>NW_006159934.1:1290194-1312697 GCF_000334495.1 Tupaia belangeri chinensis
AGGCTGCTTCTCCCCTGCAGGGTCAGACAAGGATAGGCCTGTTTGCTGGCTGTAGTCTAACAGGGTCTCAGGGTACATTTTCTGACTCCCTCATAAGGAGGAATCTCTATCCTGTCATTCCACCAGCCAGCGGGTACCAGGTCTGGGAAGGTCTCATTAAGTCCTGGCATCTAGCCCCAGGTTGGCAAGTGGGAGGGCTCCCTCTCTGTGTATTGTTCCTATTGTTGAGGGCCGAGGGTTGCCTGGTGCAGTGCACACGTCATCTGTGCTGTGCAGAGGTTTGCCACGGCCCACACTCATGCAACCAACCCCTGCCAAGACACAGACGACCCCCTGACCCCCAGAAGTCCCTAAGCTCATTGCAGTTTCTGCCTTCCTGTTGCCCCAGCTTTGTGTTTCTGGAGCTTTGCGTTTCCTGAGGAGCACATAAATGGAATCATTCAGTATGCAGCTTGTGTCTGACTTTTTTAAATTTAGCGTAGTGTGTTTATGTGTGTAGTTGGTGGCAGGAAGTCGGCTCCTTTTGGTTGCTGAGTAGTATTCCACTGTATGGACATACCACGTGCCTCTGGCCACCCTCCTGTTGGTGGAGATCCAGCAAACCAGCCTGATGTACCATGTGCCAGTTCAGGACCACCTGGAGGACGAGTGCCTTTTTCTCATTTTTACGAAGATAGTCTGGGTGGCTGGGGTCCTGTGGCCTGAACCCCATCCTTATTCCCCTTCCCCCAACACCCAAGGCTGGCTGACTCTGAGGCAGGAGAGCTGTACACCTCTATCCTGGGAGCTGGAATTTCATCCTCTGTTTCTGGTGTCTCATACAGTGAGCCCTGCGATGAAATTACACCTGCCTGCTACTGCCCTCGGGCCTCCGGCCTCTGTGTGCAGCCCTCCCGCTGTCCAGGTGGGCTCTGGAACAATTGAAGCCGCAGAGTTGGGACAGGCTGGGAGCAGTGCTAGGGAGGGGAGCTCTCTGTGCCCTGTGAGGTCTTGTCCTTTTCTCAGGTGTCCTGGCCCTCTGGGAGTCCGCAGAGCCCTGACGATGAGTCTCCGGTTTCCATTCCTACAGCTGTTTAGCTTGGGGTAGAAATTCTGTATTTTCCTGAAACATAGCAGAACTGCTTCTGAGGGCCGGGGTGGGGGGTGAAGTGGACATTGCAGTCAGGAGTGTGATTTAGAGTTCAGCAGAATGCAGCCCTGTGGTCATGGTGAGTGGTCTGTACGTCCTTATTTAACCTATTTATTTATTTATTTATTTTTTGAGAGAGATTTTTGCCGTAGGACACATGTGCTTACCAGAGAGACAAAGTGAGAAATCACCCCCCAGGGGGGATGACCACACCACAATCCCTTCTCCTCCCTTCTCCTCTCGGGATCTTGGGCACACACACACACACACACATCCCCAGCGTGAGGTTTAAGCACCAGGACTCCGAGCCCTGTCAACTATGTGGGAACCCAGTAACCATTGCGCCATCTGTTGGTCCCCATCTTTAAATAGGAGAACAGAACATTAGGCATAGGACGGCAGGGAGCCTCTGCTGTGGGAATACGGTCCACCCCAGAGCTCTGGGGGGGCTGGTGGTTGGGGGCGTGCAGGGCTCCAGCTTCCTGTCCCCTTGAGCTAGAGTAGGACCACTTTACCAGTTACCCATTGGGACTCAATAAAATTTTGGTTTGCAAAATGCTTGGGATCCTCGGGTGCCTGGGGTCAGCCTTGCCTGAACAGTGGCCGTTCTCGAGAAGGCTTGTGTGGGCACACCATGTTAGGGTCACGCACGGAAGTGCCCAGTCAGACCGCTCCCAGCTCTCCACTTTCCTTTGCGTGTGATTGGACGGCTGCCTATTGGGCCAAGACTCAGTTTGACCATCTAGAAAATGGGGGTAGCGGCAATCCCCTGGCAGGGTTGTCAGGTGGGCATCAGGGACCCAAGAGGAGCTTGTCAATTTCCCAGCAGTCACGGCTTTCTAGGAAACATCCCTGGGTGGTGACGTGGCCTGCATGGGTGTCAAGAGATTCGAGAGATTTGGGAGTTTGAACTTTGATCTTTGTGAGGTCATCGTAGTCCTTCCCTGACAAGTCTGGCCCAGCACCTCCCCGCCCACCCCCCCACCCCCAACACACACACACCCTCCCTTTCCCTCCTGTCTCCGGCAGGACCCCTCCGTCAGATCATGGGACCGGCACAGGGTGGAAAGCTTGGAAGGTGAGCCCTGGGCAGGAGGGCCCTTGGGTGTTCCTGGGTGGCTCCTTGGAACAGGCAGGACTCCTGCCTGCCCACCCACCCAGCTCCAGGGTGGTCCTGCAGGGCTCCAAGGGGGTCTTGTGACTGGGCCAGTCTGGTGTCTCTCTCATGTTTATCCAGGAGCTGGTTTTTCAGGTGTGGCGGCTTCTAGCAGCCAGACCCAGGCTGGGAGAGGTAGGCTTCAGAAAGGAGGTAGCTGCCCCTGCTCCCCATGTGCACTCTGGCTTCCAGCTGGGGTGCAGCCCTCTAGGCAGGTGGGCGGACCACATCCTCCCTGTTTGATCCTGGCCCAACACCTGCCTGCCCTGGGCCAGCAACTCCTGGAGATGCTGTGTTCTCAGCACATCTAGGGGAGAGGTGCCCCTGGTTGCCCTGGTCAGTGCCCACCTGGAAGAGGCTCTTGGGTCACATGGGGCTTCCTCACTTTGCAGCAGGGTGCAGTGGATCCCTTAGAATTCAGGTAAGGTTCAAGTCCCAACTTGACCACTGACCTGCTGTGTAGCCTTGGGCAAGTGACTTCACTGAGCCTCATCTGAACAGATGAGGATGGTTATCCCATAGTGCAGGGTTCTTGGGAGAATCCATGGGCTCTGCTGAGGGAAGCTGGCTGCCAACCCAGTTAAGAGCATGATGATCCTCAGAGGCCGACCCTTCAGGGCATCCAGAGAAGAGTTGGGGGCCAGCAGATGGCATAGTGGTTATGTCACTGGACTCTTATATGACCGACTGCGGTTTGAGTCCTGGGCCCGGTGGCTTGGAACTCACTCTGGGCACATGTGCGTGCATGCCCAAAATCCTAGGAGGAGACTGGAAGAGAAGGGATTACGGCATAGCCCTTCCCCCGGGGGGGTCATTTTTCACTTTCCCTCTCACTGTGTCTGTCTGTCTGTCTCTTTCTAGCAAGTGTATGTACTCTAGAGCAAACACCTCTTATAAAAAAAAAAAAGAGGAGTTGCTTGCCATCTTTCCCTGTGCCCTTACTCTCTGCCTCTCCAGGACACACCCTCTGTCCCTGGAGCATGGGGGTGCCGTGTGTTTCAGTCCGTTTTTCTCTTGCCGTAACTGAATACCGTAGACTAGATCACTTATGAAGAGTAGGGTTTATTCAGCTCACAGTTCCAGAGGTCCAGGTTCCCGGGGCTGTATCTGGTGAGGGCCTTCCAGCTCTCAGGTTCTTGGGGGGCAGAGACCAGCCACCACATGTGCTTGGTCCTTGCTAGGGCCTGCTGGGGCCTCCCAGGCCAATTATCTGGCTTTTGGAGACCCACCACGCTGGGGAGGTGAGACAAGCCCACTCCCAGGTGGAACTGAGCTCGCAGAAGTGACTCCCCCTGGGCTCTGGAGGATGGAGGGTTCAGACGCAGGTATTAGCAGGGTGGGGGTTCCAGGGTAGCCCGCAGTGTCAGTGAGGGCCCAGACACGGGACACAGCAGATGCATGTGGCTAATTGGGCAAGACATTCCACAGTCGGGGCACAGTCGGGGTGCCGTGTTAGGTTCAGGTGAGGACCACCTGGATGTGATCGCCTCACTCCTGGGTGGCTCAAAGCTTCCCCTTGCTCCTGGGAGAGACCTCCCACCTGGCATGGCCAGGTCCTGCCTGTTTCTCTGTGCCAACCGCGACAGCATCCCTCGGCCTCTAGAACATGCCGTGCTCCACTTTGGTTCCCAGAGTGCAGTTGCTTCTCCCTCTGGCAGATTTTAGTCTCCCTGTCCACTTCGTTGGGCTGATTCCTACTCTTGGATCCTAGCTTGGATGTCATTTGCCGAAGCTTCCCCGATGTGCCTGCTCCTGGTCTGAGCCGGGGCTGATTCCTCTCTGATCCTATACCGCCTGCCCCTCCCCAGCTGTGGCTGGCACCAGAGGCTGTGTTCTGATGGCCCTTGTGCTTGTCACCTTCACCAGCAGAGCTGTCAGCTTCCAGCAGGTCAGGGTCAGGGTCGTGCCTTCCCTCCACACCCTGCTCTTAGCATCCTGTCTGGCACAGACTCGGGGTCCAGTACTAACTTGTTAAGAGAATCAGAAGCAAGCCTATGTGTAGCATTTGGGCTGGGGTCCTTCAAAGGTCAGGGGCTTCCTCTGCCCTTTAATACCAACTCTCACTGCCTTATCCCATTCCCCCAGTAGCTTCCCTGGCAGCCTGGTTGTAGCTCTCACCATCCGGTGGGTGGTGGGTGGTGGGTGATGGCAGTTAGGGACACTGTGTCTGCCTGGGCCGGGTCCAGCTCGACTTGGGGGCTTCCCTCTGTGCAGGGCAGTTGGCGTGTGTGGAAAGATCACAAGTGTAGAGCATCAGAACAGTTAATCCCCTGGGCTATTTAGACACACGCTGATGGGCAGGCACGCTTGTGTGCACACACGTATGTGTGGCATTCCAGAGACCGTCACTGTGGCTGCACCAGATGACTTGATGTTTAACCGAGCCTCCGTCACCAGCCTGGGACAAGAGCTCCCTGGTGTGCAAAGTTCCCGCTAGTCCTGGCGGATGGCACAGGGAGTGATTGATTCCCTGTGGGTGATGGGTGCATGTGGCTGTAGGTACAACAGGACTAGAGGCTTAAACAAATAGGATCTTAGTTATTCATCTCAAGAAAAGGAGTGTGGGTTGGTATACGGAGGCTGGGACAAGGGCTTGGTGACATCTTCAGAGACTCACTTCCCTTCCTTCCTAGTATCTTGTTTTTTGTTTGTTTAGTTTGAATTATTTTTTCAAAATAAGTAATTCACTGTTTACTTTTTCAAATATTCAGAGTGTAGTATTTATCACTAATTTCAGAGCATTTCTGTTTCCCTAAGAAGCTACCCATTAGGAGAGCAGCAGGTGACAGTAGTTAAGGCACCAGACACTCCCACATGGCTGACCACGTTTCAAGTCCTGGACCTGGTGGCTTGCTTTCTCACTTTCCCTCTCTCTCTTTCTCTGTATGTGTGTCTCTCTTTGGTCAAATTAAAATAAATGATGAATAAATAAAAATTAAAAGAAATGAATCTACCCATTAGGCAGTCACCCCTCCGATCCCTCCTTTTCCTAGTAACAAAGATTTGCTTGTTTTAGACATTTCATGAAAGTGGAATCATATCATATGTGGCCTTTTGTGTCTGACTTCTTTCCCTTAGACTAATGTTTTCAAAGCTCATCTGTGTCAGAATTTCATTCTTATTATGGTTGGATAATACTCCATTGAATAGATATACCACAGTCTGTTAATTCATTAATTATGAGCATTGGGATTGTGTCTACATTTTGGCTATAATATATATAATATATAGATTATAATATATATATTATATATATTATATATATAATATATAATTATAATCTATATAATTATAGATTAATTACTGTGAACAATCATGTACACATTTTTTTTAAAAAAGCTTTTTCAGGGACCAGCAGGTGAAAAATAAAAATAAATAAAAAGCTTTTTCAGGTTTTTTTAACTTTATATATTTCTTCTATGAGTGAGAAAAAGACACAGACACGCTCATACACACAGCACTCCCAAAAGGGTTTCAATGTTATGATCTCCTCCCAGTGTCAGCCAGCCCCTGATCATTGGCACACATGGGCCCAGTGTATTCAAGGAAGTCTCGAACATGAACCTAGAATCTTCCCGTGTGGGCCAGCCTTGCACAACGTCATGTTTATCATTGCACTGCTGTCAGCCCTGGGTATAAGCTTTTGTGAGAATGTATGTTATCAGTTCTCTTGGAGTGGAATTTCTTTGTTATATGGTAATTCTACATTTACTTTTATTTATTTATTTATTTTTGGAGAGATTTTTGCTATAGGGCGCGTGCGCTCGCCAGACAGACAGAGAGAGACAGAGAGACAGAAAGCGAGAAATCACCCCCCAGGGGGGATGGCCACGCCGCAATCTCTTCTCCATTCTCCTCTCGGGATCTTGGGCACGCACGCACAGGCGCCCGGCATGAGTTTAAGCCACCGGTTCCGGGACTTGAACCGTGGTTGACTACATGGGAGTTCAGCGACATAGCCATTACGCTAACTGCTGGTCCCTTATTTATTTATTTTTTAAGATTTTGCCATAGAGCATGTGCACTTGCCAGAGAGACAGAAAGAGGGAAAGTGTGAAATGACCCCTCCCCGGGGGCGTGGCCACTCTGCAGTCCCTTTCCTCCATTATCCTCCTGGGATTTCAGGCATGCATGTACATGCACCCCCTACAGTTAACACTTTAAGGAACTGCCAGACCATTTCCTATTGTGACTGTACCATTTTAAACTCTACCAGCAACATAGGAGGGCTCCAAGTTCTCGATATTCTCCTCAGCACTTGTTATCATCTGGATTTCCCAGGTGTGAAATACTCACTGTGGTTTGACTTAGCACAGGCTGTACTTTGTCTTCATGCGTTTGCCTCATGTTCACAAAGTGGCTGCATCCCTTCTAGTCCTGACACCCGTGGTGCAGATGGAGAAAAGGAGGTAGGGCAGATCCTTCTCTTCTCCAATCTTTACCTTCTGGCACACTTTCTCATCAACTTACTCAGTATTGCATGATAACAAGGGCGGGTAAGAATGCAGAGAACTGGAACCCTCAGAGATTCCTGTAAGAATATCAAATGCAATAGCCATGGTGGAAAATGGTCTGGCATTTCCTCACAATGTTAGGTGTGGGATTAGCACATAAGCCAGAAATCCCACTCCAGGAGGACTGACAGCATACATCCACATGGAAGCTCGTTTGTGGGGGCTGACGGTGTGCAGTGGTAAAATGTCACGTGGTGTCCTCTAGCTGCAGAGATGCCAAGGACACAGAGGAGTCAGCCCCTGGCCTACAGGGAAGTACAGGGATTGGCAATGGTAGTGGCAGGCTGGCCCCTTGTCTCTGCCCCTCGTCATCGAGGTGAGTGTGAACTCCATTTATCCAGGAACGAGAAAGGAATATGGAGCCCGCCAACAGGTAGCACAAGGACCGAGATCACAGGCCATCCTCGGCTCTGCTGCGGGCTCAGATCACCGCTGCCCAGATACCCCATGCCCTGGGCCATGGGACCCCACCTGGTGGAGGGTTGTGTCATTCACCTCCCATGCCCACCCAGCTGAGTCCTCTCTGCTCAACCTGCTAGGCCCACGGTCCAGGGCTCACTCCTTCCTGCCAAAGGCCTTTGCCTCTGACGCCTCCTGGCCCAGAATCAGCTTTAGCTCTCACCCCAGCTGGTGGGAGTGTAAACGGATATAGCCATTTGTGAAGAACAGTTTGGCAGTTGTTTATTTATTTGTTTCTCCATTAAGATATCATTATACCATAACATTCACTATTTTAAGGTATATCATTCATTATTGTCTAGTATATCCACAAAGTTGTGTAACCGTCACCACCATTGTGTTCCAGAAAGCTTTTATCACTTGAAAAAGAAACCCCAGACCCATTGCCTGTCTCCCCATTTTTCAGTCCCCCTATCTCCAGCCCTTGGCAACTACCAGTGGTTATTTCCCTGGATTTAGGGCAGCTTTTTATAAAGTGAGACCTATATTTACGTATGACCTAGCAATCCCATGCTAGATATTTACCCATGAGAAAGGAGAACTTAGGCTCACATAAAGACCTTCAGAGAAACGCCTATAGTGGCTGTGTTCATAATTGCCCTGCACTGGAAGCTGTCCACATGTTCAGTCGGGGAGTGGATAAACACACTGCCACACCTACACTGTGGAGTACTAGTCGGCGACGATGAGGATGAACTGTGGATACAACGGTCACAGTGACGTTAGCCACCCTGACAGACCCAAACTCAACTGCTCCGTGTGAAGGGGGAGGAGGCGCCATCCACAAGGAACAAACGCAGAACCATCTCTGGGAAGGTGGGCTCCATGGCCAAGTGGGATGTTTTTCTTTTTCACACCTTTTTAGATTTTTTTCTTTCTCCTGAGAGATAGAGAACGAACCCAATAATATTGCGGTCTACCCCCTGCCTCTACCAGCCCCAGATCATGGGCGTTCATGTGCTGGGTACTCAGGGAGGCTTCCAGACACAAACCAAGAACCTCGCTGTGTGTGGCCGCCTCACAGAGCACTGTGTTCTATCGCTGTGCACCGTCGGCCACCAGGTTGGTTTTTAAAGTGAGACGTTATGAGCATATTGTAAAATCCACATTTTGCCGTGGAGTTCTATGAATTGTCACAAATGCACAGTCATGTATCTGCCACCAAAATAAAAATACAGGCCAGTCAGTCCAAAAGCTTCCCTCGTGTCCTTACCCCTGCCCACCCCCAAGTAAGCCCTGATCTGCCCTCTGTCCCTAGCTTAGCATTCTCTAGGCCACCACATAAGCAGAACCACATGGGATGCAGCCTTCAGGGCTGCTGCCCTCACTCGGTGCGATGCTTCTGAGGTCTGCTGGTTCTTGGTTTGTGTCTGGAGGCCTCCCTGAGTACCCGGGCACATGTACGCCTGTGATCTGGGGCTGGTAGAGGCAGGGGGTGGACTGCGGTATTGTTGGGTTTGTTCTCTCTCTCTCAGGAGAAAAAGAAAAAGAAAATCTAAAAAGGTGTAGAAAAGAAAAACATCCCACTTGGCCATGGAGCCCACCTTCCCAGAGCGCCAGTCATGGTTCTGCGTTTGTTCCTTGTGGATGGCGCCTCCTCCCCTTTCACGCGGAGCTGTTGAGTTTGGGTCTGTCAGGGTGGCTAACGCCACTGGGACTGTGCCTGGGGCTGGACCAAGGCCTGCAGGGGGCGTCCCGCCTGTCACCTCCCCTGGGCGTCCTCCCCCTCCGCTGTTCCTGAGCCTCCTGGTTGGGCTGTGCCGTGTGCAGAGTTAGAGCGGGTAGAGGCCTAGGAATATGCTGACCTGTTCTCCTTTTCAGACGGAGAAACTGAGGCCAGGGCTGGAAGACATCTGACTCAGGTTCTGGAGTTATAAGAATCAGGATCCAAAGCCATGTCTGGGCTCTCGTCCACGGCTCCTTGCCCTCCTGGAGGGACTCTAGAGCCTCCCATCTCTTGCACCTGTCTCAGGAGCCTGGCTGGGCCCCTGGGTGACAGTCAGGACATCCCAGACAGCCCACAGCAGTGTCTCCCCCCCAGGAGGAAGGGGCAGGAAGGCTGTCGAGTGGTGCTGCTGATGTGTGAGAATAGTGGATGGCCCCAGGGCACAGGCAGGGGAGAGGGGCGCCGTCTGACCTGACGTTACCTAGTCAGCCCAAGCCAGCCATGCATCCAGGTAAGTCCTACAGATCAGTCCTCATGGTCTGCCAGGCGGCGCTGACAACTTGACAGAGCTTCCTCAGGCGGGACCCCAGGGCACCCAGGCCGGGCTGTTCTCAGTGATTCGTCCTGGTGTGTTCTGTGTGGCTGGCATGTCACTGCCTGCTGGGCTGCGCGAGCCCCCTGAGATTCCGTGAGGGTGGCCTGGCAGGCAGCACTGCAGCCCCTCGGGGTTCTTACTGGACCAGAACCTGTGACTCACTGCTGTTTCCTTGGCTTAATGTCCGCGGCTGCAAACGGGAGGACAGACTGAGGGACCCAGAGTTGGGGGTCTGTGTGATGGGCTGGCCTGGCTCCATCATATTCTTGTGCTTTCTCCGCGACCACTGCCCCCCATCCCAGAAAGCCTGTGACCTCGGCCACACACTAACCTGCTTCCCTGGGCCCGCGGCCCCCTTCCTGGCTCAGAAAATTTCCTCTCCACACCTGTGGGGCCCCTTCCATTCAGGACCCACGGTGCCTCCAGGAAGCCAACCTTGGGCCTTACTGTGATTCCAGAGGGGAGGCCCCTTGCCCTCCAGCAAGGGAAGCAGAAAGGCCGTGTTTGGAATAATTGGTTGGTGGGAAAGCCACTCAGCCATTGCGCAAATATTTGCGTGCAAGTCTGCCCTGGACGGTGGGGTGGGGAGCAGCAGGCCGTGCCTAGGGGGCTACTTAGGGGACACGGTCAGGGCTTGGTGCAGTGCGTGTCTGCTTGAGATCCTGGCAGACTTTGCTTTGAAACCCATCCCCTGACTCTTTCTGCTGTGTGGCCTTGGGCAAGTTACTCAGCCTTTCTGAACCTCCATGTCCTCATCTGTAAAACGAGGGCGTCATTGCTTGGAGGGCTGGTGCAGGGGTGGGGGCGGGTGCAAGGTGCCCACTAACACCAAAGCGGAGGAGATTAGTAATTAATAATGGCTATGATGTGACATGACTTCGGCAAAGGTGATCTCAGGCTCACTAGGCCCCCAGCCCAGGTGTGGTTTGGATAGAAAAGTGACCCTGGGCCCATCTCTATTGGGGCCTGGCTCTCCTCTCCACCCCTGCCCTGTGATTGAGGAAAGGGAGGGATGTCTTTAGTTGAAACTGGAGACCTGGACTCAGAGAGGGAGAGCAGGTTGTCTGCGTCACACGGCCACTGGGGGGAGCTTTTGGTGAGAGGCTGACCCACCCTCAGCCTCTAGACTGGGGTAGGGAACAGTGGCCTAGGGTGGGGAGCGGGGACATCTTTGTGGACTCTCAAGCCTCGGCTTTGTCCTGGATGGATATAGGTGGCCAGGTTTCTCTCAGCCAGGAGAGTGCGGAAGAGGAGGTAGGCAGGTACGCAGAGGAGGATGCATATGTGTAGGGGCGGGGGGAGCAGAGCCGTGTGAACATGGGCTGGCCTTCTAACTCCCCAGGAGAGTCCTTGTGGCAGGGGCCCTCCCAGCATAGAATAGCTGACGTCTCCTTCCAGCGGACCAGGGTATCTGACGTGACGGTGTCCGTGAAAGTTGAGCCTGGAGGAGCATGCGGTCCTGCAGGACTGAGCCATAACTGAGCCAGCCCCCCCATGTAGGCACCTGTGCAGGGGCGGGGACTTCATTGACTTGATCTGCAGCACACAGTGGCTGGTGCTAGATATCCAGGTGTCCATGAGAGCACTGGGTGGGTCCGTGGCACTACTGAGCGTCAGCAGCTGTGTGTGGGCACGGGTGGTGGCTGGTGTGGGTGGCAGGTCCCAGACAGTGAAGACTTGCACTGAATGGTCTCCTCTCTAGTATGTGGGAAGTGTGCCTACCAAGCAGGGAGACACTAGGGACACTTACAAGGCACTTAATCCCTAAACTTCTGTGCTGCTGCGGGCCCGTCTATAAAGTGGGTTGTGTGTGGTGGGCAGGGGCCGGGGCGGGGGTGCTGGTGGTGCTTGACAGCATCCAGCTCAGGCCCCAGAGAAGGGGCAAATGATTGATTAATTGATTGATTCATTCTTATTACTCAATCCCTGCTCAGCCCAGCCTGGCCTGGCAAGCCCAGGCTCCCCGTGAATGACTCTGAAGCCTTCTGGGAGCTCCATCCCTCCATCTGTCCCCACACTTTGCCCTCCCAGCTGAGGAACTGCCAAGGCTCTGGGTCACTGATGCTCTGGGTCACCGGTTATAAGCTTCAGCTTTTCTTTGCTCCCAGGAGCTCCAGGGCAGGGCCTGGGCCTGACTCAGCCCGGTTCCAGGTCTGAGTCATAGCAGGTGCAGTGAAAAGGCCATGCAAGCAGTCAGTGTCCCATAGCATCCGACACATTGGTGCCAGGTCTGAGCGTAGGCAGACCCAGGGCTGGGACTGGGGAGTCCTCAGGATGAGGAGTATGAGGTGAAAGGACCCTAGAAAGTACAATGTTACTGTTTAAAGCAAGAATAGGAGGTGAGGGGCCTGGAGGGCATCCAAGAAGAGGGTGGGGAGATGGTAACCGTGGTGAGTGTTCTGCAGCAGCTCTGGGCCAGGCCAGGAGGGAGGCCAGACATCAGGGAGGGGCTAGAGGGGCTTTCTGAGGCTGAGGGCAAGAAGACCCTCAGACACCTTCTAGCTGAGTTCTCAATATAGAGGAGGGAAAACTGAGGCCTGGAACAGGTGGTGCCCAGGCTGCGCTCAGGGTGATGCATCTTCTAAACCCCAGCCCACTGGAGGGCACAGCCTCCCTGGGGGCCCTGCCCCCCACTCTGAGCAGCTCAGACTTTGAGGGGCTAGGGTGGAGAGAGGTGGCAGGAGGAGGGTGGGAGAGCCAGCTCAGGAGGGTGGGGCTATGGCCCAGGAGCTGGCACCCCGGGATTAGATCACCCACGAGTGATTGGCATTTTTCCACCCAGCCTTTTCCCGACAAGAAAGAGCCTGGTGCGCCTCATCCCGACAGGCCTCTGAGAAGGCATGTTTACGTCTGGTGAGGGCTCTGGGAGACAGGAGGCCGGGCCTCCGCGCCGCGCCCTGGGGCTGCACCACCCCAGTGCTGGTTTCTTCCCACCTCGTGACCCCAGCCTGCAAGCTCTCCGGATGCCTGCTAAGGAACAAATAGACATTTATGCGCTGTGCAGACATCAGCCGGAACTGGGGGGACCAGGTACTGGGATCCTTGACACCCAGCGGACCACCTGCCTGCACTTTCCATCTGATATCCTCATGGGTCAGGGTTCAGAAAATCGCTATGAGAACTGATGTCTGGAGGAGAGCAGCTCAGTGGTGACGCAGTCCTGAAGCCATGGTCACCATCCTCGCTGCTGTCTAGTTAGTGAAACTTAGGATCCCCTGGCCCACTGCCACGCACTGTCCACATAGTCTCGCCTATGGTTCTCACCACACTGAGAGCAGCAGAATTGGGGCCCTCTTTCAATCTTGAGGCACCTGTGGTGAGGACACTGAGCGCCTTGAAGGGCCTTCATAGCTGGGGAACACTCGGGCCAGCTTTGCTTGCCACCAAAGTCCATGCAGAGGGGGCAGGCTGGTGCAGGTGCAGGAGCCGGGAATTTGTGGGGGCAGGCCAGGTGCAGGCGCGGTATTGCTAGCGCTGCTGAGAGGCCAAGGGTGGGAGCTTGGCCAAGTCCCGTTCGCATTTACCTGCCCCCCCTCCACCACCCCGACTTTCTCATTTATTTGTTTATTGCATCGGGCCTTCTGCTCGCATAAGAGACAGAGAGAGGGAAATTGAGAAAGCACCTCCCAGGGGTAATAGCCATGCCACAGTCCCTTCTCCATTCTCCTCTCGGGATTTTGGGCATGCACATGCGCCCAGTGTGATTTTCAAGCCACTGGGTCGATGAAACAATGGTCAGCCTGTGGGAGTCCGGCACCTTAACTACCACACCCCCTGCTGGCCCCCCTCTATTTCTTTTTAAGTTTTTTTTTTTTTTTTAATTTGACCAGAGAGGGATAGAGCAGAAGAGAGAGAGAGAGAGAATGTGAGGAAGCAAGCCACCCCATCCGGGACTCAAACCGTGGTTAGCCATGTGAGAGTCCAGCAGTCCAGCACCCTTAACCACCATGCCACCTGCTGCTAGCCCCTTTAAGTTTTATTTATTTTTTTAAAGTTTTTTAATTTCTTCCATGACTCTGAGAGAGACAGAGAGGCCACACCCCCGAATAAAGTCTTGACCCGGCGATTCACCCCAGCCTCAGCACACGTGTGTGCCCAGTTTATTCAGTGAGGTCTCTGGAACAAGCAGGACCCTTCCCATGTGGGACCACCTGAAGGAATGTTGTGTTTTACTTCTATACCATTGTCTGGATTCTACATTTTTTTTTTTTTCAATTTTATTTCTTTCACAAGCAAGACAGAGAGAGAGAGAGAGAGAGGCATTTCAACATCGTCTCAGCGCTGTGATCTCCTGGCCTCCCATAGCCCGGGGTCACGGCCTACGTGGACCTGGAACCCTCCCATGGTAGTTGGAGCACTGTGCTTCACCTCTCTGTCACCACCCACCTCCGCTCCCCTGACCTCCTCTCTCAGCCTCTTCTTCCTCCGGGTGGTTTCGGAGGGCCTGCCACAGCACACCGGCCTCTGTTCTTGGTGCCGTGGGGAGAGCGGTGCATGAGACAGAACCTGTGTTCTGTAGGGGAGGCTGGTGAGACCGCCACCTCCCAGGACTGGCCTTTGGCTCCAGCTTGCACTTCCTGCCAGATGGAATGAACCAGGAACTAGCCGTGGTCCGACTGGGAGGGGGGTCCCTTTATTAGCCTCCTAGATTAGCAAAGGGCCTGGGCATAGCGGCCTTCAGCTTACAATCTGCACCCCGTGGGAAAGGGTGGAGAGACCGGGGTCAGGGTCAGTGACCCACTGTGGTCCAGGACGCCTGGGAAGCCTGTGTGTCTGTCTCCAACTCCTTCATTCAGGTGTTCTTATCTGAGAGAGTGAGTGTTTCCGAGGTCTCTCCACACCCTTTCTCACCCAGACCTCCACTTCCCACCCTCATCCATTCTTCAGCTCTCTGCCAAGGATTGTCCCACCCCTGCCCCGCTATCCCAATGCCCTCGTGTTCTCATAGGTTCCTTGGCTGCTAGCCTCTTCCTTGCCCTCTGACCTCTCTCCCAGACCTCTGTCCTCTGCCCTCCTGACACTGCTGCGTCAGCCTTGGTCCTCAGTTTCTGATTCCTCCTATCACAATCTCCCCAGGCAGTCTCGCCCACTGTGCTGCACCCCTGCCCCCATCTCCCTCAGATCTTACCCTCCAGCTCAGAGACCCCACCCCTTGCCACCCACAGCTTACAGATGGACCTCGGTGCTGCCTTCTCCCTTCCAGCCTCCTCCTCTCTGTTCCCTGCTGGCCAGGGCACCATCATCCACTTTGTCATCTGAATCTGGGGTCATTGCAGGTGCCTCCCTCTCAAGACCCCCACTCCCTGGGTCACGGAATCCTGTGTTTCCCTCACTCCGCCGCCACCATCTGCTGCAGGCCTGGCTGTCTCTGGCCTGGATGGTGTACCAGCTCAGCAATCCTAGTTCCCTGGCTGCACTCATGCCCTGGCGGCTTGTCAGCCATATCCTGCCGGTACCCCCAACTGACCATCTTGCCTCTGCTCCACACTCTTCATGGCTCCCATTGCCAAGTCATAACCTCCCAAAGTCCTTGCCCCAGGCTGGTCCTTTTGTCCACCACTTCCTTCCTTGCCCTGGATGCTCCAGCCATGCAGAGCTGGGCTCTGTTCCCCACCCACCCACTCTTGCAGCCACCAGCCTGAGGCTGCTGGCCTGCTCTGGTCTGACTGCGACATGTAGGCAGCTCACACTGGCGTAGGGTTTCCTGGACAGCCCGTAATTTGGTCCTCCTTCAAGCAGGTCTTTCAGTATCTGCTCAGCAATTGTTTCCAGGAGAGGTGGGTAGAGCAGGGGTCCGCCTTGTAGATGAGCAGTGACTGGACACAGTATCTCCCCACCCATGCCCACCTCCTGCCCTCTCTTGCAAACTCCAGCTCCCGTGCGATACTCTAGTCAGCTCAGGTCTCTCCTCCAAGTAGCCTCCCTGGACTGCTCCACCATCATTCTGTGTTCCATGCATGCCACTTATTTTTATCTCCTATGGGAGTATTATTTACTTACAGTAAAATGCATACGAGTGTCCAGTGTGGTGAGTTTATCCCTGTGTATACACCCACGTAACTGCCACCCCACTCAAATGCATTGCTATTTTCATCTTCTTGCCCCAACCGCCAAATTCAGTCTATTTTGCTGGGATGGCCCTGTTCCCTCTCAGCCCAGGAATCCCTCAAGGGCTGGAGCACCTGCCATGGGTCCCGGTGCTGTGCAGGTCGAAGCATGGTAGTGTTGGTGTGGTGAGTGGGTGGCCAGGTCCCTGTGTGTGTGCCACAGAGGCTGTGGCTGTGGCATGGGACTTGGTGTGTCTGTGAGCCTGACTGGGGGCCCGCTGCAGGGCAGACAACAGGGAGAGGGGCTTGTCCTGTCCCTAGCCCAGGGCCTCCGCAGGGAGCCACAGCCCGCTGGAGAGGCCCTGCTGCTGGCAGCCTGGAGATTAGTCTCCAAGGCCACGCTGCTGGTTGCCATAGGCACGCAGGCCGATTTCTCATCCTGGTCACGCAGGCGGCAGCCCTGCCCGCCCTCCTGGAGCCTGGAGCTGGGCTCTAAAAACCAAGTGGAAACCCGACCCCACAGAGCTGTCTGCCCACCAGAGCCTGGCTTGGGGGACACCGTGCTCCTCATCCTGCCAGTGGTCTCTCCCGTCCCCTCTGGGACAGTACAGAGATGGAGAGGCCTGACTCCGAGGATTCTCTTAGTGGTCTGGGGCCCCGCCTTCCAGGAGCCTCCCATGGGGCTTTTTCTGGCCAGGCCCTGAGGGAAAGGGCAGCGCCTCCCTCACATGTCCCTGGAAAGTGGCACCGTGCCTGTTTCCTGCATGTCACTTTATTTTTATCCTTAGTGGAAGTATAGTTTGCTTACAGTAAGATGCATAAATCTTACAGGTCCGGTGTGCCGAGTTTTTCTGTGATGACTTTTCCCCAGGCCTGCTAGGTGCCTGGTCTGGGGCTTGCTTTCCTGTCCCGGGGGTGAGGGAGCTGGTTGTTTTGTTTGTTTCTTTTTTAAGTGTATTTTGTTTCCTCTCATGAGAGAAAAGGGAGGAAGGTGCCCATGACAAGGCCTCGCGCTGCAGTCCCCTTTTGCTCAGCCCTGGTGCTAGTCAGGATCTCGGAGACTTGCTCACATTTCAGGTTGCCTGAGGATCCGAACCTGTGGTCGGCCATGTGGCTTCCAGCTCTGCAGATGAGCACGGCTCGGCCTGTTTTTGGTTTAGTTTTTCATTTGAAAAAGAACGGGGTTTCTGTAATTTCTTTCTGAATCGTTAGAGTAATACCTCTTACCTTCGTTCATTTACAGACCAGGAAAGTAGGAGGTCATACAGGGTTCCAGCCCACTGAGGCGGTTGGGAACTCGTGTTCCAGGCTCTTCCACATTCTTCAGCCTCCATTGGCCACCATCTGTTTTTTCTGTGTGTGCGTGCACGTGTGTCCACGTCCGTGTGCATACGTGTGGTATGTTTGTATGAATGCTTTTGTGAACCATCTTTAAATACAAATCACAGTCTTCTTATTTCAGATAAATCCATAGAATTGAGTTCTGGGTTGAAGGGTAAGAACATGGTTAAAATGAAACCTCCTGGGCCAGCCAGTAGCATGGTGTTTAAGGCAGCTGGATCCCACAGGGCCGACTATGTGGTTTGAGTCTTAGGCCCAGCAGCCTGAGAAACACGGTGGCCACTTGTACGTGTATGCCCAACATTCCGAGAGGAGAGTGGAGAAGGGATCATAGCATGGCCATCTCCCCAGGGAGTGCTTTCTCACTTTCTCTGTCTCTCTCTCTCTCAACCCCCCACCCCCTCCAAGCAATCATACATGCCCTATAATGCCAGGACCAGTTTGGCATGAACATGTTTCTCCGAGTGGGGAAGGCTGTGGATTAGAAATAGATGCAATAATAAACACAAAGTTGCATCTATTTCTAATCCACAGCCAAGACACACAAGTATAGAAAAGAAAAAAATTAAACCTCTTAAGACATGTTACCAAGTCACCGAATTACTTTGTTGGGTGCAAGGCTCTGCTGTGGGCGAGCTGGGATTTTACCGTCGTACCTGGGATGAAGGGCCAGGAAAGCAAGCGGACTGGAGAAGGCTTAGGTAGAGTCCTCTGGCTTCTGGGCAGGGCTGTGTCCTCATTACTTACAGGGTAGGATTAGAAAGGGACAGTCTTGCTGTTTTCTATTGCTCGACTGGCTGTCTCAAGACTGGATGTCTCCTTTAAAATTTTTATGGAGAAAAAAGTTATTTGTTGTAAGCGAACAGCTCAATAGTTTATTTATTTCTTTTCTCCATGAGTGTGAGAGAGAAGCAACACGTCCCACCAGGGGTCTATACTGTGATCCCCATCTTCAGCGAGCCCCAGAGCAAGGCACTCAAACCTGACATGTTGAAGGGTCTCTGGATACAAACTCAGAACCTTCCCATGTGGGTCAGCCTCACAGAGCTCTGCATTACTGCAGTGCCACCTCTAGACTTTTTATAAGCCAAGAACTCAGATCAAGAAACAGAACATTACCCATCCCTGGCAGTCCCCCGTCTAGTCATGACTGCTGCCACCCACCAAGATAACTGTCACCTTGACTTCTGACATCGGAGGTCTGCCCGTTTTGAGTTCTGCATAAATGGAATCCCACCGTCCGAAAATGTAACCTTCCACACCTGGACTCTTTCACGGTATCTGTGAGACTTGGCTGTGGTGTTGCGTGTCACTGTGGTTTGTTCATATGTCTGCTGTCTTTTCCAACTGACTAGGCACCAGGAGCAAACACGTGGGCACTGCTGAAATTAAGATACCGCCTGAACAACTGTCCATTTTAAAGAAAGAAAACTAGTTTTACTAGAAGGCCACCTGCGATGAACAGGAAAGAATTTGCAAGGAGCATAGTCACGAAGCTCAAGGCAGTGCATGTTGTGTTGTTCACAAAGCTTTTTCTTTTCTTTTTTTTTAGTTTGAGATGCCCTAAGTTCTAGGGGTGGTAAGTAGGTAGTTACAGATTCTTGTTTGTTTGTTTTACTTTTTAATTATTATTTTATTATAATTATTTTTAATTCACCAGAGAAAGGGGGGAAAATGAGAAAGCAAGCCGCCAGGTCCAGGATTCAAACCCCAGTTGGCCATATGGAAGTCCAGTGTCTCAACCACCACACCACCTGCTGGCCTCTAAGGGGATTTTCTAAAATGGTTGAAGTTTGCCACTAGGATCGTAGTAACCAGCTTGGCTCACTTCGCAGCAGAACAAAAGTGAATCTTTGCCCCCTGCCCAGGTTACCGCAGACCGGGGGTCGCTGGGAGGGAGGGTTCGGGTAGGCAGTGCGAAGACCCTCTTTAAAAGGCCTTGCTAAGTGGGTCGCTTGCAGTCAACAGCTAGGGGTGGGAACTGAGCGCCCACGAGGCAGCTGCTGCTTCCATTCTGGGACAGTCCTGTTAGGAAATGTGTCCTCGTGTTGAACCAAAGCCTGTAGCCCTGAAATTTCTACCAGTGCAATGTGAATGAGCCTGGACGTGGTGTAGGACTTTTGGAGCCAGAGCCCTGGGGTTACGAGATGGAAGATTTGGGGAGGTGGACTGTCTCTCAGGCTAACGTAACGGTATTGGTGTGTACTTGACATGCCAGGATTCAAACCCCAGTTGGCCATATGGAAGTCCAGTGTCTCAACCACCACACCACCTGCTGGCCTCTAAGGGGATTTTCTAAAATGGTTGAAGTTTGCCACTAGGATCGTAGTAACCAGCTTGGCTCACTTCGCAGCAGAACAAAAGTGAATCTTTGCCCCCTGCCCAGGTTACCGCAGACCGGGGGTCGCTGGGAGGGAGGGTTCGGGTAGGCAGTGCGAAGACCCTCTTTAAAAGGCCTTGCTAAGTGGGTCGCTTGCAGTCAACAGCTAGGGGTGGGAACTGAGCGCCCACGAGGCAGCTGCTGCTTCCATTCTGGGACAGTCCTGTTAGGAAATGTGTCCTCGTGTTGAACCAAAGCCTGTAGCCCTGAAATTTCTACCAGTGCAATGTGAATGAGCCTGGACGTGGTGTAGGACTTTTGGAGCCAGAGCCCTGGGGTTACGAGATGGAAGATTTGGGGAGGTGGACTGTCTCTCAGGCTAACGTAACGGTATTGGTGTGTACTTGACATGCTCGGTATACAGCTTTGGCAGTGGTAACTGTATTTTTAAGTTGTGGTAGAATACACAGAAGATCTAATGACCATCTTAGCTATTTTTAAATGTGCAGTTAAGTGTGATGAATACAGTCATTCTGCTGTGCAACCCATCTCCAGATCTCTTTCCATCCTACAAAACGAACTCCGGTACCCGTCAAACAGCTCCCCGTCCCACTCTCCTCAGACCCTGACATTCCATTCTCAGTCTCTGAGTTTGACTCCCTTTGGTACCTCATAAAAGTGAGGTAATGCAGTAGTTATCCTTTTGTGACTGGCTTATTTCAGTCAGCATGATGTCCTTGAGGCTCATCCCCTGTGACTGTGTGTACAGGTTTCCTTGTTAAGGCTGACTAATATTCCACTGCAGGGATATGCCATGTTCTGTTTATCCGTTCATCTGTCCGTGGACACTTGAGTTGTTTTTGCTAGTTTGAATATAGTGGTCCCCCCTTCTCCAAGGTTTTACCTCTCATGGTTTCAGTTACCCACTGACCACTGGCTGAAAATATTAAATGGAAAATTCCAGAAATAAACAGCTCACAAGTTTAAAATTACACACCATTCTGAGTGGTGTGATGTAATTGCATGCCGTCCCACTTCATCCTGCCCAGGATGTGAATCATCCATGCTGTCTATACTGCCTGCCCTTTACTCACTTTGGAGCCGTCTTGGTTATCAGATAGGAAAAACATAGTGTCCACAGGGTTTGGCATCGCATGCAGTTTAGGCATCCACTGGGGGTCATAAAACGTGTCCCCTGTGGGGGGGTGGTACTGTAATGCTGCTGTGCACATGGCTGTGCAGATACCTCTTAGAGACGGTTATTATTTTATAAGTACCAGCATTGCTGTCACAAAGGATGTGAAACCTGGGATGGCCCTGCAAAGCTCACTCCTTCAGTCTCTTTTGCAGAGCTTGAATCTGTCTTCTCAGTACCCACTGAGCTTCCTTCTGGCCTTGCATGCCTGTCGGGGTGGAAGGCTTGCTACTCTAAGGGCCAGGAGCTAGCTGGCTTGGGGCAGAGGAGAAAGGTCTGTGAGTGGGATCATGGCCGAGAAAAGGGAAACCAGGTATCCCTTGGGAGTACAGATACCCCCGAGGGACAGAGCAGTGGGGCTGCAGGAGGAGAAACTCAGATTTGATACTCGGGTAGACTTCCATCCCTGGCAAAGACTGATGGGCAGTGTGATTTATTGGGAGAATCTTCTAGAACAAGCCTTCAGAGTAGATTCCAGTTCAGCTATGCTGCCGTCTAATCCTCCCAACAGTACGGTGAGATGGAAATGATTCACACCATTTTACAGAAAGGAAAAGTAATGTTTAGGGCAGTAGTAACTTGCTGGTTAGATGAGCTTCTGGGAAGGCCGGGCTTTCTTCTTATTCTTTAATGGTGCCCAGCACCAGTAGCTTTTTTGTTTTGTTTTGTTTTGTTTTGTTCTGTTTTGCCTTAGAGTGTGTGCACTTACCAGGGAGAGGCAGACAGACAGAGACTGTGAGAGGAAAAGTGAGAACTCACCCCTAGGGGGATGGCCATGCTGCAGTCCCTTCTCTATTCTCCCAGGATCTTGGGCACACATGCACACATGCCTGGTGTGATTTTCAAGCTACTGGATTTGGGACTTGAACAGCAGTCAGTCATGTGGGAGTTCAGCAATGTAACTGCTGTGCCATCTGCTGGCCCCTGCACTTGACTTTTACAAGTTTATTGAGGGTGCGGTGGGGGGAGGCAAGTGGTGTGATAGTTAAGGGCACTGGACTCCCACATGGCCAACCACAGTTGGAGTCCCGGACTGGGAGCTTGCTTTCTCACTTTCCTTCTTTCTCTCTCTCTCTCTCTCGCTCTGACCCTCTCTGGTCAAATTAAAACAAGTAAATAAAGTTAAATAAAATAATTCTTTTAAAAAAATGTTTATTTGAGGGGCCAGCAGGTGGCATGGTGGTAAAGGCACTGGACACTCCCACATGGCTGACCACGATTTGAGTCCTGGACCTGGTGGCTTGCTTTCTTACTGCTGCCACCCCCACCCCCCCCATGTCTCTCTCTGGTTAAATTTTAAAAAAATGAATGAGTAAATAAAATTTAAAAATAAGTAATTAAGGGAACCAGCAGTTAGCATAATGGCTGTGTCACTGGACTCCCACGTAGTCGATCGCAGTTCGCGTCCCAGACCCGGTGGCTTAAAACTCACGCCGGGTGCGTGTGCGTGCGTGCCCAGGATCCCAAGAGGAGAATGGAGGAGAAGGGATTGCGGCGTGACCATCCCCCCAGGGGATGATTTCTCGCTTTCTGTCTTTATGTCTCTCTCTGTCTGTCTGGTGAGCGCACGCGCCCTATAGTGAAAATCTTCCCCCCCCCCAAAAAAAAATAAGTAATTAAAAAAATGTCTATTAGAGGGGCTGGCAGGTAGTATGGTGGTTGAGGTGCTGGACTCTCACATGGCCAACTGCAGTTCGAGTCCCAGATCTGGTGGCTTACTTTCTTACTTTTTCCTCTCTCTGGTCAAATTTAAAAAATAACGATGAGTAAAGTTAGATAAGTAATTATTAAAAAAAAAAATTTATTGGATTGGGACCAGCAGTTAACGTAATGGCTATGTCGCTGAACTCCCATGTAGTCGACCATGGTTCGAGTTCCAGACCTGATGGCTTAAACTCATGCCAGGTGCATGTGCGTGCCTGCCCAAGATCCTGAGAGGAGAATGGAGGAGAAGGGATTGTGGTGTGGACATCCTCCCGGGGGGTGATTTCTCACTTTCTGTCTCTTTCTGTCTTTCTGGTGAGCACACGTGCCACATAGCAAAAAAAAAAAAAAAAAAAACCCTCAAAAAAAAAAAAAAA
>NW_006159934.1:1320039-1325467 GCF_000334495.1 Tupaia belangeri chinensis
AAAAAAGAAAGTTTATTGGATTAATTTTTTATTATTATTATTATTATTTATATGTGCCAGTTATCTCATAAGTGATACAAAAGATTTTTAAAGAAACATAAAATAGGGACTGGATGGTGGTGCAGTGGTAAAGCACAGTGTTCCACAACGCTGACCCACATGCAACGGTCTGGATTCATGACTAAAGCCCGCCCTGAGTATGCCAGGCATGCGTGTGCCCACGACCTGGGAGAGGCTGAGGCTAGGGGTGGATTGTGGCATCCAGACTCTGTTGGGGGTGCTGTCTCTCAAAGGTACCTGAATCTCAAGGAAGAAAGAAAGAAACTTAAAAAATAAAAAATCCAAACACAGTAAATGCTGTCCTTAAAGTATAAATAAGTAAACAAATAAATATATATCTGTAAGATGATATGGAGAAGAAAGTAAGACAGGGTTGTGGGCTCACAGGGACCTGGGAGTGGTCTGAATTTGAAAATGCACACTGTGGAATCTGTCCATTAGGAATGCGTTCAGGTAAACGTCACCTGGTAAACAGAGACCTGGGGATGAAGGCTCTCCTGTAACAAGTGCGCCTCAAATCCAGCCTTGAGGCAGCTGATCGGGGGCATCAGAGGGGCCAGAGCTTTCTGTTTCTGTCTTCTCTGTCCTGAGCGGTGTCTTGGGTCATCCTGGCCTTAAGAGGCTGTGGACCACCAGGCAAGAGCTGGTAGGGGAAGGATTGGATGGCCAGCGCCTGCTTTCTGGGAAGCTCTGCCTTTTTATTTTGGAGTACTTCATTGGCCAGACTGGATCCTATGGCTCTCCTTGACTTCAAGGGGATGTAGGAATGGGAGTATTTTATGTTCTAGTCTCTACAGTGGAGGAGAACAGGGGAAAAGTTGGTTGTATGAGACTGAGTGAACCAGTCACAGTGACTCCCTCAGATTTCTAGCATACTCAGAGTGCTAGCTCATTCAGAATCCTAGCTTGCTCGGTATTGTAGCTCACTCGGAATCCTAGCTTGCTCAGAATGCCAGCTCACTCAGAATCCTAAATTCTTGTTGTGGATAGACTATAAAATGAGATATTGCCCCTCTAGCTACAAATGGGAAAGGAAATCTTGGTCTATTGTAAAAAAGAGCAGAAAACAAAAACAAATTGGTGACGAATGATGAAGGCTGACTTAAGTCAGATGCGTTCAACTGCGAGTAAAAGACACCTGTGCTGGAAATGGCTTAGCAATATGAACTTTAATTATCCAACCTGAAGCCCAGAGGTGGTGGATCCATGAAGGGGCCAGGCTCACACATGGGTTCATTCTGCCATCCTTTGTAATGACTTCACCTCCTCTTGTGGTCCCCAGATTGCTGTCCTGGTTGGGGTTGTCACATGCAGAAGAAGGAAAACATCCTAGGGCCATGGCTTGAATGTGTTTCCCCCAAATGTAGGTGTTGCTGCTGTGACAGTATTAAGAGGGTGGGAACTTATTTCAGTGGTGGTGTTAAGAGTGGGGCCTTTGGGAAGATTGACATAAAGTAACATTATAAGGGTGGAGCTCTATTTATTGAATCTTGGTGACTTAATATGAAGAGGGAGAGAGACCAGAGCCAACATACACTCTTGTCCTCTCAACGATGTCCTGTGTATAAGAGTGGAGGTGGGGCAATGCCTGCTGTGTTTTTCTCCAGCGACCGTAATGGGTGGACAGTGGGGAGGGAACAGGACTCCAGGGCTTCAGGTGCTTCCCCCCCCATGAGGAGCCCCTGAGACAGGAGGTAGAATATACAGTGGGGAGGTGGGGCTACTGAGGAGGAAGGTTTCCCCCCCTGAACTGGGGGAAGTTTTTTGTTTGTTCTCTCAAGCTTCTTTTTCAAGAAACACAAGCATATGGCAGCGGATGGTGCGGGGGCCGTGTTTGGGTGGCGTGTGCGCTTGCCTTTGCCTTTTGCGTGGTTGAGTGTATTTTTTTCTACTGGCACCAACGCCCCAGCTGGTCCATAGGGCAGTGAGACTTGAGTCAGAGGAGCTTCCCTGGCATCCGGAAAAATCTAGCTGTTTCCGGTGACACATCTGGAGTCTCCAATGGGGAAGCAGTTGGAGAACTTTATTTTTTTTGGGGGGAGAGGTTTTTGCTATAGGGCGCATGAGCTCGCCAGCAAGACAGAGAGAGACAGAAAGCGAGAAATCACCCCCCAGGGGAGATGGCCACGTCGCAATCCCTTTTCCTCCATTCTCCTCTCAGGATCTTGGGCACACATGCAGATGTGCCCAGCATGAATTTAAGCCACCAGGTCCAGGACTTGAACCGTGGTCGGCTACATGGGAGTCCAGCGACATAGCCATTACGCCAACTGCTGGTCCCATCAGTTGGAGAACTTTTCAGCAAAACCCACCCTGGGCTTTGCAGAGGTCTAAGCTAAGGACTTTCTACAGGGCCAAGGAAGTGGATGAGTACTTGTAAGGTGGGGTGTAGGCAGCAGAGGAGGCTGTATTAGTTTCCCATAGCTACTGTAACAAGTGCCAAATGTTAGTACCTCAAAACCACAGACATTTATTCTCTCACAGTTCTGGAGGCCAGAAGTCCAAAATCTTTACCACTGGGTTGAAATCAAGGTGTCAGCAGGGCCGTGCTCCCTCTTGATGTTCCAGGTCGATCAGCTCCTCCTCTCTCCTAGTTTCTGGCTGCTGGCACTCCATGCCAGTCTTCAAGACCAGCATCTTCACATCTTTGCTTAGTCTTCACATACCCTTCTCTTCTAAATGTATCGGGGAAAGGTCTTTAAAAAATTTAGGAAAAATGTGTATTATGAAAAACTAAGCATAGATTTCAACAATTTTTGCACCAAAATAAACGTATGTGTTAAATGCCGTTTTTCCACAAGCTTTGAAGTTCCTTCGTATGTCAAATCTTCTGCCCTCTCCTTACGAGGACACCTTTGATGGCATTTAGGGCCTACCCGGATAATCCAGAATAATCTCCACAACTCAAGAGCCTTAATCACCTCTGCCAAAGTGATCATTCTCTACAAGGTGATGTTTATAGCTGTAGGGATTAGGCCCAGACTGTCTTTTGGGGGTCTTTTTCTTTTCCTTTTTTTTTTTTTTTTGAGAGGTTTTTTGGCTCTAGGGCACGTGTGCTGGCCAGCCAGCCAGAGAGAGACAGAGACAGAAAGTGAGAAATCACCCCCTGGGGGGATGACCATGCTGCAATCCCTTCTCCTCCATTCTCCTCTCAGGATCTTGGGCACGCACGCACATGTGCCCAGTGTGAGTTTAAGCCACCAGGTCCAGGACTCGAACTGCAGTTGACTACATGGGAGTTCAGCCACATAGCCATTATGCTAACTGCTGGTCCCTTGGGGGTCATTTTTAAGCCTACCCGTAGCACAGTTGAGCAGCTCTTCTCTTGTAATATAGGCCAACTGGGGAAAGGGGGTAAATTGGGAACCGGCTGATCCACCTTTTCTCTGCCCACCTCAGCTCTGTCCCATGTAGGGGAGACCTTGCACACAGGTATGGACACCTGACACTGTATATGCAAACTCTGTCCACCCTAATTAGGGCCCCACCCTAATCACCCTCCGAAGCAGCTTCTCCTTGAGCTATACCAGCATTGCCCTCGGGATGTATCAGTTATCTCTGATGAAGAGCCCTAGGACCAGCAGTTGGTGTAATGGTTATGTCAGTGGATTCCCAACTTCAGCCATGGTTCATGTCCCAGATCCAGTGGCTTAAAACTCACGCTGGGCGCGTGTGCATGCGTGCCCAAAATGCTGAGAGGAAGGGGTTACAGCTTGGCCAACCCCTTAGGGTAGGTAATCTTTTACTTTCCGTCTCTCTCCAGTGAGTGTATGTACCCAATAGCAAAATCTCTCAAAAATGAAAAAAAAAAAAGAACCCTAACTTTAGCGATGTCAAACCATACTCATTGCTTATTTTCTTTTTTCTTTTTAATTATAGAGAGCTTGCATAAGCATTAGAGAGGCAGAGAGCGAGCACCCAGGGTCTCACCACGTTGCATCCTTCTTTCCCAGACCTCCAGCTCCTCAGGAGCGTTTCCCTGAATCTTCACCTGGAGTGTTCTCAAAAATGGAGGAAGGATTGATTACAGTGTGACCACGCCCCAGTGGGCCATTGTGGGGCACTTTCTTTGTTTCTGTCTCTCCGGCAAGTGCACACACTCTCTGGCAATTTCTTCTTTTTTTTTTTTGTCTTGGAGAGGTTTTTGCTATAGGGCATCCCAGGGGGGATGGCCACACCGCAATCCCTTCTCCTCCATTCTCCAATTGGGATCTTGGGCATGCATGCACATGCCCTCAGTGTGAGTTTAAGCTACCTGATCTGGGACTCGAACTGCGGTCGACTACGTGGGAGTCCAGTGACATAACCATCATGCCAACTCCTGGTCCCGGCAATTTAAAACACACATGCACAGATAAATAAAGTCAGGAGTCGTTCACAGGTGCCCCACCCTAATCACCTACCAAAGACTGCACTTCTTAGTCCCATAGACAGATTAAGTTTCCTCTTCATACCGTCACAGTGCAGCCAAATTCCAGTGAGCTTTTGGGGGACACGTTAAACCATAGCACTGGGCTTCTACCAGCTGCCCCCTCAGTTCCTCCCCGCTTGCCTGCAGCCAGGAACAAGGCCAGCCCCACACAACTAATCAGCCACCAGCTGACATGCCTGGGCCTCCTTCCTCTGAGCTTAAAGGCCTGGCCTGTGGAGGAGCAAAAAGGGAGTGGGTTATGTGTCAGGTATTCTTGAATCTCGTCCTGGCTTTGTCGCTGTTTGATCAAGAATGTCTGGCCCCTAGGTCTTGGTTTGTCTACCCCTGAAGTGGGCATAGTCCCCTCTGTTTAACCTTGATCCTGGGTGGAGGTCCCAGATGTCCAAGTGGTTGTAAACTATGTGGCAGCCCTCAAGGGGTATGGAGGCCGCCCCAGTGTCTCCTGGTGGGCAGCCATAGCCTGTGGACATGAGGGAGGTTCAGCTTGGGAGAACAGGGGGGGTAGGCAGTGGGAATTGGGTGGGGGGGGGGCGGTGATGAACCCTTGGATGAAGGCTGTCTAGGATGAGGTGTGGGGAGTGGGGTGTTCCAAATGGCCATGCCGAGATTTGTCCTTAGCCCTAATGTCCTTCCTGCCTGCCCTCTTCCCACCTCCTACCCCATTGTCTTCTCCAGCTGGGCCGAACTTCACTGGGGGGAGACTGGTACCACCAGAGGGGGCACAGTTGAGAGGACAGGCATGAGGACCCCCTCTCAGCCTCCCAGTAGGCCCAGAGCACCCAGGAGAGGTGTTGGGATCGGAAGTCCCGCTCGAGTCCTGTCTGTGTGGCCTCCTGACCTTGGCCCAGGGCCGCGCAGTGACTCAGACGTGGACACAAGCGCTTGGCTAATCTTTGGCTCAGATCCCGGGCTGGCCTCCAGCTCCTGTGGCTAAAA
>NW_006159934.1:1325642-1340619 GCF_000334495.1 Tupaia belangeri chinensis
CTTTTGCCGCGGACCCCGGGTTGGCCTCCAGCTCCTGTGGCTAGCAGAGCTGCCGCCGTCTGGGCACGGAATCCTTGGCAAGGGAGAAGGACGAGGGGCAGTCAGGAAGAGCTGAGCTTCTCGGAACCCGGAGTTGGGAATATCCCCGGAAGTCGTCCAAGCCCTGCGCCTGACTGAGTGTCAGAATTCCCTGGGGACTGAGAAGGACAATGTCCTGGGTCTACTGCCCTGGGAACTGTCACCTCAGCACTCTGGGGGCTGGAGCCTAGGACCTGGGACTTGGACCAGCAGCTGAACTGCCTGCAAGGTGGGCAGAGTGGTTGGGTTGCCCAGTGATGGGTTACCCAGCCCGTCGTGCAGTTTGGAACCAGCCCCCAGGATCTCCCAGCAGCCTTCCCTCCACCTCTCCAGCCCTGCCTCCGGGAGCCCCACAGAACAGACCCTGCCTGATCTCTGGAGGTGTCAGGACAGTGGCTTCCTCTCTCCACCTTTCCTGATCTCCCTGGATGAAGTGGCCCTTCTTCCTCCTGGCCCTTGCCTTCTCCTGGTCCCCTTCCCCGAGAATCCCCAGGCTCGTCTCTCACCTCTAAGTGAAGTTGACTCTTTTAGACTCAAAGGTGGACATTCATCTTGTTAGCATCTGTCCATGTTCTTGGCTGCTGTGGGGACATTTGGGCTCCTGGTCCTGTTGGTCCCTGTTGTGGGGTGACCAGCTATCCTGAGTTGCCTAGGGTCTGAGGGTTTCCTAGGACATGGCGCTTTCTGTGCCAAACCCAGGCAAGTCCCAGGCAACCCCTGAGGGGCAGGTCAGTCACCCTGGCCACGTGTCAGCTTGGCATTTGATCAGTTGACCTTTCTGTTCTGTGCCCCACTATGGGCACCGTCTTCTTTCCACACACCGACAGGAAGGACCTTAGCAGCCCCTTCCCTTGTCTGTGCAGTAGAGCGAAGCAGGGATGCAGCTCGTTGCGTCAGACACTTCTAAACTGCATCCAGGTGAGGCCGAGCTGCGGGTCTGGGGCCGTGCTGGGAGGAACCCCGGCCAGGACTCTAGTCCAGGCCAACAACCCCCTCACCATGGCTGTCTGAGCATGAGGACACGGGCACATCTCCTGTACCCCTCAATTTCAGTCCCCCAGTCTCCTCTATGTTCCGATGACAGCCAGAGGTCACTGTCTCCCATGTTGCTTCTTCCCTGAGAGCCAGGCAAGCCAAGAGCCATCCGACACCTCCTTACAGTCAGAGAACGTCCCGGCTCCCACCCTGACTGGCCACCTCGATCGCTTGGTAGTTCCCAGATGTTTGTCCAGTGGCCGTGGAGCCCAAGCAGGCTTGTCGGTGGTAGGAATGCGGTGCATGCAGCGGGCGCAGTCTCTGGCCTCGTGAAGCTGCGCTCCGGGTGGGGAACTCAGGCGTGAAGCCCGTGAACAGGCTGTTAAAGGTTGTGCCAGATTCTGAGAGGGAAATAAAAGATGCGGATGGGCAATGGGTACTGCGGGCTGGGGCTGCCCATTTGCTGGGTGTCAAGGAAGGCACGTTGTGACCGAGCTCAGCTGATGCCTGATGGAATGCAGGAGGCAGCAGGAGGAAATCTGGACCTGGGAGAGCCTGGAGCCAGTGTAGAGGGGAGGGGTGGACAGGCTGGCTCCCATGGCCTGCGTGGGGGCAGTGCTGCTGTTCAGGAGAGCCACCAGAGAGTTGAGAGATTTGCGTTTAATGATGTCTGCTGGTGTTCAGAGGCAGGGCCAATGGGGAAGAGGACAAGAGAAGGGGCTTGCAGACCAGCAAGGAGGCCATGTACGGAAGATGGTGGCCTAGGGTCCAGCAGGTGGTGTAGGGGTTAAGCTACTGGACTCCCACATGGCCAAGCGTGGCTCAAGTCCCAGATCTGGAGTTTGAAACTCATGCTATGCCCAAAATCCTGAGAGAAGAATGGAGAAGAAGGGATTGCAGTGTGGCCATCCCCCCGGGAAGTGATTTCTCACACACACGCATTCTCTCTCTCTGTGTCTCTCTGTCTCTCTAGTGCATAGCAAAAAAAATCTCTTGTAAAAAAAAAGATGGTGGCGTGGGCTGGAGGTGGCCAGCAGTGGGTGGTTCAGCTGCATTCTGGAGCTGAGCTTGTAGGCCTCCCTGGCGGACTGTTCTAGGAAGTGAAGGGAAAGAAACCAGGGCTGAGGCCTGGCCTTCCAGCCTCAGCCCTGAGTGATGCCCCAGGAGGTGCAGACCTGAGCTCGAACTCCGCGACATGTTAGCCATGGAAGAGTGGAAGTAGAGAAGGGTTAGAGTAGAAGGCGAGGGTCACCAGCGTGTCGATATTTGCAGCCAGGGAGGAGAGGACCCCGGCCCTGCAGCCTGCAGTGCTCAGTGCCAGGAGGAGATGCTGGGAGGTGTGAGGCAGAACAGCTGTGTGGTGCCCCAGCCTTGGTTGTGGGAGGTGCCAACAGCTTCCTCCCTGCCTTCTCAGCCCTGCAGGCCTTGCCGGCCTTGCCAAGGGCTTTCTGGTCACTGCTGTCCCTGTTCAGGAGCCAGCCCCCGTTGCCATTTAAACCCTCAGCTGACATTTCCAGTGGCCTCGGTCCTCCCTCCTCCTGGGGCGGGGTGGGGGGGTCTCCTGTTTGTGCTGTGTCCTTGCTTCATGGTTCCCTTGGTGGTCTCTGTCCTCGGTGGCCTTTCTGTTTTACTGGGTGCTCCCCTGCACCTTCATTCTCAGTTTAGAGCCAGCCCCTCTTTACACGTGCGAAAACTCAGGGTTTCAGTGACTTGCCTGAGGTGGTCTCGGCAGACCTGGGTTTCCTGGCTGTCCACCCAGCATCCTAGCTCCAGCCACAGGGAGCCTGCCCTTCCCTGCTCCCAGGGTGCACCTGCTCGGCTCTGGCTTGGGACCAGGAGTCCGGCGTGGCTGCAGCCAGCCCCCTTCCCGCCCTCTGTCCGTCCCTCCCTGCCTGAGTCCCTGGCTCCTTCCTAAATGGATTAGGATCTTTGCCGGAAGGAGCAGGCCGCTGTCTGGGGCCACCGGGAGGCCAGGCCTGGAGCGCTGTCTGGTGCCGCCTGCTTTGCCCTGATTTGATTTGGGCCTCAGCAGCTGGGAGGCTGGCAGCCCTGCAGCCTTTCTGGGAACAGCTCAGGGATTGTTCGGCACGGGTGGCCGAGGGGTGAGGACAGCCTTTAAGCTCCCAGGCAGGTAAACCTCTCAGCTAGTCCTTTACGCAGTCGGGTCTCGCAGCAGACCCTCAGGCAGGCTTCATGCCACCATCGTCCCCGGCCTAAGCTGCGGCTTGTCTCTGGGTCCCTGAGCTTTGGCTCACCTTCCCTAAGTGCCATAGACTTTGGGCTTTTATAAAATTGCAACTTAGGGGAAGAAATACATTTTATAAACACTTAGAAGTAAACACAATACATACTTTGGCCAAATGCTGACGGACCAGTTGTTAAAATCAATATTTACTCACAGCCCAAGAGTAGACTTGGGTCCGAACTGATGCCAGACCCCCGCTCGGATACATCCCTCGTTCCTCTGGACAGGTGGTCAGCAAAGCCGACATCCCTTGCCTTGCTGCGCATGATGTGCCCTGACATCTGCTGCTCTCTGGCGTCGGTTTCCTGGCTCTGGAGGGCCACAGTCTGTGGTTGGAACCATCGCATGCACTGGGGCCCTGGGGTGCTGCCGTGGGGCAGGCCGAGTCCCTGTGTTCTCAGTCCCTGTGTTCACTGAGCTTATGGTCTGGGGGACAGCCGTGTGGCAGGAGACACCCCAGTCTTGGTGCTCTTGGAGGCACCAGACCCCATGTCCTGCCTGCTGCTTCCCCACCTCCATCCCAGTGGGGTGCAAGACTCTGGTCTGCAGGGAGCAGAGAGGGCAGGGCTCAGGCTCCTTTCCAGGTTTGCAGCCCTTCTGCCTGCTTGCTCCTCCAAACTGACCTGACCCCAGCCTGGGACCATGCAGAGAGTACAGCCTGAGCCCAGAGAGGGAACCCGGCCCCTGCCTCCAGACCCTGCCTCTCCTTTGCTTGGACTGGTGCATGGGCAGCTGCCTCAAGGGTATGGGCTGGCACTGGGGTACCCAGAGGTGTCTCCAGATCTGATTCCTGGAGTCAGGAAAGGGAGGGCAGGACAGAGCCAGGAACAAGGGAGGCTGATCTTTGTCCCTGGTGCCCGGGCCAAGGCCGTGTGGTGGAGGCACAGCAAGCCACTGCCATGCCGGGGTTAGCCAGGATGGAGGCCTGGCCTGAGGGAGCAGGGTGGGTGCAGCTCAGCCCTCAAGGGCCCCACTACAGCAGGACAAAGTCCTGCCTTGGAGAAGGCCAGTGAGGTGAAACGGCCTCTGCCCTGCAGTACCTCTGCACCTCCGAAGCAGGGCCCCATGGTTAGGAGCAGGCTGAGGCTGAGGCCATTAACAGCATGTGGCTTGGACCAGAACTCAGTGGGAGGCGCTCAGAGGCACATGTGGGTCATTGAGGCCCCTGGCTCAGCCAGACTGGGGGTGCAGGAGCAGGGGTGGCGCCTGCACAGCAGGTTCAGGGCAGTCAGCAGGTGATGACAGGGCCAGGAAGGGCACTTGAGGCCCGGGAACCACACCTGAGAAGAGTGGGGCGACGTGGCAGTGCTGCCTTCAGGGGTAGTGGAGCCCAGAGTACCTGGAGCTTAGGGTGTGAGGGGGAGTATGGCGAGGGACGAGTGTGTAGACCAGGAAACTTGGGTATCAGACTCAGCAGTAGAAACAAGTGGTGGGTGGAAGGGAGCCATGGAGGGTTTGCGAGCCAGGGCAGGCCATGACCAGAGCACTCTGCGTGGAGAGTTGTCAGCTGGGGTCTGCCCAGCAGGCCGGTCATGGTACTGGTGCAGACTTGGGGGCAATGTGGCATGGGGCATGTCTCTCACGTGCTGCCATCTGTGCTCACAAGTATGCAGACTTGTGTGCAAGCACTGCGTGTCTAGGCCCCTAGAGACTTCAGTTCCATTGTACACTTAAGGCCCTTGGGCAAAAGGAAGGCCGGCCCTGGCCTGGTCCCACTTGGGAGTCCGGGGCCCAGGTGGGGTAGGGTCGGTGGCTGTCACGGGTACATCCTGTGCCTCGCATCCACCTCCGCTGTCTCCTCCCTCCCTCCAGGTGACCATGGCCTTGCTGGGGAAGCGCTGTGACATCCCCGCCAACGGCTGCGGGCCTGACCGCTGGAACTCTGCCTTCACCCGCAAAGACGAGATCATCACCAGCCTCGTGTCTGCCTTAGACTCCATGGTGAGTGCCCCTGTGCACCCGGGAGGCGGGTGGGACTCCGGGCCTTGGCAGGACCTCGTCAGAGCACAGGGGCTACCTCAGCCCCTTTGAGGAGCTTTCCTGGACCCGTGTCAGTGTCACACGAGGGCCATCATGGTGTTGGAGCATCAGTCACGAGGCCCATGACGCCCATGTCCAGGGCGGGAGACTGAAGTGAGATCGAGTCCTACAAACCTTGCCCCGGAGTGTACGCAGGTCTTGGTCCCACTCCCACAGCCCCTCACCCCACATCCCCATCTGGTCACTTCTCGCGTTCACATCTGGTTCCTGGGATGAGCCCTGAGTCTCCATCCTGGCTGGTTATTTGGAGGACCGTGTGGTGTAGCAGCCCATTAGAAAGCTATAGTCTGCAGGACCAGGAGATGGCATAATGACTACGTCGCTGGACTCCCATGTAGTCAACCTCAGTTTGAATCCCGGACCCAGTGCCTTAAACTCACGCTGGGCACATGTGCGTGTGTGCGTACCCAAGATCCCGAGAGGAGAATGGAGAAGAAGTGATTGTGGCGTGACCATCCCCCGGGGGGGGGAGTGATTTCTCACTTTCTATCTCTCTGTCTCTCTTTTTGGCAAGTGTATGTACTCTATAGCAAAAACCTCTCCAAATAAATAAATAAGAAAGAAAGAGAGAGACAGAGACAGAGAGACACAGAGAGAGAGACAGAGAGAAAAAAAAAGAAAGAAAGAAAGAAAGAAAGAAAGAAAGAAAAAGAAAGAAAGAAAGAAAACCGTAGTCCTGCCATTAAAGTAAGAGGGGTAACTGTCTCAGGACTGGGAGAGACACAGGCCTCACCAATCACGCCTGCAACGCCATGCCTGTGTGCTCAGACCCATAGCAGTTTGTTCCAGAACAGGAATGAACAGTGTCTGTCTCCTTCCGTCTTGCTGTGAAGTAGTTCTGTATGGAAAGTAGGCAAGTATTTTTTTAAAAATCGGGCATCAGTTCGCTGCCCCCTGTACTTTGGGATGGGAAAGTTGATGTAGAGAAGTCAGTACCTTCCTTGAAGTCTCACAGCATGACCAGTTTTTAAAATTTTCTTTAAAATCTTTTTCTGTAAGGCACGTGTGTTCGCTGGAGAGAGACAGAGAGAGAGAGGGAGAAAGAGAGAGGGAAATGAGAAATCATCCCAGAGGCATGACCGTACCACGATCTTTTCTTCTCCACTGTCCTCACATGTACCTGGTGTGATTCTCAGACCACTGGGTCCGGGATTCAAACTGCAAAGCTGGCTGCGTGGGATCTGGTGCCTTAACCTCCATGCCACCTGCTGGCCCCAGCATGACCAGTTTTTTTTTTTTTGGAGAGGTTTTTTCGCTATAGGGCGCGTGCGCTCGCCAGACAGAGAGAGAGAGACATAGAGACAGAAAGCGAGAAATCACCCCCCAGGGGGGATGGTCACGCCGCAATCCCTTCTCCTCCATTCTCCTCTCGGGATCTTGGGCACGTACGCACACGCGCCCGGCGTGAGTTTTAAGCCACCGGGTCCGGGACGCGAACCGCGGTCGACTACGTGGGAGTCCAGCGACATAGCCATTACGCTAACTGCTGGTTCCCAGCATGACCAGTTTTTAAAGTGAACTTCCAAGTGCCAAGTCTGCAGTTCCCCAAAGACAAAGGGCCTCCTCTGTGGAGGGTCCTTTCTCACTTCCCCTCTCTCTGTCTTTCTCTGGTGAGAGCACACATCCTCTTGCAGAACTAAACAAGAGAGAGAAGCCAGACTTCACAGCTGTCAGCGAGCATCACCCAGCTCATAAAGCCAGCACTTTTCAGGTGCCCACGGTGTAGCGCAGGCCTTACAGGCGGGGTTTTCCTATGAGTGCCCTGAGGTGCTGTGGTCTTGGTTGCAGAGACCCCACATGAGGGCCTCTATGCAGAGGGCCTGCCAGCCGCCACCCTGGAATACCCACTTAGGAAGCTCCAGCTCAGAGACTTTCCCTCCAGCCAGTCCTGAGTCCTCACAGCCCAACCCACTGAGACCTGTGAGCTGGGCTTCCACAGATGTAGGAATGGGAGTCAGAGAGGGGTGTGGCGGATCCCAGGCCCCGGCAGGAGATGGCCCAGAGGGGATGGGACCCTCCTCAGCCCTGGTTCTCCTGGGGCTCCTCCCACCCCCTCCTCATGTAGGACTTGCCCCGGGACTGGGGCTAAGCAGGAAGCCCACCCTGGGACTGGGGCTAAGCAGGAAGCCCACCCAGGGCGCGGGGGCAATGTGGAGGGAGGAGCAGAGGACGTGGTGCCTCCTTCTCTTACCGCCCTACCCTGCCCATCTAGGGGGGTCGTCATTCATCCCCACTGCAGAGGGTAACCTCTCCCTGGAACTGCTGAGGGGTCTTGGGCGGCTAGAAACTCTCATCTTACCTCCAGAGCTGGCCCCAGAGGCCTTCTGGTGTGGAGGCCCTCCCACTCACAGCCTCTCCCCACCCGTAGTGCTCAGCGCTGTCCAAGCTGAATGCGGAGGTGGCCTGCGTGGCGGTACACGATGAGAGCGCCTTTGTGGTGGGCACCGAGAAGGGGAGGCTATTCCTGAATGCGCGGAAGGAGCTGCAGTCAGACTTCCTCAGGTTCTGCCGTGAGTACCCCGGGCTCCGGAGGGCCGGGGCTCTCACCCCCACACCCAGCCTTGCCCCTCCAGGGTGACCCTGTGTGGGGGACGAACCAGACAGGAGGGCTTTCCTGAGTGTCCCCACATGCCGTTATCGGGGCGGCCACAGTTCCTCGGTTGGTAGAAACTGCCTGACAGAAGCCCAGGGTGGGCCAGGGCCCGCCGCCTCCATCTGCTCGTGGACAGATGGGGATGCTGGGGCCTGCCATTGTTGCCCGGCTCTTCCTCTCGACCATGTGTCCCCAAGCACTAAGATTTATTGAGCACTTGCTGTGTGCGACACCCTTCCCCACGTGGACTCATTTATCCCGATGTCAGCCCGGCGGGTAGGCGCTGTCATTGTCATAGCCATCACTAGCATCTTGGAGCCGCCTTGCGGAGGCTCTTGGAGATAAAGGGACGGAGCACGCGCCCGGCGCCAGGTGTGGCGCTAACACACCGAGGCACTGGTCCCTTCCCAGCATGCTCACAGGCCGGTCAATTTACAGATGAGAAACCAGGCCCAGTGGGTGTGCGGACCTCCCCAGGGACACACAGTTGGCAAGGGATGCAGGCAGGGGTCAAGGCCGGGTCTCTCTGCTACCCCTTAGGAATCGGGAGGTATACAAAGGGCACCTATCTCCAGGGGTCCTGCCCAGGCAGGGGTTCCCACCACTCTCCAGAGACTGGCACTCCAGCTGTGAGCCTGGAACCCCCAACTCGTCATGTTTCCCTGGTGCTTCAGAGCCCCTTGTAGCCCAGTCCCGCCTCTGCACCCACCTCTCCCAGTGGCCCCCTGTGCTCAGGCTGGGCTGTTCTGGGCTGGACCACGGGCTGCGCTGTGTCCTTTCCCTCCTCTGTCCTGAAAAGCCGTAGCTTCTCTCCTCTCCCTGGCAGAGGCCCCCCACCCTCCCACCCTCTGTTCACCCTCCCTCCGCCTCAGCCCTCTTGGCACCCCACCATCCCACCAGCGTGCCATGGCTGCTCCCACACCGCCCCAGTATCCCATGCCCATAGTCTGTCCGTGAGCTTGTGCCTCCCAGGGAGGTCGGCTTCACTGTTATGAGTTCATACAGCCTGGACACCTAGTGGGACCCATAGGCCCAGGGCCTGGGCGCAGCACCGAAGGCCAGCACCCAGGCAGGCATTTGATGCACAGCGTGGACCTCTAAACTGTGGTCTAGCATGAGGTCAAGAGAGCAGTCTCTTGGAGTCAGACTGCCTGGTCCATCTCTGGGACCTCAACCTGCTGTTCTGGGGAAGGGGAGCTCACACGTGGCAAGCAATTGGAGCAGCGCCTGGCGTTCAGTCCCGACTCAGTAGATGCCACCTGTTGTCATCGTCAGTATTACTATTTACATTTCCCCCCAGGCCTGCTCCCTAGGGTTTGCATGTCAGGGAAGAGCCTCCCCAGCACTGGGTATACCTTATTGGGGTACAGCTGCTCTCCCAGCCACTCCCCATCCCACTGAGTTCACAGAGCCTGTACTCTCTCCAAGCCTGGGCTGGTGGGCTGTGTACGATGGGCAGGGACCGGTCCTGTGGCTCGCCTCCTCCCAGGCTGGGGTCTGGGGAAGATGCACCTGCTCCCCAGAGCCGGGCAGAGCCGCTATTTATAGCGCTGGGAACTCAGCTGGTTTATTTCAGGCTCCGCAGATCCCAGAGGAGAGAGGCTCTGGGCTGGAAGGGGGCCGTGGGGCCCTTCTCCTGCAACTTCTAGTGTGTTCCTCCAAGGATTCACGATCACTCCTGGGCCCCCCCACCCTAGCCCAACCTGGCATTAACCTGCCTTTTTGCAGCCTCCTGGTGGGGTCTACCTTGCTGGTCCTTTGGCAGAGCTGGGGCTTAGACTGGCTAGACAGAGAGCCTGGGTGTCACAGCACAGACAGGGACACCTGCAGCAGACGTTCATCTAACCCTAGTTAGGAACCAGCCAGCTGGTCTCATGAGCATTGTCAGACCATGGCTCAGAGAGGGAAGGGACTTGCCCAAGGTCACACAGCAAATTAGCCATGAGAGCAGATGAGACTCAGGCCTTGAACTGGGCACTGCAAACTCTGTGATGACCAGTCCTGGCTTTCTACAGGGTAGTTGGGACAGTGCTTGCTTACTCATTCATTCCTCATTCATTCATTCCCTTGTGCAGCAAGTTGGGTACCAGACTTCAGGGCTTGACACAGTGCAGAGAATCTCAGCTCAAGACAAGTGGTGAGACAGCAGCTCCTATTCTCTGTCCTATAGGAGGGCCTCCATGGAAGGATCCGGAGGCAGAACACCCCAAGAAGGTGCAGCGGGGCGAGGGTGGCAGCCGGAGTATTCCACGGTCCTCCCTGGAGCACAGCTCGGACGTGTACCTTCTGCGGAAGATGGTAGAGGAGGTGTTTGATGTTCTTTATAGTAAGATCCTTCCTCATTCCATTTGGGGCTCCCCAGGTGGGAGGGATCCCTGATCCATGCCTAGAGGAGGAAGCCCCCTACTGCCCTTCCACAGGCCCTGGGCAAAGCTGTACCCTAGGCATGAAGGCCTTGCTCTCCCCACTTCCCTCCTCCCTGCAACCCCGGAGTAGAGGTCCTGCCCCGGCCCCGTTTGCTGAACACCATCCCCATTGCCCCTGCCCTGCCTCAGGTCACTGCCACCTTTTACCTAGAAATGGCCCCAATCTCCAGCTGGCTCCTTGCTATCCCCACCTGCCCTGTGACCAAAGGGCATCTTCCCAAAGCAGAGGCTAACCGTGAAGTTCTTCCCTCCATGGCCTTCGGGCTCAGCGAGGTAGAGGGCTGTTGTCTTCTCGCTCAGCACCACTCCTGTCTCCAGCACACGCCCTCGCCGAGCACTGCTGTCTCTGGGGACTGCCCTTCTCTCCCCGTCTGGTGGACACCTGCATCGTACACTGGGGCTCAGCTCTGGGAGCCCCCTCCCGTGTGGTCAGGGCCCTTTGGGCCTTTGCTGTCCCCTGCCCCTAACCAGCCCAGGTGCTCTCCAGGTTTGAGGGCTATGGCTGCCCTTCCTGCTATCCCCAGCCTGCAGTTCACAGCCCAGCACCAGCAGGTGCTCCTGGGATGTTTGTTGAATGACTGAGTGAAGGCTGGCTGGCCAACCAAGTCATTCCTGCAGGCTGAAGAGAAAAGGCCTGACCTCCCTTGGGAAGTGTCAGATTGCAGAGTCTTGGGAGCCCAGTGGGGGCCTTCACTCCCTAGGGGACCTTGGGTGGTCTCGTTGGTCTCTAAGGCTGCTCCTCTGCCTTACTCTATGCCTTCCTCCACTGCAACCTTTGGTTCTATGGGGCAGAGGTCTCTGAGGAAACGCCTGCTGTTTTGATGTCATGAGGAGGAGGCCAGGGGCACCCTGGGGTTTCAGAGGCCTTGGGCAGCTGGCTGGCTGGCCACCTGGGATGGGAGGCTTGTCACGTGGTTGGCTGTGCCTCTGTGGACACTGTCAGAGGACTGGTGCCCAGAGCCCCCACCGCTCCACCCTTCCCTGGCGCCCCCTGCTCACCGTGGGCAGGTCAGATGTGGCTATGAAGGGATAGGCTTCTTTCTGGCTCTGGAAGGGGCTGCAGCGTGGGAGAGACACCCCCGCAGCCCCTAGTCCACCTCCCCTTCTCTATCCTACTCCTGGTCCCCACCCTGCTTCTGACTCTTCAGTCGACCTTTCTCTCCTTTTTCCGAGCCGCCTCTCCTGGCTTGTGTCCCCCTCTCCATCTCTGTGCCCTCTTTGCCGTCTTACTCCTTCATCCTCCTCTCCCCAAGGCCCCTGTTTCCCCTCCTCCCGGGTGCCCAGGTGGAGAGAGGAATGGCTGGGGAGGAAGCAGGGGCCCTTGATGGGAGCCTCAGGCCCTCAGGTGCAGATAGTGGGGTCTTGTCCATAGCCCCAGCCCGAGGGGTCTGTGGGTACCGAGTCTGTAGGAACCCACAACTGGAGCAGGCACTCAACATTGCCCAGTCTGGGGCTCGCTCGCCCCATCCCACCCCACTGCCCTCTCACGCCAGGCCCCTCTGCTCATCTCCCGCACAGGCGAGGCCCTGGGGAGAGCCAGTGTGGTGCCACTGCCCTACGAGCGGCTGCTCAGGGAGCCGGGGCTGCTGGCTGTGCAGGGGCTGCCCGAGGGCCTGGCCTTCCGGAGACCGGCTGAGTACGATCCCAAGGCTCTCATGGCCATCCTGGAGCAGAGCCACCGCATCCGCTTCAAGCTCAAGAGGTGAGTGTGGCAGCCTGCCTGGGCCTGGGATGGGGCAGCCTGGAGGGCAGCCTGGTGCCATCTGGCTCCTCCAGCCAGCATGGCCACTTCCCCAGTCAAAGGGTGGGACTTGAGACACCCCATGGGACCTCAGTTGGGAAGCTCCCAGTCTGAGGGGGGCAGTGAGAACAAAGCCCAGGCATAGAGCAGGAGCTGAGCCAGGCCGCTTGGTCATGGAAGGCTTCTCAGGGGACATCTGTATTGCAAAGAGACTGGCAGGGACGTGGCTTGGTGAGAACTAGTACCAGCGGCATCCCAGGTGTCAAGGACAGCCTGTGCAAAAGCGTGGAGGTGGGAGCTCTGTGCTGTGCATGCCGTGCTGCTTGGGGTGTGAACTGGGTTCTTTAGAGGCTGGGCCAGAGACGGTACTGATTGGAAGGTAACCTGAGAGCTTGACGTGGTGCTGGCTCTGCTAGGGCAGGCACTGGCAGCCCACACACAAGCAGGGGAGGGACACAGCAGGGCGAGGAGGCCGTCAGCTGCACCTGCAGGATGTTTGCGGACTGAGCGCAGAGGCCCAGCAGCAGGGCCTTCAATGGTCTGGCCACATGGCCCGAGAACATCTCGGCCCACTCCTGAGCCTGTATCCCCCTGTAAAATGGGGGGCTGGCTCCCATCCTGCCCACCACATGGGGCTGTCGTGTTCTGCAGAGGGAGGGACGGGGCGGTGGAGGAGATGAGCGGGCAGGACGGGTGTACGAAACTGTCCTTGTCCTCTTCTTCTCCCAGGCCGCTCGAGGATGGCGGGCGGGATTCCAAGGCCCTGGGGGAGCTGAACGGTGTCTCCCTGATGCCCAAGGGGTCACGGGACTGCGGCCTGCATAACCAGGCCCCCAAGGGGCCGCCCCAGGACCTGCCCCCCACCGCCTCCTCCTCCTCCATGGCCAGCTTCCTGTACAGCTCTGCGCTCCCCAACCATGCCATCCGAGAGCTCAAGCAGGAAGCGTCCGCCTGCCCGCTTGCCCCCAGCGACCTGGGCCTGGGCCGGCCCATGCCAGAGCCCAAGGCCTCCGGTACCCAAGACTTCTCGGACTGCTGTGGTAATGCTGCTGCTGGGACCTCCATGTCTAGGGTGGGATGGGGTCACTCGGGCAGGGGCACCCACCCACCCACCTGGGCTGAGAAGACGAGTGTCTGGGCAAGGGAGTGGGCTGGACAGATAGTGTCCTGGCTGAGATCCACTCAGCCATCTGTGAGCGGGTCCTTGGCCTGGGACCAAGCGGGGACCAAGAGTCTGCAGGGACTCCCGAGGAGTCTGTGAAGGGAGGAAATAGAAGCCCCGTGATTTCCTGAGCACCTACGACATGCCCAGCCTTGACTAAGGGTACTGGGGCGTAAGAGGAAGATGTGCAGATGACCCGAGTTCATGTCCTGGCCCACTACTTAGTGGCTGGTGCCCCAGGGCACGCCTGTACTTCCCTGAGCCTTAGTGTGCTCATCTGTATTATGGGATGCTATGTCACGGAGCCGTTAGCATGATGAAATGGACCAGCAGCAGCTGCCGCCCCAGGTGGAAATGTGTGTTCCCAGGCCCTACCACCATCTTGCTGGATCTGAAGGTTTATTCGGGGTGGGGCCCAGCAGTCTGCTCAGTGGTTCCGACGTGCTCAGGTTTGAGAACTGCTGTATTAGAGCACTTCTTCCACTGCTCGGCACATACCAGACACGTAGCATTTCTATCAGCTGTTGGTATTACTATTAGAGCCAGTGGGGGGCGTGGTGGAGGCAGTGACTGTGGGTCAAGTCCTGGAGCCAGCAGCTGGAGAAGCACGCCAGGCAGTGGGTGTGCATGCCCTAGATCCCAGCAGGAGGGAGGGACTGAGGAGAAGATACGGCAGCATGACCATCTCTCGTGGGGGGGCGGTGCTTTCGCACTTTCCCTCCCTCCGTCTCTCCAGTGAGCACACGTGTCCTTGGCAAATATTTTTTAAAAAGGAAAAGAAAGAGAAATACAGTTAATCTTTAAAAAAGAAAGAAACAAAGAGAGAAAGAAAAAGAATAGCTCTTTCCAAGTGTGTTGTCTGAAGTAAGTGTCCCCACCTGGAAAAGGGGGCGTCTGGCACCCCACGCTTGCTACGCTGGTGTTTGACAGCAGATTCTGGAACAGAATGTCTTGGGCCTCTGGTCAGAAAGCTTGTGTTGAGTTTGCGATCACAGATCGCAGTCCTGGGGTCTCCCTGGCAGATGAGCCTGTGTGCTGAGGCTGGACCGGAGGAACCCCTTCGGGTACCACCTCGAACCTGTACTTTTCCTCTCCTTTGTCCAGGACAGAAGCCCACGGGGCCTGGTGGACCTCTTATCCAGAACGTCCATGCCTCCAAGCGCATCCTCTTCTCCATTGTCCACGACAAGTCAGGTAGGACAGTGTGCAGGGCAGCACCCTGGCCAGAGTGGGGCCCCAGGTTGGAGGTGGTGCTCACCGAGATGGCAGTGTGTCCACCAGGTCTTTGTGAAGGAAGGACCCGCTCTGCTCAAGGGCCTGTGAGTAAAACTGAGGCGTAATAGTTATCCATTGCTGCATAACAGGTTACTCCAAAGCACAGACTGAAACAAGTATTTGTTACCTCAGTTTCTGTGGATCAAGAACTTAGGAGCAGGGACCAGCAGTTAGCGTAATGGCTATGTTGCTGGACTCCCACATAGTCGACCGCGGTTCGCGTCCCGAACCCAGTGGCTTAAAACTCAAGCCGGGCACGTGTGCGTGCGTGCCCAGGATCCCGAGAGGAGAACGGAGGAGTAGGGATTGCGGCGTAGCCATCCCTCCTGGGGGATGATTTCTCACTTTCTGTCTCTCTGTCTTTTTGTCTGGCGAGCGCACGCGCCCTATAACAAAAACCTCTCCAAAAAAAAAAAAAAAAAAAAAACAAAACAACGGGCAC
>NW_006159934.1:1341356-1346207 GCF_000334495.1 Tupaia belangeri chinensis
CGCCCAAAAAAAAAAACCCCAAAAAAAAAAAAAAAAAAAAAGAACCCAGGAGCAGGTCCAGCCTGGTGGTACAGTCCATAGCAAACTGCACTGCAGAACTGGAGGGCACAGGCCTGCCATGGATTTAGATTCCTAGGTCAGCCTGAAACACACTGGGTGTGTGTGCAGGTGCCCAGATCTGTGGGATAATGAGACCTGTCGAGGGTCTTTTGCTCCCCTCCTCCTCATATGTGCACACACACTCTATCATTAGAAAAGAGGATTCTGGAGGGCCAGCTCAGTGGCACAGCGAGGCCAGGTGCGCGTGGAAGATTCTGGGTTCAGTTTCCCGGTAGGCCCGCATGGCCGGGTGCACATGCCCATGACTGGCTGGCTGGGAGAGCTGTGGTGGGTTGCAGCGTGAAATCCTGGTAAGGGTACTTGCTCTCTCTCCCTCACTCTCAAGAAAGAAGTGAACTTTAAAAAACAATTATTTTTATTTAATTTTATTTATTATTATTATCATTATTTAATTTGCTATAGGACACGTGCACTTATCAGAGAGAGTCAAAGTGAGAAAGCAAGCCACGGGGTCTGGGACTTAAACTGTGGTCAGCTAAGTGGGAGCCCAGCGCCTTAATACCACACTACCTGCTGGCCCTAAACTATAAAAAAAAAAAGGATTTTGGGGGTACGGGCAGCAGGTGGTGTGGTGGTTATAGGTGCTGGATTCCCACATAGCCGACTGTGGTTGGAATCCTGGACCTTGCAGTTTGCTTTCTCACTTTCCCTTTCTCTCTGTCTCTCTTGGTCAAATTAAAAAATAATAATAACAAATGAAATAAAATAAATAAATAAATATTGGGGGTAAAGGATTCAGGGAAATAGCAAATGTCATAGTGGTTACATCACTGGACCCCACCTAATCTACCACCGTTTGGGTCCTAGACCTGGTGATTTGAAACTCAGGCCAGGCACATGTACATGTATACCCGAGATCCCAAGAGGAGAATGGAGGAGAAGGGATTGTGGCATGGTTATCCACCTGGGAGGGTGATTTCTCACTTCTCTCCCTGTCTCTGAATCCTCTCCACTCTCCAGCAAGTGTATGCACCCTCTGGCAAAAACCTTAAAGAGAAAGACTTCAGGAGTAGCTTAGCTGGTAGTTCTGGGCCAGGTGTTTTTGTGAGGTTGTAGTTAAGATGTTAACTGAAGATGCTGTCATCTGACTGGGGCTGGAGGAACTGGCCTCCAAGCTCACTCGTGGCTACGGGCAGGAGGATTCCTCAGTTCCTCACCATATGGGCTGGCCTCCATGGGGCTGCTTGAGTATCCTTATAACATGGCTGCTGTTTTTCCTAGAGGTATGAGTGATCTGAGAGAGTTAAGGAGCAAGTTTTCTTCTCACTTCTGCTGTATTCTATCTGTTAGAAGCCATAATCTTGATTCAGCTTATACTGAAAGGAAAAAGAAAAAAAAAAAAAAACCTCAAACTTCTCTTCTTGAAAGAATGAATATCAAGAAATATGTGGACTGGGAACCAGCAGTTAGCGTAATGGCTATGTCGCTGGACTCCCACGTAGTCAACCGCGGTTCACGTCCTGGACCTGGTGGCTTAAAACTCACGCCGGGTGCGTGTGCGTGCATGCCCTAGATCCCGAGAGGAGAATGGAGGAGAAGGGATTGCGGTGTGGCCATCCCTCCTGGGGGGTGATTTCTCGCTTTCTGTCTCTCTGTCTCTCTCTCTCTGTCTGGCGAGCGCACGTGCCCTATAGTGAAAACCTCTCCAAAAAAAAAAGAAAGAAAAAAAAAGAAATATGTGGACATATTTTAAAAGTACCAGACAGAGTGATCAGGTGGAGGAAAATTTGAGACTCAGTTATACCAAAAAGCAATGAATGAAGACTTTTTAGCAGTTTGACTTTGTATAGGGCTCAGCTTCACAAAACGAACCCTAGTAGGCTAGAGTCAGCACGGAGACCTCCATCACCCCAAGCAAGGCCCAGACCTGGCAGAGAGCGCATCTGAATGTCCACACGGAGCAGCGTCATGGGTGGACCCTGGGCACATAGAGTCTCACTGGGTGATCTGAAGCCTTTTCTCTGAGCCTCAGAATTTCCATCTGCAAAATGGAACTCTCTGGGTTTAAAAGTACTGAGGGCTAGGCCAGATAATGGTATGCTGGTTGGGATGGCTAGATCCCATGTGACCACCTGGGTTCATTCCAGACCTGGTAGCTTGAAAACTCACTGGGTACCTGTGTGTGTGTGTGTGTGTGTCCAAAATCCCAAGAGTAATATGCAGAAGGGATTGTGACATGACCTTCCCTTGTGTGTGTGTGTGTGGGGGGGGTGCTTTATCTCTCTTTTTCTCTCTCTGACAGGTGCACACTTTTAGGGGGGTGGCTTCCAATCTTTTCTATTATTAAAAAACTGGTGCTTCTGTATAATTTCTAATTTAGACCTTTTCCTTAAGTATATTTATTGTAATTTCTGTCTTATTTTGGTCCCAGCATTTAGTTCCTGGCATAGTGGAAGGCTGGTATGGGTTGATATATGAGTATTGTGCTAACCAGATTTTTCTCCTAAATTCAAAATAAGAAGCTTTTTTGTGCTGTCTCTGAAGTTCTTCCTTCCTTTCTCTGCACTTTTATTGTTGAAGGAAACAATTGGACAGGAAGTCGATGGGGATGGTGAGCAGATAGGTGATCTTAACTAGTGTGCTGTCTGCAAGTATAGTTTGGTTACTTTCTTGAGTGGCAGTAGAAGAAGAACATTTGTAATTTTGTGATTTGCCTGTGTAATATGATCTTTTTCAGACCCAGCATCATTCAGAGCACCTTTTTTCCATAGGACAGAGGAAAATTAAGCCAGCTCTGATTTTGGAGGAGTTAAAGAATTTGTGATCATTTTTGAAAGGAAGCAGTCATCATTAAGCTTAACTAATAATGGTGGTAAACAGCTAGTTGAAAGGGTCTGTTTGTTGGCTTTAGGTTTTTAGTCTTTGCTAAATAAGAAGTAGGCCTGGCTCAGTAGCCTACTAGTTATGGGAGTCAGATCCCACCTTTTGAATCCCAGTCCTTGTAACTTACAAAATAAAATCCTGACAAGATGGAGAAAGGGACAATACCCCATGGTGGGGGTGCTTTATCTCTCTTTTTCTCTCTCTGACAGGTGCACACACTCTATTGCAAAGTTTATTTTTCTAAGTTGCTGTGAGGGATTAAATAACATATCAAAGTGCTTAGCACAGATCAGCACTTAAGGATATTGTTTATTAAATACACTGAGCCAAAGGACCACTCTTGTTATTCATATGTAATCGAGGCAGATGCTTCGGATTTATGGGACAGGCCAGGAGAGAGGGTTTGCAAAGGGAAGAAGACAGGACCAGGGGAGACCTCAGGTGTACAAGCTGCAAGAGTCGGTCAAGACTTGGTCCCTTCTTCCTTGGGGATGATGGCTCTGTAGGGGGACCTGCCCAGTATGCACTGCCCATGGGGCCAGACAGAGGCAAACTGGGGCAAAGGAGAGAGAGCAGATGGGGAGACCGTCAGAGTGCTCTATATTCACGTAGGGCCCAAATAGGACTGGGAGGAAGGTCAGGGCTGGGGCTGTCTCTGAGGCTCTGGAGGAGGAGGTCACATGGTGGAAGGAGTGGGACTGCCCCACAGGGCCCCTGTTCCGACTGCCACTCACTGTGCCTTCCTGTGTTTTGATAGAGAAGTGGGACGCCTTCATAAAGGAAACCGAGGACATCAACACACTCCGGGAGTGCGTGCAGATCCTGTTTAACAGCAGATATGGTGAGTGGGCGGCGCGGCCCGCTGTGGCCCCAGCACCACGTTGAGCATCTCATTACGTGGCAATCACTTGTGTTCCCCAACACGACAGCGGGAGCCATATGCTGGCACCCGCGCGCCGTCAACGCGAATGTCAGCCGGAGCCGGCTCCTCCTGTCTGGGCAGGGGGTGGTTGTGTCAATATTTCTCTTGCAGATTCTTCAGGGGGTGGAATCGATGGCAAAGGCCCAGATCTGGCCTCACCTGCGGGAAGCGGGGCGGGTGGTGGGCAGGTTGCCCCTCTGGGGGTCCCCGCAGACAGAGGGGCCTCGTGTGTGTGTCCGTTCCCCACGCCACCACGCCGCTCGTGCCTATGCCTTTGCCCACATCGTGCCCTCTGCCTGATGTGCCCTTTACGCTTTTGGGGGGCAGACTCCTAATTGTGCTTTGATACTCGGCGTGGGGATTGCCTGCTCCAGGAAGCCTCAGGCTCCAGCCTGGACCAGGGGCCTCTGCAGCCCTGACAGATGTTCGCCTTCCGTATGCAGCTGTGTCTGAGGCCAGGACTGTGCCCGCTCTTCTCTGTGCCTGGCTCCCAGGACAGAGCCAGGCTCAGAGCAGTTGTCGGCCCCGTTGGCCTGGGCTGCAAGCACGGGAGGGGTAACCGGACAGGTGTGGGGTCCTCCACATTGGCTCAGCCCCCACACTCGTTCTCCTTTGTCCTGGGGGTGTTATCCCCTCACTCCCTTGTGCAGCCTGTGTTGGGCTCTATCCATAAGCCCTGCTCAGTAGTCAGACACAGTGAGTCCCCAGGCTGGCGCGTGGCTCTCAGCCATGGGGGAGATGACACAAAGACCCACAGATCACTCCTTGACCACACGGGGTGTGTTAAACATCCCCAGGTTGTGTAGGTCCTGTTATAGGAATGTCCCCCTGCATGACAGAGCCGAGAGAGGAGGAGGGGACCCATGAGGGTTTCAGGGAACATAGGGCCAACAGGGTAGAGAGGAGGGGCAGTGACCTGGGGCACTCCCTGCATACTGGGGAGAGGACAAGCCCCCTGTTCCCCCAGGAGTGGGCTGGCCGCTCTT
>NW_006159934.1:1346588-1349976 GCF_000334495.1 Tupaia belangeri chinensis
AACCTGAGCATTCTCGCCGGGACTCGATGGCCTGGGCTTTCCTGCCCGCCTGCCTTCTCTCTCCCGTGCATGCTCTCCTCTCGATCTCCCCCTGCCTCCCTGCCTCCTGCCGTCTCTTGCTCCTTTATTTTTTATAGGGGTCAGGTCTCCTGTCAGCCATGCATTTAGAGCCCCCAGCTTGTCCAGGCACTGTCACAGGGCTTGGGCTGGCGCCGAAGGTGCCTACAGGGGCACACAGTGTGCGGCGGTGGGCAGTGGAGTGCGGTGGCATACGACAGGCTTCGGAAAGCTCACGGAAAATGTGTGTTCCAAAAAGCGCATGGATTTCAACTTTTTTGCATAAAAATAAACTTGTACTTTAATACCATTTTCTATGAACTTTTTGAAGTCCCCTCACATAGTGGCTGGGATCAAGAAGAGTTCTCAGAGGAGGGTGAGGACTTGTCAGGCTAGGTTGTCGGGGTGGCTTCATGGAGGAGGTACCCTTCGATCTGGACTGGGGCTAGCAGGCCATGCTTTCTGGGCTGGATGGGGGCTGCTGCGTGAGGAGCCTTTAGCCAGGAGGCCGGGAAAGCCTGGGTGCCTTTGATGTGGCCACCCTGGCCCTCCCACTCCTCTCCGCTAGTGCTAGTACCGCAAAGGGCTGTCTGCACCTGAGTCTCCCCGCCCCAGGCAGGTGTGCGCCAGACAGGCGGTGGGAGGAGGGGAGCTGGGGAGGAGCCAGCACTGTCTGCGTGGGAAGGTTCTGCGCCAGCCAGGCCCGCCCTGCAGCCCCGGCGGAGACCTCAGCAGCTGCTGTCTTCCGGCCTGTCACGCACCCTGGCCTTTCTAGAATGCGGTGGCTTTTCCAGATGTCAGCGTTTGGCCCATTCAGGGTGGAGTGTGCGCCCAGAGCGGTCGGGCTGTGCTCCTTCGGCCGCCCCGGGGAAGGAAAGCCCCTGGTGCAGGCAGGGTGCAATTTGGCAGCCTGTGGATCCTGGGCCAGCTACTCCGGCTCCTGCTTCATCCTTCCAGCCCACCAAGTCTGGGTGATGTGGGCACGTGATGGGGCTGGAGGACTGACTGGTGAAAACAACAGTAAAGAGAGAGATACACGGGAGAAGCCTGGCCTTCCGGAAGCCTCAAGGACTTGTCACCTGGGAAGGTGTTGGGGTGTGACGTACTGAAGACGGTGCACTACAGCTGCACAGAGCCAGCCCCAGCCACATTCCATTCTCCCCTTCCCACTCTCCATTTCCCTCCCAGCGGGCAGGGCGGCCCGAGGCCAGGCAGTGCATCCGCCGACCCTGCTCACTGCCGGAAAGACAGGCCCCAGCAGAGCAGAGGACCCAGAGTAAAGAGGAACGCACGTACACCTGGAGAACCCCCACTCGGGGCTGGGGCTGGGGCTGGGCTGGGGTGGGGGAGAAATGACTTGACAGCTGTTGAGATTTCGAGGGTTTAATTTGACAACAAGCTAAGTGTGACTTCACATTGGGATCTGGCTGCCAAAGCCGCCCACGCAGACCTGGCCGCGTCGACAGGGAAACGATACCAACAGCACCCCGAGAAAGGGCCCAAGGAGCGCTGTCCTGCCTCGGTCAGGGTGTGGCTGGAGGGGTCCACCCCAGGGCTGGCACTCGTAAGAGCACACGGGGCATGGTGTGGCCAGAGGGGCCAGGCCAGGATGGAGGAACAGCAAGGAGATACGGGACCTGAGATGAGGAAAGAGGGTGACAAGCCCCTACTCCCAGTGCTCAGGAAGGCAAGCAGTGTGGATGCCCAGGCTAGCTCGTCTCTCGTGACCCCCCCCCCAGCCTCGGGGAGAGCAAAGATGCAGAAAGCACTAGCTGCTCTTAAGCACGTGGCAGGTGTCGTGACGTATTTGGAGAAGGAATGGATGAAAGCACGGAGCTGGAGGGAAATGGTCTGGAATAGCACAAGACCAGGCCTAATGGGCTGGAAGAACGGAACAAGTAAACAGCCACGAGCCCAGCTCGTCCACTCTGCTGCTGGCAAGGCCGTCGGTGTCTGGCTGGCACCTTGTTTGCAGTGCCAATACTGGAAAGCGTGCGGTCCCACAGCTGTGCACACCTGTGCTGCCAGTGCAGCCGTGCCCAGGGCAAGCCTGGAGTGTGGAGGCTTCCTTCAGCCACGTTCCCTGACTACACAGGAGCACCTCTGACGTGCCCTCACTCTAGATTCCAGCAATGGGGCCACGAACAAAACGCCTGCTCCCCCGGAGCTGGTGCTCTGGACAGAGCAGACATGTCGACGAGAGTGTGTGTCAAGTCAGGTGGAGGACGGATGGCAGACTGGACGGGGCTGTTTCAGGCCGGTGAGATGGCATTTGAGCAGACACCAGGGAAGGAGGCATGTGGGGATCTGGTAGAAGAGGATCCAGGCAGGCAGGAGAGCAGGTGCAGACTCAGAGGAGTGGGCACCTCGCCTGCTAGGAACAAGCAGGAGGGAGAGGGACAGAGATGATGGGGTCACCTAGGGAGGACTTGGGGTGTTGCTGAGTGATACGGGGGCCTGTGGACTTTAAAGAGAGAAGTGACAGGATTTGATGTCGGCAGCAGGCCTCTGGCCACCAAGTGGGTGGCATGACCGTGACCGCAGCGCCCAGCCTGTGTGTCCTGCAGCCTCCCTCTCGCACTTAGCCTTGCCCTTGCCCTTCCAGCGGAAGCCCTGGGCCTGGACCACATGGTCCCCGTCCCCTACAGGAAGATCGCCTGCGACCCCGAGGCCGTGGAGATTGTGGGCATCCCAGACAAGATCCCCTTCAAGCGCCCCTGCACGTATGGGGTCCCCAAGCTGAAGCGGATCCTGGAGGAGCGGCACAGCATCCACTTCATCATTAAGAGGTAGGGGAGGGGCGTGGGGCCTGGCCTTCCACCCCGGCTGGGCAGTGCCCTGGGCATGGAGTGTGATAAAGGGACCCTCGGATTCAGCACCGAGAATCAGACAGGCCTGGAAGATTGGGCTCCTTCACTTAGCTGTGTGGCCTCCTCCTTCTGGGCTTCTTCTGAGGACAGTGGGAAATGGCAGCCCAGGGCCTGGGCTGGTCAGGCTCTTGGTAGGTTCTTAATAAGCAGGGCTTTTCACTCCTAAAGGCTGGAGGCCTTTGCACGTACTCTGTCAGCACAAGGGAGCCTGCTGGTGCTTAGGCTGAACCAGCCTCTCCCCGTCCGTGCCCTCCCTTGGGGCTGCCTTGCCTCCTGGGAGTTTGACCACCTTCCCTGTCCTCCTCAGCTGCCACTGTGCCCGGCACAGGTGTGGGTAGACTACAGAGCTGCCACCCCAGGGAACCCCCGGTGCCTCCTGCCACTCTGCCCCTCCATTCCCTCCCTAGCCCCGTGGCTGGTCTGACTCGCCACTGGGCAGGGCTCCGCACCTCCCACCCCCC
>NW_006159934.1:1350218-1353928 GCF_000334495.1 Tupaia belangeri chinensis
CCAACCCCGTGGGCTGGTCTGACTCGCCACTGGACAGGCCTCAGCATCTCCAGCCCTGCCCAGCCTCCCCGTGGCGCTACCTCTTCGGTGGTTAGGGAGGAGGGGTGGCAGCCACCCCTGCTTGGCAGAACTGCACTAGCCACTTCCCAGACATCTGGGGGCGGGGGGTGGGGCACGAACCCGGGTGTTTTCGAACTTGCTTCCTCCTTGCAGGGCTGGGACTGGTTCGTTGTCGCTCTCCAGCGGTAGAGCGGTCCTCGGGATTGGAGGCGTGCGTGTGTGGAATGAATGAATCGCGTGACCACTGTGCAGGTGCCGGTCCAGGCTTGGGCTCGTGCCTTCAGAGAGCTTCTCTTAGAGCTCGGGGAACATAGGGTAATGGGGAGAGAAAAGTGGGTGGGTACCTCTGTGGGGTGGTCTGAGAGAAGGTCCTGCTTGTCGAGGCAGAGTCAGAAGGTTGAGAAGTGGCTGCCCCACTTAGGTGAGCAGATGCCATGAGAGCGGAGGTCAGGGCCCACACCGAGCCTGAGAATGACCTCCGCCAGAGGGCAGAGCCCGGGACTGAGAGACCTTGTGACCGCGGGGGTAAGAGTGGGTCTGAGGGAGGTGCAGGATGACCCAGAGGGCTGGGGCTTGGCCCATGTGGCAGGCAGAAGGGGGACGTAGCTGGTTTTGGGGTCAGCTTTGGGCTTGTTGGGTTCGCCATGGATTGAATGTGGGGTATTAGGACCGCTGTGGTGTTTTTGCACATACTGGAAAAAAAGCAGGTCTTGGTGGGACAGTGAGCTCACCTTGGGTTTGTTAAGTTGGAGGTGCTCAAAGCTGAGGGGTCAGCCCAAGAGAGAGATCTGGGTTAGAGAAAAGTCAGCACGGGCCAGGATGAGATCACAAGTGGTAGGAGAGAGGCCAGAAGAGGGTGCAGAGGCCCTCCAGCAGAGGCAGCTGAGAAGGAGTGGCCAGGGAGGTGGGGGGAAGCTGAGGGGAGCTGTCCTGCAGGCCAGCTCTGACCGCAGTGGCCTCCCGCCAGCCCAGCCCTAGGACAAAGCATCCCTCCTAGCTTGCGTGCACTCACCCTGCCAGCTGTAGAGCCTGCTCTCCTGCCCATGCCAGTATTACACGGCCTTGGGGGAGCTTTCTGAACCCGAGCTTGGCCACCTGCCTCCTCCAAGCCTCTGTGGCACCTGCTCCTGCCGCCTTCCCACCTGCCTTTCAAGGCTGACTTTCCTTTGCCTCTAAAAGCCACGCCCCCCTAGTCCTCAGGCAGCAGGTGGCTCCTCCCCTCACCTGCTCACGGGCACACCCAGCTGTCTCTTAGACCCTTTTGGCACCTACCATGAGGCCCCACTGGATAAATGATTCTGGAGGTGACTTGAAGCCCATTGACCTCTGTCGGGCAGCGTTTGTTTATGTCTAGCTTAACTCTGTCTTGCTGCTGCTGAAGTCCTTTTCCCTGGGTTGGCTCTTAGTAGGGGGCTAGTGGAGAAGAAAACAGCAAGGGCCCCCCTCTGTCCCCATACCATGCCCTACCAGGTTTTGGCCCACACTGGGTCTGACCTTGAGCTCCCTCTTCCTCCAGCCAAACTGTAGCCCACTTAATTCTTTTTTATTTTTGAAAGGGAGATTTTTGCTATAGGGTCTCTATGCTCACTGGACAGACAGACAGAAACTGAGAAATCACTTCCTAGGGGGAATGGCTGTGCTGCAATTGCTTCTCCATTCTCTCGGGATCTTGGGCACCCGTGCCTATGCGCCTGACCTGAGTTTTAAGCAGCTGGGTCCGTGATTCGAACTGGGGTTAACTACATGGAGTCCAGCAATGCAACCATTACGCCACCTGCTGGTCCCCCACTTAATTCTTCACCAGTATTCCTCAAGCACTTTCTGCAGGGCCAGCCCACGGCACAGTGGTAATGCACCGCTCAGGAGAGGCCAGCTCCCTCTTGGTGACTGAGGTTCAGCCCATCATCCTGAAACACTGCAGGCACATGTGCAAATGCCCAAGATCCGACGGGCCGGAGGACTGGGGGAGGGGATTGCAGAGTGCTTAGGCCCCATAGAGCGGGGGGGCCCTCTGTCATTCATGTGAGCATGCACACGTGGCTCTGTAATGAATAGAGGAAAAACCAGCAGGCACAGTCCCACCCTGCCCCTGGAGACCACTGCTATCATGATGGGTGATTACTGTGTGATGAGTAGAGGGCGCGTCAGAACAACACGTTCCCAGGTGCTGAGAACTCAGGGTCACTTTTGCAGCAAGCTTGGGGGCCTTCCTGGAGGAAAAGGAGAATGCATTTGGTGGACCGGGCTGGAAGCCGTTCTTTTGCAGTGTGATAACTGTAGATAAGTAGCTTCTTTTCTGAGCCTCCTTTTTCCTGTCTGTACAAATAGGGATGATGATGCCCCCTCTCAGGTTTCTTCGCTGTAAAACGAGGAGGACGTGACATGCCTGCCGTGTCCTAGTTGCTCAGTAACACTTTGCATTGACTTCAGTCCCCTCGCGAAGTAAAGTGCAGCTAAGCACAGCCTGGGTCTGAATGCCAGCCTTGCCTTTTCCCAGCTGTGTGTCTTTGGACAAGTTACTTAGCTGCTCTGTGCCTCACTTATGTAAGACAGGACTAGCGACCAGTGGTATTGATCGGAGGCCAAGTGCCTGGATACGCACGAACACGGCTGCTCTTCCTGGGCCCTCGGTACCTGTTTCTCTATTTCACACCCAGCCCCGTCAGCTACGCATTTGAGATCATCCTAAAAGTGATTAGGGGATGACTAGGAAGCGGCCGAGGGGCCAGCAGATGATGTGGTGGTTAAGGGGCTGATTCCCACGTGGCCGACTGCAGTTGAGCCCCAGACTCTGCAGCTTGAAAATCACACTGGGCGTGTGTGTGTCTAAAATCCAGAGAGAATGGAGAAGGGATCGTGGCGTGGCTATCCCCCCGAGGGGTGGTTTTTCACTTTCCTTCTCTGTCTCTCTGGCTCTGACATGTGCATGCACCCAATGGTGAAAGAAAAAGGGGAAAAAAGAAAGAAAAGGAAGGGAGGCCGTCTGCCCTGGCCCAGGTGTCTCTGGGCTGTCGAGGGTAGGGAAGGCCAGGGCCACTCTCCTCAGGACCTGTGGGTCCCTTTCGGGGTAGTGTGGCTTCCTCCCGACCCCTACTCATGCCAGACTCTGGCTTCCAAATCCTCAGGTCTCCGTTCCCACCAGGATAAGCCCCAAGGATCTGACCTCAGGGAAAACATGCTGGTTCTACCGAAGGCAGAATTTAAGAGGAGAAGACATGTGGAGGAGATTCTAGACCTCGGGGCTGTCTCAGAGACTTGACAGCGACCCCTTGGTGCCTTCCGGTCCAGGCAGCCCATGAGGAAATCTGACTTCACTGCTGTCTGCCCACCCTCAGCTTCCCCCTGGGGACTGTGTGGGTCCCAGTGCTGCCTCTGCTCTACCCCCACCCTGTGCTCCCTAATAAGTAACCCCGCGAATAGTGTGACTGCAGTCCGTGTGGGCAGCTTCTGTGTCGCTGGGTGGGGCTGAGGAAGCAGGTCTCAGGAAAGACCCGGTGTTCTCCAGAGTTACTCCCCGTGGCTTCTTGACCTTGTGGGATCACAGGTGCCTCCAGGAGCGGAGGACCGGGCGCCTCCCCAGCGGCAATAGGAAGTCATACGGACCTCGGCGGCACTGTCGGGACTGACTTGTGCCTCTGTCAGTTTCCTGC
>NW_006159934.1:1353948-1369596 GCF_000334495.1 Tupaia belangeri chinensis
CCTGCTGAGCCCTTGTCAGTATGCGGGCAGGGACATCCCTTCGTTCTCCTCGCGTGGCTTCTGGAGTCTGAGTGTAGTGACCAAGACCCTGACCCCTTGTCCAGCCATTCTGTGACACACAGCTCCACTGCAGCACCTCCCCGTCGGCTGTCTGAGGGCCCCAGTGCCCTGGGTGCCACCCTGATGGGGGCTGAGGGTAGGAAAGGAAGTCACCTACCTAAGGGTGGGCAGGCGTGTGACCACAGGCCACTCCAGCTGACCTTTCGTCCTTGTCTAATCTGAGTGACGAGTCCCCCACAACCCCTGGGCCCCAGCCTCCTTCCTCCAGCTCATTCCCTGATAACCTGAGTCATCCCCGATAATCCCACTTGAAGGGGCTCCTTGTCCACAGGGTGGAGGCCACATGCAATGCCCCGGAGGCCCAGCCAGCCCTGCCCACCCCTCCTGTGCCCGCATCTGGACGGCCTCTGAGCCATCTTCATGGGGCACCACCCCTCCTCTGAGAAGTCCTTCCCCATCCCCTGCCCAAAGAGAAGCCTTGCCTGCTTGGGCCCCCTTGGCTTCTGACACAGGTGAAGGGTCCCCTGGGTCACCCTGTGGACTGGATCTGTTGACGGGTCTGGTTCTTCCCGTGCCTGTCCCTGAGCCAGGAGACGCTGGGTCAGAACCCACAGGATGAACAAATGAGCCCTTCGCCAGCAGGCGCTGGTGGGAAGGGGCTGCTTGCCTGTGGTCATGAGAGCTTGGGGCTGGGACAGGCCCCCGGGGCTGTGGTAAACAGACTGGCCCCCCCAGGGGCTGACCCATGCCCTGCCTGGCTGTGGAGAAGCAGGTTGAGATGGTCTGTTGGTCTGGACCATGCCCCCTCCTGCCCCACGTGTGGTCGTCCTGGCACCTGGGCCAGGCAGGTGGCACCTGGTAACGGTCCCCGATAGGGGACCTGGAGGCATCTCCCTCAGCCCAGGTTCTCATGTGTCTCTCCTCTCCTCTCTCCCCAGGATGTTTGATGAACGGATTTTCACAGGTACGTGAGAACCATCGAGTCCATCCAAGCTTCCCAGTGACCCAGCGCACCAGTGCTCGGCTGTCACTGCCCTGAGTGAGCCCTGTCCTCGAGTCCTTCCCGGGGCCCTGAGGGAGTCCGGGCTGTGGCTGGCAGAGGCCAACAGGCTGTGGGACAGCTAACGCCTGCTGAGTCCGACACGGCCAGGTCTCTCCTGAGCAAGGAGCACATTTTATTTTCATTTTGAACAGTCCTATGAGGGCGGTTCTGTTCCAGTCCTTGGGTGCAGATGAGGCGCTGAGGCCTGCTTCACGCACAGGTCATCGTGCTCCAGTGCCCAGGCCATGACCATGGTGGCACACTGCCCAGGAGGAAGTGCAGGCTCTGCGTGCGGCAGCAAGGCAGTGTGGATCTTGGGGTGCGACATACCTGGGTCTCAGTTCTGGCCTGCCTCCCACCGGCTTCGTGACCCTGGGCAAGGTTTCCACATATGTGTGATGTGGATAAGAGTGACTTCCTCCGGGTCCCTGGCATGATTAAACGAGAGTCTAGTCCGTGTATCGCCCCTGTCCTGAGGACGCTTTCAGCCCCAGCAGCAAGTTGTTTTGTTGTTTTCTAATTGCCAGAAGGCATGTATGCTTACCAGAGAGACAGGGAGAGGAAGGGGGACGCACACCCTCCTTAGGCCACGGTCACGCTGTAGTCCCTTCCCTCCTTTTCTCTATCCTCTTAAGATTTGGGGCACGCACACACACCCAGTGTGTTTTTCAAGCCACCAGGGCTAGGATTCGAACCCTGGTTGGCCATGTGGGATCCAGCTCCCTTAACCGTTAAGCTGTGGGTCTGGCCACCTAGCAGCATGTTTGAGGGTGGCATAACCATCTCCTTCCCTCTGCTCTTATCCTCCCGGATGGCTGGCCTCCCCTGGCCCCAGCACCCTTCTTCCAGGCGATGGGTCTCCCAGGACCCACTCCTGGCTGTGGGCTGGACATGGAGCCTACAAGGAGGGGCAGAGGCTAGACCCTGCCCCCAGGGTGCCCCATAAGCTTCACACAGGTCCCTGCCCAGGTACCCCACAGGAAAGCGGAGGTCATGGAGCCTCCATGCTGACCTCCATGACTCTCCCCCCAGGGAATAAATTTACCAAAGACCCCACGAAGCTGGAGCCAGCCAGCCCGCCAGAGGACAGCTCTACAGAGATCTCTCGGGCCACAATCCTCGACCTGGCAGGAACTGCTCGGTAAGGCCCCACCCCAGCTCTCAGCCCGTGCCACCCCTACTCAGGGCTGGGGAGGGGTGAGGCCTAGGGCCCTACCCCTCGATACCCCTTGCAGATACACATGCTGTGTATGTGTGTCTCCTTGGCCAGCATTGGCTGGCCCCCACTGCTGGCCAAGGAGAATCCAAAGGGAGGGCAGAGGGGAACAGAGAGACTCTGCCTCTTTACAACTACCCAGAGAATGGCATTGTCTCGGCCTCCCCTGGGTCCCAGGCTAGGTCAGCTGCTGGCCCATGGGGTTCTGCATTCGGCACATACCTGGCCACCATGGCTCTGAGCCCCAGGAGCCTGCGATGGGCCCTTCACCCCAGCATCCCCATACCCAGCCCAGGCCTCCCCACGATGGGCTCTGGGAGGGAGGGAATTAACACATCATCAGACCCCGGGATGTGCCCAGCTCCTCTCTAACCCATTTCTGGACTGGCAGTCCCATAGCTCTCGGGGGGCTCCCAGACTGGCCAGACCTAGGCCTTGGCCTCAGGAGCTCACAGCTGGTGGGACAGCTGGGTGCCCAGAGGTCCCCAAGGTAGTGAGCAGGAGCTTGGCTGGGGCAGCCTGGGAAACTGTGGTCCTCAGACACAGGGCCCTGGGAATCTCTGGCCGATGGGAGCACGTGTGGCGGCCCCCGGGGGATGTGGTCAGGGGTGTGTTCCGCAGGGCAGCCTTGCTGGGCAGGGTGGCTGTTGGCAGGGCTGATGCTATGCCACTCAGCAGCTTCCTTTCGCAGGTCAGACAAGGGCAGCATCTCCGAAGACTGCGGACCAGGTGAGAAGGAGCAGGGCCCACTGGTGTGTCCTGGGCCAGGGGTGGGGACAGGCCCCGGGTCTCCTCTGTTCTCCCCTCCTCACCCCAGGCCACAGGTACAGGGCACGCTGGGAGCTCATGGGAGCTAAGGCCGGTGAGGAGATGAAACCTGGGTCCTGGCATCACCCTGCCTCCCGCTGTGTCCAAGGACAAGCAGCCACACCCCTCTGTGAGCCTCGGCTGCCAGGTCTAAAAATCACCTGGCCAGGCCTGACCCTCCATTCTTGGTCTGACAGGAGCCAGGGTCTGACTTTTACTAGGGGCTCACTGACAAATCAGACATGGGAATGTTCTGGAATGGCCCACCCTGCCCAGCCAAGGTCATGCCCAGACCTGACCAGACCCCTCATTTCCTCCTGGCAGGAACCTCCGGGGACCTGGGTGGGCTGAGGCCGATCAAAATTGAGCCCGAGGATCTGGATATCATTCAGGTCACTGTCCCAGGTAAGGAGCCGAGGCCTGAAGGCCACTGGAACCTAGGTGCCTCCCAAAACTACGCCGTCCTGCTCGGCCTCCCGGGAGCTGCCGTGGCCAAGAACAGGCCTCAGGGCAATTCGGCTGGTTCTGAAAGAGGAGTGTTGGATATGCCTCATCCAGCCCCACCTGGCCTCTGCTGGGACTCCATGCTCTCAGCTTTGACCTTCCTAAAGGTTCTCCCAATGTTCCCTGGGATTTGTGAGGCTGGCGGATGAGAGGACTTGAGTTTGTCTCCAGACTCAGAACCCCCAGCCTCCCCTCTCACATCTATAAAGAAAGGGTACTTGACCCCTGGGGGCTTGGGATGGGGGGCAACCACTGGGAGCCCACAGGCCTCTGGACCCTGCCTGGCCTCTTGTAGGATCATCCAGAGTCCCAGAGCGAGGCTCCCTTTAAGTGTCCTGGCTGGTGGGCATGCGGGGCTGGGTGTCTCTGAGGGACCGCGACCAGGCCGGAGACGGGACAGGCTGAAGATGTCCTTATCATTTGGAGTTTTGTCTCTAGACCCCTCGCCAACCTCTGAGGAAATGACAGACTCGATGCCTGGGCACTTGCCCTCGGAAGATTCTGGTTATGGGATGGAGATGCTGACTGGTAAGCAGTGGGTCAGGGCTGGCGGTGCTGGGGACCCAGCTCTCTGGGGAACTAAGGGGGGCGTGTGCCAGGAGGCCCCAGACCTTTCTTAGTGTCGATGCTTCTGGTAGAAGAAAACCCAAGGTACGTTCTCCTGCCCCAGGCAGGTTCCTGTCGGGAAACTTGCAGTAGCCTTGATGTGTGATAGGAGCAGCTTCGTCCCCAGGAGCCCTCTGTGGGTTCATGTGTTCATTCACTGAACAGCTTCGGTCACCCCCCAGCATCCACAGGGGGCTGGTCCAGGACCTTCGGTGGATACCACAACGCAAGTCTTTTACGGAAAATGGCGTCACATCTACACAGAACCTGTACACACCCTCCCGTAGACTAAGTCATCTCTAGACGTCCTGTGATTCCAACTGCCGCGTGCACGCTACGTGGTTATTAGACCGTGTCGTTCAGGCAGTAGTGACGGGGGAAGTGTGGATGCTCAGACGACTGACTTTTTCCCTGAATGTTTCCATTTGTGGTTGGTCTAATCTGCGGATGGGGAACCTATGATATGGCGGGTGTACTGTACTTACAGACCACCTGTGTACCAAGTGGTACAAAGCCTGCTGGTGTCGGGCACTGTTCTGGCACAGATTTTGAGAAGGAGCTAAAAGAGACCTGTTGTGGGGCCATTTAGTGGGAGTGATCTGACTCCAGACAGCAGATGGAGAAGCCAGGGCTGCCAGCAGATCTCTGCCTCCCCTTGGGAGAGGGTCCTGCAGTATCCTGCAGGACTGGGTCCTTCCTCAGATACATGTGTGTGTGTAATATATACATATATATATTTACTTTGTAATTTGCCCGGCAGTGAATGCATTTGGCAGAGACAGAGGAAGAGACAGAGAGAGAAAGGGTGAAAGTACGCCCAGGGGGGATGGCTACACCACAGTCCCTTCTCTTCCATTCTCCTCTTGGGATTTTGGGTATGCACATGTACTCAGCATATTTTTCCAGCCACCGGGTCCGGGACTCAGACCGTGTAGTCAGCTATGTGAGACCAGCCACCTTAACATGCCGCCAGCTCCCCCCCCTTCTCGAATATTGATCAGGTAGTTGGATAAAGCTGCTTACAGCAGCAAGAGCACACATTTTGCAGATGCCTCGGAAGGAATGAGCAGTTAACTCAAGGACAATGTTCTCTGTGGGCTTGACAGCCTAGAACACTGGGCTCCCATGAGGAGACGTCATTGCCCCGGGACATGCGTCAGGGTTCTCGTCCCTGGAAACAGACTCAGGTGGTGTTTAGTGTGTGAGATGCTCGTTAGAGGCTGTCCTGGAGATGAGCACCCATGTCAAGGAGGGGGCAGTGGGAGAAGCTGTGAGGCGCCCCAGCGATAGCCTCCACCAACCCCACCGGGCGCCCTGGAGCCAGAGTGGATCCTTAGCATTGTTCTGAGTTGAACTCGGGTGTCCAGGCTTTCTACCCTGCTGGAATTACTGGAGGATGTGGGCCACCAGAGAGGTGTGACCTTGGCTGGGCTGAGTCTGCAGCTGAGGCCATCCTTGAGCACTGCCAGCTGCTGCTGACCTCTGGGTTCTTCCCTGAACAGGGATCTGGGTGGTGCATCCCAGTGTCCACCATCACGTGCAGTGGTGACCGGTCAGCAAAAAAGGCAGCGGTAAACACGGCCACACACAGCAGCGAGAAACGGGGTCTAAGCGGAGGACCACCTGTTTTATACCGTTCAATTCCACCGAACTTTAGCTGAATGGATTAGGAAACAGGTTCTTTTTATTGATTTATTTTTTTAATCTACTACAGGATGTGTTGTGCTTACCAGAGAAAGGCGGGCGGGTGGGGTGGGGTGGGGATGAGAAAGCATGCCCCATAGGATATGGTCACACTGCAGTCCCTTCTCCATTTTTCCCTCCTTTTAAGATTTTGGGGATGCACACACGCACCCATTGTGTTTCTCAAGCTGCTGGATCTGAGACTCCCAGCTATGGGATCTCAGCCATGTGGGATCCAACCAACCTCAACCACTATACCACTGGCTAGCCCGGGAGATGGGGTTTTATATGGTGCTGGTAAGAATGCAGATTGGCAGAGACCAGCAGTTAGAGTAATGGCTATGTCGCTGGACTCCCATATAGTCGACCGTGGTTGAGTCCCGGACCCGGTGGCTTAAATTCATGCCAGGCGTTTGTGCATGCGTGCCCAAGATCCCCAGAGGAGAATGGAGAAGGGATTGTGGTGTGGCCATCCCCCCAGGGGGTGATTTCTCGCTTTCTGTCTCTCTGTCTCTCTTCTGTCTTTCTGGCGAGCGCATGCACCCTATAGCAAAAACCTCTCAAAAAAAAAAAATGCAAATTGGCAAATTACTTTTTAAGGAAATTTGTTAGCTCAATTAAAGAACCATAAAAGGAGCACCCCCTGAGGGTGGCAGAAATCCAGTCCTAGGAAATAACCTGAAATATGGATGCTCTCTGCCCAAAGGTGTTAGAGGTGTCAGTGACAACAGTCTGCCAGCTGTTGAGGCCCATTCCCGGTACCCTCCTTGAGGACTCGCACACAGCCACCAAAAATAGGGAACAAGGACAGGACTTACCATGCAGCATCAGGCAGAGGATGAAGCATTGATTGTGCTGTGGTGACAGCTGTATTGAAAATATCACCACTGGGAAAAAAGCAAGGATAACCCAAAATAATAACTGTGTTGGGTAAAGTGACTGATTATTTTCATTCCCTAAATCAGTTGTGACACACATTTAATGCTTTGGTAATGAAGGTAAAATATGGCTTGTCAGGCCAGCAGGTGGCCTGGCCTGGTGGTTAAGGGGCTGGATCCTACATGGCCAATTCCACAGTTCAAGTCCCAGACCCAGTGGCTTGAAAAACGTGCCAGCACAGGGGTGTGTTTGTGTGTGTGTGCATGTACGCATGTGTGTGCATGCATGCTCAGAACCCCAAGAAAAGAATGGCTAAGGGATTGTGGCGTGGCCGCCCCCCTGGGGGGGGTGATTTATCACTTTCCCTCTCTTTCTCTCCAGCAAGGGCACACACCCTGTGGCAAGAATTCAAATATCTGTGTGTATGTATGTGAGTTGTCCAGGCAGACACCTGGACTTGATGACAGGCTGCAGTGAACTGTGCCCCGGGGACTCCGGGCCCACAGACAAGCGCTGGGCCATTTCTGTTGGAAGGGTTTCTCCCCCTTGGTTTGACAGAACAAGAAACGGTCTCAGCCAGGCTGGGCCACCTCCCCAAGGTCACACAGCCTTGGGCTGCAACCCAGGTTTGCTGACTCCCCGTTTTCTGGGCTACTAAGGCACCCTACTAAAAACTGATGAGTTGTGAAAATTCCGAGATCTTCAGTACCTTCGTGGCTGAGCGGGTTGTGGATTTTCTGTTACGCATACACGGTAAAGCAGGTAAATGATACAGAAGTATGAGGACTGCAGTAAGTTGTGGGAAATGCAGCGAAAACACCAGTTTATTTTGGTACAAAAAGTCTTATCCATAAATAGTGGTTTTTTGTTTTTGTTTTTGTTTTTTTTTAAGAGGTTTTTGCCTTAGGGTGCATGCTCTTGCCAGAGAAAGAGACAGAAAATAAGAAACCATCCCCCAGGGGGGTGGCCACACCGCAATCCCTTCTCCTCCATTCTCCTCTCGGGATCTTGGGCTTGCACACACACACATGTGTCCATGTGAGTCTCAAGCCACTAAGTCCAGGACTTGAACTGCTGTGGGCCGTGTGGGAGTCCAGTGACATAACCACTATGCCATCTGCTGGTCCTGATGCGTAGTGTTTAATGCACATTTCTCATGAACTTTCTGAAGATGCCTCACGTGTAACACATGGAGGGAAAAGCTCCCGTTGCCCCCTAGTCAGCCGTCAGCGTAGTATCCGTCCTTGGGACGTTTTCTCCTGCACACAGACGACTTTGTTACCACCGCCTTCCTCAGCCGGCCGTCAGCCCAGAGTGGTGTGGTGTTCATCAGTGTGTCGTCGGTTATTTATTAGGATTATTTCCAGCTGCTCCCTGTTGAAACTAGCCAAGCCAGGAGCATGTGGATGGGTTCGCTCAGGGTAAATAGCCTAGTGCTCTTGGCAACACAGAGGCCCTGCAAGGCTGGAAGACATGGCAACCGTGGGTTTGGATCCTTGGGTCGTCCTGAAAGCACACTGTGTGTTCGTGGACACCCCAAATCCTGAGGAGCTGCAGGACTGGCGACGGGATCGTGGTGAGGGTACTTCTCCCCCACTGTGTGGTCCCCTGCTTCATGCATGCATGGGCCTTCTCTAGCATAGCAAAAAAAAAAAAAAAAAAAAAAGTCCAAATCTGGATGGAGCCAAGCCGGTTCCCCATGTTTGGAATCTGGGTCCCCAAGCATACGGGTCGTCTCCTGGTTTGGCAGTGATCCCCAGGGTGGGCGTGGCCAGCTTCCTTCTGTTCCTGGAGCCTGACAGCCACACTGGCCAGAAGCTCTCCTTGGGCCTGCAGACAGTGAGTGGGGCCCAGGAGACAGGTCCACATCATCTCCTGCTGGCTCTCCCTGGATTGTGGCTACTGCCTAGGGAGTCCACTACACGTGGACAGCTCACAGTAGGGACAGTCCGCCTGGGCAGCTGTCCCCTCGCTGGTCCATCACAGACCACCTTGTGAACATGCATCCGTCCTCCAGATACGCCATGTGGGCAGCTTCCCCCACCACCTGACAGATACAGCTTCCTGTGGCTCCTGGTCACGTGTCCCTCAGGCAGACCCTCCTGTTGTCCACCTTGTCCCTTCTGTCACAAGAACTCACTCTCCTCTGCCTCTGTGTAGAAATGGCAAAATGGGTTTATTCATCTGGGATCCCACAGAGGCTGACCCTAAGGCATGACTTTGAGTGGACCTGGTTATTTGGGAGACTCCAGAGAACACAGCAGGGGCCTGGAAATGGGTCTGGGACCACCCAGGGCTGTCATCAGGCACCGAGCCTCCAGACTGTGCAGGTCACAGCGTCTGGGGAAGGCAGCTGAGCAAGAAGGCAGGGGGGTGTTGACCGGCCCACCAGTCCCTGGTTGCCGGCTGTCTGCAGAGTGCTGCTGCTGGAGGCTCAGGGCTGGCCAGCTCACTCCTGCAGCCAGAATAGCCTGCAGGGAGGCCCAGATGGATGCAGTGTCCTGCAGCGTGCCCATTCCCCTGACAAAGGCAGAGGCCTAAAGTGAGGGCTGCCGTCCCTCTTCTGCCGGTGACTGAGCAGAGCCGTCCCTCCAACACCGTCCAGCTCATCCCAGGCCGAGCCCCACGCACAGCTCACCTTCCCCGCTGACCACTATCCCAGGACCAGCCCCTCCCTTCATTCCAGTGTAGGATCCCGGCAGGGGCTCTGTGTTGATCACCCCAAGTCGTCAGACCTGGGGTCTGCATGCTGCATCACCCACAGCTCAGCCACATGTCCTGGGCTGGTACAGAGCCCGTGGGGATGGTCCTGCCCGTGAAAGCAGCTCACAGCTCATAGCGCTTCCTCAGGCACTGCCAGTCCCGTCGCTCCAGGTGTGGAAGGCACCTCGTTTGTGCCTTCGTCCCTGGTATAGAAGGGCCACTGCTAAGCAAGGTCCCTCCACCATCTGCTGAGCTTGCTCCCTCCACACACTCGTGCTTCTCCCTCCCTGCCTCTGTCCCCTTTGGAGAGGCTGGGACCTAGCCCAGGTGCCCCCCTTCCTGCAGGAAGCCTTCCCCTCTTTTTCCCCCAGGGCCAGCAGGGTCCCTCACCCCATGCGCACTGCTCTGCACCTCACTGCCTGCCGATAGCATGCAGGGACGTGGTAGGGTGTGTTGGCTGCAAGTCCAGGCCAGGGCCCAGGCCCATGTAATCTAGCGCCATACCACACCTGCCTCTCGCCCTGTGTCTGCCCAGCTCTATCTTGCACGGCATCACCACCATCTGGCATCACATGTCACACCTGTCGTACTGGAAGGACAGGGCTTGGTCTGGTTCCTGTGTGTCCTTGGTGCCTAGGAGGCCCTGTTTGGGCTAGCCTCAGGGTGCATACCAAGGTCTCCACCTGCACAAAAATCAGAGTCCCTGGTCCCACTTTGGGGGTGCTGTGCTGTGCTCCAGAGTTGGGGCCCACCAGCCAGCCATTCCGTCTGGCCCAACTTCAGTGTAGGGTCCAGATGACACACATGGTACCCCAGTATCCTCTGTTTTCTTTTAGACAAAGGCTCCAGCGAGGACCCTCGGCCAGAGGAGAGGCCTGTGGAGGGTAAGGCCCGGACCACCTCCCATTTCAGTCCCAGCATCTCTCCTTCCTTCTCCTGCCCCTCATCCTCCCTTTGTCTCCACTCCATCTCTACCCAACATCCCAGTTTGTGGGCAGGAGGCCTGCAGGTTGCCTCTTCTAGAACTAGGAGGTACTTGGGCAGAGGCAGCTCCTCCCTCTGGTAAGGAAAATCACAAGGCAAGCAGTTTAGGCCTGAAAGTGTAGAATTAGCTTTGTGTCCTACAGGCATGCTCGTTCTTAGGAATTTTCATGCCCTCCGTGCCAAGAATGGGAGTAGGGCCACAGGGAGACCCAGGTGGGGGCAGGGGCTTCATCTCTGGAGTATCTGACCTGGAGTGGAATGAGTGGGTGTCATTATTTCCTCAAGCCCAGGGTGGCAGAGGAAAACAACTTATTAACAGAAGTCTACTGCCACCTGGTGGCAGCATCCTCAATTTGCAGGCTTAGTATGCACCCACAATTTAAGTCATTTACTGAGCTGGTCTAGAGTGAGGCTTACCTAGAAAGAAAGGCCCATTCCTAGGCCACAAAACCTTCCAAATATCCACTCAGGCTGGTGGTGCCCCAGACTTGATTTCTAAGGCGGGTGTGTTAGCCTAGGAATGGTGAGCCTGTCCAGAGCTACTATTTCTGAGGAGCTAGGTTCCCCCCATCTCAGCCTTCTCCACCCAAGGCCCACCACAGAGCCATTCTCTGTGATAGCAAAGCTGGGCTGTGAGCTGAGAAGTGGATGCTACCCCTGGGACTGCTAGTGTAACAGACTACCTTTTACCTTCCAGACAGCCACGGTGACGTGATCCGGCCCCTGCGGAAGCAGGTGGAGCTGCTCTTCAACACGCGATATGGTGAGCGAGGAGCGGGATAGAGCCTCGGCCACCCTGGCCCTGCCTCCGGCTGCCTATTTGCACAGGGTCTTTGGTACACACCCACACACTCCAAAACCAGCTGCTTCCTGCACAGGGACAGGAGAAGGAAAAAAGGGAGAGGCTGGGAGCACTAGGGGCCATGGCCCAGCCACATCCCCAGCTCCAGGCCTACGCTGGGGAAAAGCACTACCAGAGCTGCCCACCCTCAGAGACGCCGCATCCTGGCCTGTGGCAGCTCGCTCACACTCACTCACAGTCTGCCTCTGCTGCAGGCTGGAGAAGTCATTCTCTCCTCTGTAGTAACGCTGGCATCTCTTCTCATGGGTGGGCCCCTCATCCAGGTCCTCAAAGGATCCGAGCTCTAGAACATTCTTGTTCTAGAGCCCAGGAAGCGAGGGGTTGGGAGGGGTTAGTGGGGAAATAGGGAAGGAGGCTGCTCTCTTTCAGGTTTCAGGCCCCTGTGGTTTGCCAAGCCCTGTGCTGGGGCTTCACACCCTTTCCCTCATCCCACCCTCACAGACCTGTGTCCTAGACACACTCCAGAGGAAGAAGCAGGAGGCCTGGTGAAGTGATGTGTCCTGTCCGAGGCCCTCACTACTGAGTGGCAGCGCCCAGCCGAGGCCTTAGATCTGGCCTGTTCTCAAGGCACAGTGTTGGCCCTTCGGGGTTATTTATAGTGGCAGGAGGGACCCTCTGGGCATTGCAGGAAACACAGAGACATGTGGATTTGTGGGGAGCCACCGTCAAATCTCAGCAGCCGTCAGCGGCTTCCTCACAGCTTGGACATGAGAGCATGGGCAGGTGTGGGTCTGCTCCGTGGCTCATGACCTCAGACAGAGCACATCCCCTCGGAGCCGCAGGACCCTCGCCTGCAGACTGGTGATGCTTCCCAGCCCTCAGGAAGGCTGGGATTCAGCCAAGGACTGGCTAAAAGGTGCTGGCAGCAGCAGCCCCCACCCCCACCCCTGCACACAGGCCTGGGGGACAGGAGCGAGGCTTGTGGCCCCCTGACTGTGGGTGGCCCTACAGCAGCCATGTCTCCGCAGCCAAGGCCATTGGCATCTCGGAACCGGTCAAGGTGCCCTACTCCAAGTTCCTGATGCACCCAGAGGAGCTGTTTGTGGTGGGGCTGCCTGAAGGCATCTCCCTCCGCAGGCCCAACTGCTTCGGGATTGCCAAGCTCCGGAAGATCCTGGAGGCCAGCAACAGCATCCAGTTTGTCATCAAGAGGTAAGGCCTGACAGGTTGAGGGGACACCTCCCGGCACACGTGCCACCCAGGAGCCGTGTCACACTGCTGCTTCTCTTGCGGTTGGAAGATTTTATTTTTGTATCAGTGGGGTTTGGCCACAGGTGGGCACAGCTTCCTTGAGCCCAGCAGGGCCTGCCAGACCCAAAGCAACCAGCTAACTCCCTCATAGTCTCAGGGTAGTGCCCAGCTTGCCGGATGTAGAATGGTGTGTGCATGCTGCTCGCGTGGTTGCTGGGGAGGTGTGTGGTGTCCTGGGCCAGTGGCATCGGGATGTCCTCTGAGCCATGCCCCAGTACCCCAGCATTGGTGTCCAGTGAGGGCTTTTCCAGGTCCCTTCTGTGTCCCGGGCATCTCATTTTTGTCAGTGAGGGCTGTACAATGCCAGCGTATCTAGCGTCTATGCCCCCGTGGGTTGGAAGTCCCTCCCGAGGAGGCCGTGGCAGTTATGGAGTGAGCTGGGTGGCCAGCTCTTTGTGTTTGTTGTTTCTGTGGACGACTGTAACGTCATAAATTTAGGCCTGGTTTGGTTGAAATGGATAAGAAAGAGAGGACACTTAAGGCTTTGTTCCCCCAATAAGGGTAAATGCCCCCCAAACTGGAGACTTGCAGTAGCTTTCACACCCAGGGGCAGACTGGTGCCACGGTGCAGGGCAGGGAGCTTTTCTCCAGGGCTGTCCACACCAGGAGGGTGGTTCTTCCAGAGACACAACTAGCACACACGTGGTTCCTTTTTTTTTAGTTTATTTCTTCCATGAGGATGGCCATTAGACACCCCTAATTGGTCTTCACGCCCTGGTCCGCCCCAGCCTCCCAGCCAGCCAGGATCATGAACACACTTAGATGTGCCCAGTGTGCTCAGGCCAGCCTGGGGTCTGAACCTGGGCCTCCCACAGGACTGGCATCAGAGTCACCATTCTTTTTTCAACAGATACCTCCTGAGCGCCCCCGTGTGCTGGGCTGCATATAGCAGAAAGTGCCCTGGAGGTGCCCACTGCCTTGAATCAAATCCCAGTGTACTGTCACATAGAGGAACAGGCTGGGGCTAGGACAAGCGGGGCCGAAGGAGCCTGCCTGAGGGGGTCACGGCACAGAGACGTAACCAAGCATGAGTGAGCCGTGGGGATTGCCAGCCAAGGAGCGTGCAGACAGGGGAGCAGCAGGTCCCAGGGAGGAGCTCGCTGTGTGGCCGAAGGCTGGCAAGGCGTAGGTGTGGCTGCAGCAGACTGAGCGAGGGCCAAGGGATAGCAGGGCCCTGAAAGAGCTCGGGTTTCACGAGAACTCGCTGGAAGGTTTAGAGGATGGTGTGACACCATGTGGTCTGTGTGTGTGTTTATTTCAGTCGCGCCAGCACAAGGTGGATGGTGAACTGGGACATGTGGGTGGGGATGGAATCTGGCTTTAGTCTTGACCAGAGTTCAGCTCAGACCTGGTCGAGATGGGGTGGGATGGGAGAAGTGGTCACACCCAGGCTTTGCTTTGAAGATTGGGCCAGCAGAATTTCTGGTGCTCGATGTGGGGTGTGGGAGGAGAAGGACCTGATTGGCGCTGGCTAGTGGATAGCAGGAACTCTCACACTCGATGCTCGGGGAGGGCTGGGGTGGGAATAGGAAGCAGGAGCTGCCCGTGCTCAGGAGGGATGGCCAGCAGGGGTTGCTGACCACACCCACCCTCAGCCCAAGAACCAGAGCGTCTGGGTGCTCAGGTTGGCGGCCAGTCCTCACGGGCTGCCCTCCTGGGGTTTGTCTGCATGAACAGTGTCTGCTCATGAGCACTGTGAAGGCCACCTTACGTGAAGGGTCTTGGAAGCTCACGGGGCCAGGTGGCGGCAGGCAGTAACACAGGACTGCTTCTGCCCTTTAAAAAACGGGCCCTCTGACCCTCACACCACGTCCTGTCCCGGAACCAGCCCGGGAGGCAGCTGGCTTTGTCCCGGCTGGGTCCTCAGAACCCATCACAGCCCCCCAGAGGGAGGACAGGCCCTGAGGGAGGACTGGGCAGTTCCAGGGCTGCTTGGAGGGACCTCAGTGATAGCCCTGCTGTGGTGTTTTCCAGGCCCGAGCTGCTCACCGAGGGAGTCAAGGAGCCCATTGTGGACAGCCAAGGTACCCAGCGCTGGGTCGTGGGCAGTGGGCAGGCGTGGGAAGGCCCAGGCCTCTGCCACCACCTCTTCCTGCTCCCCTGTCCTAGCCATGACCTCCCCTGACACTCCTCCCACCCACTGGGTTTGCCCCATCGATGCCACCTTGGGTCCCAGGAGCTGTTCCTCACCCTGGCTTCTCTCCCCCCACCCCCAGAGAGGGATTCCGGGGACCCTCTTGTGGACGAGAGCCTGAAGAGACAGGGCTTTCAAGGTAAGGTTGAGCTGAGGGGGAGGTCAGCTGTCCCAGCGCCATGGCCTTGGCCTGGTTTGGGTTTGAGGGCCAGCCTGGTTTGGGAGGGGCTGGGAGAGTAGACTGGCAGCTGGGTTAGAAGCCCTGCAGGGGTGTGGGCAGGTGGGAGGGGGACACTGGCTGGGACCTGACTGGACCTGCTGCTCCCTCTTCAGTCTGCTCACTCCAGTACTTGGAGGGCCCTTGGAGAGGGGGAGCTGGGGTGGGCCAAGAGGGGTGAATAGCGTGAGGGAGGAAGGAGAGGAACAGAAGGTGAGGAAAGTATGAGTGAAGGGGACAGCACACCCCCAGCCTCTGGAGACAGGAGCAGGAAGGGGGAGACAGGCAGTACCCTGAGGAGCCCCCAGCATGAGAGGTCCTAGTCCCTGCCATCGGGGGAGGGATGTGGCTGAGAACAGCAGGCCATGTTGGGGCAGCTCCGAGGGACCAGGGGTGGCTGATGCTCTCCAGGGGAGCCCCTTGTGGTTCCGTGGCTCTGAGGAGAGCGTGGGCTGGCATGACCGTGACAGCTGTGGTGGGGGAGCCCAGAGAGGTAGGACCCAATTCCAGGGGGCTGGCTGCTCGCAGCCTCTCCTCTCTCACTCCTTCCCTGCAGCCGGAGAATCCTGTGATGCTGGGAGTTCCCGTTGGTCTCCTCACCCTGGCTCCTCCTTCCCAGCTTCGTTGGCACGGGAGCCTCGCCCTGCCCTCCCCACACTCTTCCAGGCAGTGCTAGGCTGTGCTCTCCCTGAGGTCAGGG
>NW_006159934.1:1369765-1377066 GCF_000334495.1 Tupaia belangeri chinensis
CCCAGAGAGGTAGGCCCCAATTCCAGGGGGCTGGCTGCTCGCAGCCTCTCCTCTCACTCCTTCCCTGCAGCCGGAGAATCCTGTGATGCTGGGAGTTCCCGTTGGTCTCCTCACCCTGGCTCCTCCTTCCCAGCTTCGTTGGCACGGGAGCCTCGCCCTGCCCTCCCCACACTCTTCCAGGCAGTGCTAGGCTGTGCTCTCCCTGAGGTCAGGGGCTCTGTGGCACCTGCTGCCACATAGCGGTTGGGGTCTTAAACCCCAGGTGAGCGCGTGGCCACTGGGAGCTGCTAGGCCGGCTACTTGTGTCCCCTCCCTGCCTCCTGCATCCCTCAGCTTCATGGAGTCTCCACTCCAAGCCCTCCTGCCCAGGGCACAGGAATCCACTCTTCTCAGTGTCTCACCTCCTGGGCTTATTTATTGGTGTGGCGGTTTTCAAATGTCAACAATTAAGTTAATTTCTGACTCATTGCTGTTGTGGCAACAGTGTGCGTCCTTCCGGAAAGCACGCATCTCCATCAGATGTTAGATCTGAAGGACTCTGAGGGGCCCACTCCATGGATCGCTTAATTGCCAGAGAAGGAGTTCCCATAATTAGAGATTCATATGCCTTAAAAGTCACCAAGTGCCTTTTAATTTAGCAAGCCCAAATCCATAATTGTTTTTCACTTTGCAGAAAATTATGACACTCGGCTCTCGCGGATCGACATCGCCAACACCCTACGGGAGCAAGTCCAGGACCTGTTTAATAAGAAATACGGTGAGTGTGGGCCCGAGGGGAGGGAAGCCTCGTGGTGTGGGCAGAGAAGCTGGAAGCTTCCCAGCTCTGGCCGAGGTCATCTCTGGGGAAACCATTCATCCATTTACACATATATTTTAAAAATTTTTTGGTCTTTTTTTTTTTTATGCTAGAGATCACATATATGCACACCTGAGAGAGACAGAAGAGAGAGAGAGCACCCCCTATGGGACCTCGTTATGCCATAATCCTTTTCCTTCCAGTTCTCCCTTCCATCAGGATCCTGGGTGCATGTATCTGGCATGTTTCTCAAACGACCAGGGCTAGGACTTGAACCGTAGTCAACCAGGTGGGATCTGGCTTCCTTTGCACAGCCCCTAACTCCTGTGCTATGGCACTGGCCCATTGACATGTATTTCTTTCTTTTTTTTTTTTTAAGAATTATTTTATTTAGCTTTATTTATTTATTTTTAATTTCACCAGAGGGGAACAGAGAGAGAGAGAGAAAGTGAGAAACCAAGCCACCAGGTCCGGGACTTGAACCATGGTTGGCCACATGGGAGTCCAGCACCCCCAACCACCACACCACCTGCCAGCCCCTACACGTTTTTTTTGAGCACTTACTAGGTGCCAGGCTCTGTCCCAAGCATTGAGGATGCAGCAGTGAAGCAAATAGACAGTCCTGCCCTTGTGCGCCTGGCGGAACAGTGAGGTGACTTCACCTGCTATGCACAGACTCTGACAGTGAGGAATTGTTCAGAAGCCATGCAGAAAAAGTGAAGGCTGCCTTGGAGAGAAAAACAGGTTTTACCTTAGATTGGGGGCCAGGGAAGGCCTCTTTGAAGAAAGAACTGAAGGATGTTAAGAAATTAATGAAATAGGGACTGGCAGATGGTGTGGTGGTTAAGGGCACTGGACTCCCACATGGCCGACCACAGTTCGAGGCCCAGACCTGGCGGCTTGCTTTCTCACTTTTCCTTTTTCTCTCTCTCTGTCCCTCTCTGGTCTACATTCCCCCCCTGTGAAAATAAAAAAAAAAAAAAAAAAAAAAAAAAAAAAAGAATTACTTTATTTAACTTTTTAAAATTATTTTTCAGTTCAATCAGCTAGAGACAGGGAGGGAAAGCAAGAAAGCAACCCGCCCGGTCCAGGACTTAACCACAGTTGGCCATGTGGGAGTCCAGTGCCTTTAGCCACAATGCCACCTGCTGGCCCCTAAATAAAATAATTCTTTAAAAAAAAGAAATTAATGAAATAGAATGTGGAAGAAGGATAATATTTGGGGCAGCCAGTGGTGTGGGGGTTAAAGCGATTGGATCCCAAATGCCTGACTTTATGTCCCAGACCTGACAGCTGGAAAAACCTGCCCGGCTTGTATGTGTGCATGCCCAAATACTGAGAGGAGAAAGGAGGAGAAGGGATTGCCATGTAGGGGTGCTTTCTCACTTTCCCTTCCCCTGTGAGTCAACTCTCTAGGCAAACTTAAAATAAATAAATAAATAAAACAAGTGTACCCCCTGGGCTGTGAGAATGGCATTGGCTGACCCTCATGATTTGCGGGAGTCAAGAACTGGGAATATTTAGCCTGGGTCTCTCGCTCTGGGTCTCTCCTGTGGTTGCTGTTGGAGGATGGCTGAGGCTGGGACCCTCCCACATCTCACCCACATCTGACCTTGGGCCCCCCGAGTCTCTCCCTGGATCTCTGTGTGATCTCTCCAATTGGGCTTTCCAGCCTGGCAACTTCAGGGTAGCAGGATTTCCTGCTCGTTGGTCTGGGCCCTGGAGGCACCTGTCTGGAGAGAGACTGAGCCAGAAGGAAGCTACATGGCCTCTCCTGGTTCTCGCAGCATCAGCTCTGCTGCAGAGGGTCCGTTCCCAAGCTCAAGGGGAGGCGACTCAGTGCATTTCTCTGTGGGGACGGTCAGTGGGTCGGAGTTCAATGTGAGAGGAATGAGTGGGACAGGAGGGCATTGGTGTCACTGTCTTTTTTTTAGTGTTTATATATTTCTTTTTTCCATAAGTGAGTGAGATAGATAGGTCCTCCCAACAGGGTGATGCTGCCACCTCCTCTCAGCTTCGGTCGACCTCGGCTCATGAGCAGGTGTGCACCTGACATGCTCAAGGAGGTCTCCCGGTGCGAACCCAGAACCTTCCCACGTGGGTCAGCCTCGCAGAGCATTGCACTAGCTCTGCACCATCATCCAGCCCCCTAGCGCTGTCAGACTACAGCTGACCCTGGCTCATTGTACCAGAGTCCAGTGGTGATATGCCTTCAGGTCCAGCTGGAGTCAGGCTGGCATCCTGTTTACTGGCAGAATGGCTGCGGCAGATCCAGGCATCTTATCTGTGTGCTCTGGTGGGGAAAGGGCTGGTTCTGCCACACACCTGATTGGTTTTTTGTTTTTTGTTTTTAGGAATTATTTTTTATTTCATTGTATCCATTGTCATTATTTTAGCTTTTTGAAGTTGACCAGAGAGACACAAGAGAGAAGAAAAGTGAGAAAGCTTGCAAGTTGCCAGGTCTGGGACTCGAACCATAGTCAGCCACATGGGAGTCCAGCCACCTTAACCACCATGTCACCTGCCACCCCGCCCTCCCCCCACAGACTTTTAAGGGAACTAGATGGTTTCTTTCCCCAAATTCCCTGGCAGCCCTCCCATTTCTCATTGGTCCCCACTGAGTCACATGGCCATTCCTTACCCAATCCCTGTGTCAGGAACATGCCACTTACTCGTTGACTCGGGCTTGGGGTACCTGACCTGTCTCAGTGACGAGGTGGGCTCTTCCCTGAGGGAGGGTGGAGCACATGGCCACAGGGGGTCCGTTAGCCAGGAGGTAAAGGGGCAGCGCCTCGCTTAGAGGGAACTAGGATGGGTCCCGGCTGGCTCTGTTAGTTTGAGGTGAGTGGAGAAGACCCACAGGCTGTTCAAAGGCATGTGGAGTGGGCCTAGAAAGTAAGCCACGCTCAGTGAGACACGCATGATACAGCAGTGGTGGCTGCATGTCGCACCCATTTGCCCAAGCCCAGAATGTGCAGCACCAAGGGTGACCCCCTCGGTGACAAGGACGAGTCACTGCAGGGTCACCCGTGGTAATAGATGTACCCCTCTGGTGGGCAACGTCAATAGCAGGGGAGACTGTGCTTGTGTGGGAGAGGCAGGGATAGATGGGAGGGCTCCCCATCTTCCTCCCTATTGTGCTGTGAACCTCAAACTGCCCTTAAAATATAGACTTGAGGGGCTAGCAGGTGGCATAGAACGTAAGGCACTGGACTCCCACATGGCCAACCGCAGTTTGAATCCTGGACCTAGCAGCTTGAAAATCACACTGGGCGCATGTGCGTGTGTGCCCGAAATCCTAAGAAGAGAATGGATGAAAGGGATTGCAGCATGGCCAGAACACCCAGGGGTGATTTCTCACTTTCTGTCTCTCTGTCTCTGTCCAGTGAGTGCACACACCCTGTAGCAAAAATCTCTCAAAAATAAAGTAAAAATAAATAGACTTGAATAAAAAGAAGGAAAATTAAGCCCTGGGAGTAGAAGCAGCACGTGTGGAGAGTGCTCTGTGGACAGGAGAGAGAGCCCAGACCGAAGGCCACGGAGCCCCCAGATTTAGAGGTCAGGTTGAAGACGGGGACGGCTGTGAGAAGGGGGACCAGGAAAGAGCAGCGGCACAGACACCAGGCAGAGCTGCAGGAGGGGCTCCTGATCCGCATTGGATTCTGCTGGACAAACCTCGGGTGTTTACAGGGTTTGTGATGTGAGGCCCTTAGCCTTCGTAGGAAGAGCCATTGCAGAGGAGAGGAGGGAGGGAGATGCAGAGGGCCCCATTTATGGATTGCAAGCATATGTTTCCCCACTGTCAGATTTTTCATTTCAGAAAGGATCTGTTTGCAATAGCGTACGAAGTAGTCAGCTACGAAGTCGGGAGAGAGTGAAACACTGGCGGAAGTCCTTAGAGACAGAGAAGATTAGTGGTTGCCGGGCAAGGGGAGGGTGGGCAGTGACTGCTGAGAGTGGGGTTCCTTTTTGGAGACGTGAAATGTTCTGGAATTCGATCGTGGTGATGTTGCACAACCTTGTGACTATAGTAGCAGCTGCTGGATTAGGGGCTGGTGGCAACGCAGCGGGACCCCCATGGGAAAGATCCTGGGTCGGGTGTGGGGCCCCCTGAGCACAAGGGGTACACATGCCTGTGATCCAAGGCAGCTGAGACATGGGGGTGGGGTAGATCACAGCATGAAGACCCTTCAGGCATGCCTCTCTCTTGGAAGAAATAAAAAATATATCTGTCTATAGGTAGGTAGGTAGGTAGATGATAGATAGATTTTTTTAAGAGAGATTTTTTTATATAGGGCACATGTGCTCACTGGAGAGAGAGACAGAAAGCGAGAAGTCACCCCCCGGAGGATGACCACACTGCAGTCCCTTCTTCATTCTCCTCTCAGGATTTTGGGCATGCACACACATGTGCCCGATGTGAGGTGTTTTTTAACCACCAGCGCCTTTAAGCACCATGCCATCTGCCAGCCCCAAATAAAATAATTTTAAGAATTGAAAGATCCCAAGAAGAGAATGGAGAAGGGATTATTGCGTGGCCATCCCCCTGGGAGGTGATTTCTTGCTTTCTGTCTCTCTGTTTCTCTCTCTCTGTCTTTCTGGTGAGCACTCACGCCCTATAGCAAAAAAACTCTCAAAAAAAAAAAAAAAAGATTCTGTACTGGCTAGATACAGAACACAAATCAGGCTCTGAGTTCCCAGGGAGCCAGAGCAAAAAGAGGAACAGGGTTAGTTTTACAATTTCTAACATCTGTGAGATAAAAGTTAGTTTATTGCACAGAAAAGTTCAGCTGTTCCTCCTAGTCCTGAGACCTGCAGGGATTTCTGCTGAGTGTCTGCCTAAGGAGGCACACTGCCATGCTGCAGACAAAGCTTGTACAAGCTTCCCCGGGGTGGTGGTGGGGTGGCAGAGACCCCATCCCTCTGAGAGGGGGCTCCATGGTGGACCCCATCCAAACCCAAGAGATGTTCGAACTGCGGCTGAGTTTTGAGTGTCAAAATCAGCCTCACAGCTCCCAGGGCTGCAGAGGCTGCACTAGTGAGCTCACAGGCAAGGCCTCAGCCAAGAGGGGTCCTAGGGATCCTAGGGGCCACCCCTCTGGGTACCAGGTCAGCTGCAGGATAAGGCAGGCTCTGGGGGAGGAGTGCCACAGCCCTCCAGAGTTAGTGACAGGAATGAGGCCGAAGTCCGAGGCAGAAGAGAGGGCCCTCGGCCTGGGCTGCCTCTAGCCAGCCTTGGCTGGTGCAGTCTGTCCTCTTGGGCCAGGCTGGTCCTGCAGCAGGGTGAGGCAGGGTCGAGCGGCTGAACATTAGGCCCTGTCCTGTCCCTTGTAACAGTAACCATGCGTCCCTGCCACTTGGCCTGCCAAAGCACAGACTCCCATGCCCGACTCCCCTAGAACACCCCCGTACAACACATCCCTAACGCCCAGCACCCCTCCTCCCCACATCATGCCTTTCTGTGTGCTCCACGAGAGCCCTGTTGTGCTCACTCGTGTTCACCCCACGTATGCACACCCTGCACTGCCTCTCGCCCCTGACGGGTAGGACCGTCCCTCTACCCCACAGGGGAAGCCTTGGGCATCAAGTACCCAGTCCAGGTTCCCTACAAGCGGATCAAGAGTAACCCTGGCTCGGTGATCATAGAGGGACTGCCCCCTGGAATCCCGTTCCGAAAGCCTTGCACCTTTGGCTCCCAGAACCTGGAGAGGATCCTTGCCGTGGCTGACAAGATCAAGTTCACCGTGACCAGGTACTTGGGAGGAAGGAACGGGGTGGAGACGGGACTAGCACGGAGAGGATGGGGCATGGCTCTCCCTGGGTGCTGGGGAGTCTGGGAGGGACTGCAGGCCAGCCAGGGTGTCAGGAGTCAGGCAGAAGTGGCCCCAGCTGCCCCCGCACACGTGGCAAGGGCAGCCTTTGTCGTGCCTTCTGTCTGCCCGGAGTACCTACTGCTCCTTGGACAAGGCAGTCACCCTATGTCACCAGACGAGTGATTCATCCGAGGTCACAGGACCAGCCAGGGCAAAGCTGCACGAGACTCTGGCCACTCTCCTGCACAGTGCCCTGCCACGTGGTCCTGTGTCCCCTGTACACAGGTCACCTAGGCATCTTATTAAAATGCAGATCCTTCTGCAAAAGGTCTGGGGACCCAAACATTTCTAAGCAGCTCTCTGTGAGGCTGATGCTATGTCCCCCAGGCCCTCCCTCTGATAACCGCCCCCCCTATTTCTCTTCCAGGCCTTTCCAAGGACTCATCCCCAAGCCTGGTAAGAGGCACGGGCTGGGGCTGCTGTGGGGGCCTGCTTAGCATGGGGGCCGGCCATGGGTCTGGGGGCCTGAGGTGGGAGCTGAACCAACTGTGGGACCTAGATTCTAGGGCCTCTGCCCTTCTGTTCTTCCACCTCTCCCGAGCGCCTGTCCCAGAAGGGTAGAGGAAAGCCAGGCTGGAACCTGGGACCAAGGGGGCCAGAGAGGCACTTCTTCGTTTCGCCAAGCCAGGGTT
>NW_006159934.1:1377097-1377390 GCF_000334495.1 Tupaia belangeri chinensis
GAGGGTTCAGGCCGGGTCAGTGCGCCCCACGCTGCCTGACCTCGGTGAATGGATGAGGTTGGCGGCAGAGGGAGGGAACACGAGCTGAGTGGCGAGATGTGCGGACTGCCTACCCAGCCTCATGGTGAGACTCCTCTCCCAGTGACCCCTTTAAGGCCTCCATCCCCTCCACAGGCTCTGTCCTGGCCCTCCCAAACTTTGCAGAGGTGACATTCCACCTGGGAGCATGCAGGGATGCAGGGTTAGCAAGGCCTCCTCAGCGGGGGGGGGGGGGGGGGCGGAACCAGCGCCAC
>NW_006159934.1:1377421-1415950 GCF_000334495.1 Tupaia belangeri chinensis
ACCTGAGCCTATATGAGAGCCGAACATGGCCCCCTCCCCTGCCCAGCGCCGCCCTGCCCCATTCCTCTCCAGCCCTGTAGCCCTGTCTTGGTGTGCAGCGTGCAGTCTGGCCAGACCCACGCCCTGCTTGGGGGGGGCTACACAATGCACTGGGATGGGGGAAGCAGTCCAGCAATGCCCAGGATGGGAGCCTGCCGCAGAGAGATCTGGTGTCACGTCACACTTGTCACCCTCACCCGCCATGGGGAGACTATCCCCTGCTTTCTGGGCTCCCAGGAGCTGTTCACGTCCTGTGCCCAGGCCTGGCTGGGTGGACTTCTGGGAGAGGGGCTCGAGGCCATTGAACAAGGGGAGAGGGGACACACTGCCTAGCTTCCTGTGGTGCTCAGAGATGTGAAAGTGGCCGGATGATGGGAGGATCAGCAGTGAAACAGTGGCCATGGCAGATTGACCGCGAACGGAGTGTCAGCCCTTCACTGGACATGCGTGTGCGCTTACACACTCCCGGGGTTCTGCTAGGCTGCCCTGGGCTTAGGGCGACGAGCAGGGAGGCAGCTCCTTTTCTCCTCAGACCTGAGGCTTAGCCTTTGAGTGACCTGCACTTGTCCCAGGGCTGGTGGTCTCAAGTCCTTGATCTGAAGGGGCACACTGGGGTTCGGAGCTCTCCCACACCGTGGAGGGGCTGAGGGCAGGTCCAGGACTAGGCGGAGCCAGGATGAACACAGCAGAGAGGTTTCCCCAGGAGGCAGGCCGGGCCAGCGGCAGCTCCCCAAGGCGGGGGAGGGATCACTGGTGCTCACAGGCAGCTCAGGCCTGTGGCCTGCGGAGCTCCCTTCTCGTTGGCCACTGGGCCAGGACACCCCTTCACCACCCCATGGCAGGCTCTGGACCTGCCTGGCTCTGGAACCATGGTTGAGTGGCCTGTGGCAACCTTGCCTGCCCCATGGCAGGGGCCCCATGACCCTGTCTGGTTTCAGGCCTGCCTAGCTCCAGGCTGATGGGCATTGCCTCAGAGTGCGAGTCAGGTCCAGCCACTGGCCCGTCCTGACTGGGCATCTGCCCGGGTTGGCGTCAGTACTGGACAGCCCAGGGGAGGTGGGGCAGGCCTCCTCTGCTGATGGAGGGTGCAGAGGCCTGAGGTGTCCACTGGCTGGCCCTCTGCAGCCCCTCCCACCTCCCCCAGAGACCCTCTGTTCAGAGGCCTGGCAATACACCTGCTCCGAGGCATGCACGTCTTTAAGTGAGTTTGGAAAGTTATTTGACACCTGATGGGTACCAGGCTGTGCGTTCAGCACTTGGCACTGTTGCCTTTCTATGGAGGAAGGAGGCGGCCGTGGTCTTTCTCCCTGCGCTCCATCTGGGAGCACCCACGATGACGGCTGTCTAATGCAGAGGGACGCTGGATAGTGGAGGGTCAGGCTTCTGGGAGAAACCTGGAGGCCGACGGGTGGTCCAGCAGCCCTGTGGCAGACCAGAGAGCTCTCGGCCCTTCCATCACCGAGCAGGGCTGCCCTCCAGCGCACTGGCTCATCGTGCCGTTTAAGCAGCTTCTTGGGTCTCAGCCATCGTCCCATGGGGGCTGCCTGCCCCCATCTCTGTGCCAGCCTGCCCTCTGGTTCCTCTTTGTGCAGAGGGAGACCTTGAACGTGCCTTCCCTGCCCACATAGTGTGGAGGGTGGAAGGCTGCCTGGAAGAGGACACAGGAGGTGGTGCTGGCCCTGCTCTCAGAGAGGGGCCCTCCAGCGCCTTTCCAGGCATTGGTACCCGGCACCAGGTGTCAGCAGCTGGGCTGGCAGGCCAGCTCTCTGCTTACCCATGCTACTTGTCACCCTGGGCTGCGACAGTGTCCAGGCACTCAGGGGCTCTGAGAGGTCACCCAGGGGTCTTCAGTGCTGCTCCCACCCTAGAAAAAAAAGGCAGCTCCCACACCTTCCATCTGACGCTCCCGGAAGCCTGGGATTCCAAGTGAGTCGAGCAGGAGCCCCGGGCCTGTGGAGGGGCCGCATGTAGTCTGCTTTGGAGAGTGGGTCCAGGCAGCATGTGGGCCACAGGAAAGCACACTTGTTCAAATCTGTGTACCCCTGGAACTAGCTGGGTGAGTCTGAGCTTCACTGCCTTGCCAGTAAGGTGGACAGAGACTCACCTGCCTTGCCAGGTGGTCTGGGGTCGGCAGCTCTAGGTGAACTGGGGAGGACTGGGTTTCCCCACCATCCTTGAGGGAAATGTTTGTAAAGCCCTCAGACTGGACCAGTCTGTAGGGGTGGCAGTTGCTCTTGGTATTCCTGGGGCTTGAGAAGACTTCTTGGAGGAGGTGTTAAGAGCTGGGCCTTGGAGGTGAGTAGGGCAGTGCATGGTGATGACACAGGGCATGGCCCGAGGGAAGACAGACGCGTCCAGGGGACTGAGCAGCCACTCCATGTGCCTAGGGCGGTAGCCGGGGGTGAAGCAAGCCCAGGAGAGCATTTCACGGCATCCCAGACAGCAGCACTTACCCTGGGCGTGGTGGAAACTGCCAGGGGCCTCTTCCTTTTTCTTTTGTCCCCTCCTAAAAATGGTACGGACCTTCGTCTATAAAGTCAGATGTGTTTGTAAGCTTTCTCTTTATTCTTCTAAAATTGAACTGGTCTCCGGCCACAGCCCACATTACAGAATGGCAGAAACCAAACCCAGGTCTGTTTAGAATTCCCCGTCACCTTGGGCTCATGTCCAAGTTCTGGAAGGATTCCTAGGGCCGAGAAGCGAGGGGAGGGGCCCGTGGAGTCCTTGCCCACACTGGCACCCATAAGACATCCGTGGACAGCCAGCTCTCAACTGGGAGAGTCGGGCCTTTTCCTGCCAGCTGAAACCCACCAGGGCCTGGACCCTTCGATGAGGCCCACCCCTACAGCCTTGACCACCAGAGTCGAGAATGAGCAGGTCTGTGCTTAAAGGCCAGTCAGTGGGATCACGCTGTGACGAGGGGAGGGGGGGATGCAGGTAAGAATGGCACTGAGATTTTCTAGGTCACTTATCGGGGCTCTGTGGAAGCCTTTCCTGACAGAACCACCTGACAAGGTGAGATGGGAGAAAGGATATTAATGTTTTGAGAATATGTTGTTACGTATGAGGCTGTCACGATGCCGCCTAGCACTGGGGCCAGCCCAGTGTAGGGCAAGGGTACAGCCTCTCCTGGGCCAGTTTTTGTTTTTGTTTTTTAATGATAAAGAGAGCATGTGTGCAAGGAAGAGAAGCACCTTAGACGGATCTTCCCACTGCAATCCCTTTGCCTAGCCCTTCAGCTCCGCAGGATCCCAGACGCCTATGCGCACACCTGGCGTGTTTGCAGACTGACTCGGATTGAACCTGCACTTGGCTAGGCTAGTTGTGTTCTGAATGGAGAGTTTGCCCGCAGGGTCCCAGCACCTAGAAGCCCTGGCTTGTCCCAACTAGGTATAGCACTCTCAGGGCCTCAGTTTCCCTGCTGTTGTCTAGTGGCCCTGTTTGCACTGACGTGCCGAGGGGTCAGCAGGCACCCAGCTAGAGAGGAAGTCGGATTTGGCCTGAGCCTGGGAGGCAGCAGGTGGGATCTCAGGCCTCAGATCAGGGGAGCTGTGGGCCAGTAGCTGTGTGGGATTCCTGCAGGATAGGGGGGTGCTTAGAGGAGCCAGGCCTGACTGGAGGGGCCTGGGAATGCAGAGCAGTGCTGAGGCTGGGCCCACGCTGGACCAGAGTGAGCTGCACGTGGCCTTCCAGGGGCTAGCCCGCTCGACCCTGGGGCCTGGACACCATTGGCTGCCATGCAGCAGTGGTGGAGTTAACGTAGAGGCCCTGGGCCAGGGACCAGAGAGCCAGACGCGAAGGACAGGGCCAGGAGTTTGCCCTCAGGGTCCCTAGCACCTAGCTCTGGGAACAGCCGTGCACCAAGGGTGACAGGTCATCAGACACCGGGGGCGAGTGCAGGAGGGCACAGGAGGGCTGTTGTGCAGTGAGGACGACTCTGGAGAGCCAGGCATCACCCACCCTGCTCCAACAGCACCAGGACAGCAAGGGGGTGGTGACTAAGGAAGGAGAGGCCTTGTGCCCAGGTGGCTGGTGTGATAACAGCCACAGAACATTCTAGCAGGTCCTGAGAACCTAAAGGGAAACAGGAATATATGCTCAGGATGGAAATTTGAAAAATACAGAAATCCAACGGCCCAGATGGCTGTTTATTTTTATGATAATGTATTTCTTCCAGATTTCCCCCAGGCTTATTAATTTTACTTTTCACTGTTGTTCTTGGCTATAAATTTACACACTTAACCTTATAAGTGTGTTCCCATGTCTTTAACATCTCTGTAACAAGTCTTCATCAGGCTGCATCACAATTATGTAATTTTGTGGCCCCAAATTGCAGGCATTGGGCAGCCCCTCCCGCTGGACACCTTACGTCCACAGCACGCTTTCAGAGTCCGCTCAGGTTACTGTATGTAACTCCCCACACCCGACTTCCAGTGGGAAACTGACACTCAGAGAGGTTAAGGAACTTTCTCAAGGTCACACAGCGTGCACATAGTGAGTCTGAATCTAGGTCTTTCCCAGTTGCTTTGAAACCCAAGCTGACTTTGCTCCTCGCCTGTGCGCCCTCTTTTCCACCCCACTGCCTCCCATCCACACTGGGTAGCTCTCTGCTGCCCCCTTCTGGCTACCAGCTGCAATAACATCAGTCCTGCCCGTGTCATCCTTTAGCTTACAGTTATTTATTTATTTATTTTTATTTTGAGAGGTTTTTGCTATAGGGTGCATGCGCTCGCCAGAAAGACATGGAGGGACAAAGAGATAGAAAGTGAGAAATCACCCCCCAGGGGGAATGGCCATGCCGCAATCCCTTCTCCTCCATTCTCCTCTTGGGATCTTGGGCACACGCGCCCGGAGTGAGTTCAAGTCACCGGATCTAGGACTTGAACCGTGGTCAACTACATGGGAGTTCAGCCACATAGCCGTTACGCTAACCGCTGGTCCCGCAGTTAATTTTTTTAAAAGGATGAAGGATTGGTCCCACCATTCTCGTTCCCTCTCAGGATTTTGGGCACACACACACATGCATCCAGCATGCTTACAGTTAATTCTTTGCATTCATTTATTGAGTGCCTGCTCTGTGCCAGGCAAGATGCTCTAAAATAGTAAAAAATATTAAAAAAACCCTCTGCCCTGTGGTACTTATATCCTAGTGAGAAAGATGGATAAATAAAGAACGACAAGTATCATGGTCGATAGTGACAAGTGGCATGGAGACACGTGTGACAGAGGTGGGGCCGTGCAGGGTACGGGAGTGAAGGCCTGGAAGAAGGGAGGGCACGAAGCCTAGAGAGGCCCAGGATGGAGCCAGGAGTCCGCGGAGGCCCTGGAGTAGAGCAGACGGGATTGCAGACATCGAGGGTGTGGGTGCGACTGTGAGGTCAGAGAAGGTGTCCAGATTTTGCTTTGGAGGGGCCTGGCCTGGTGGGTGAGGGAGCCAGATCCCGCATGGCTGACCATGGGCCAAATCCCGGCCTCAGTGGCTTGAAAAGCATTCCAGGTGCCTGCGGGTGCCCTGAATCCTAACACGGTGGAGAAACGGAAGAGAGGGGATGCAGTGTGACCGTGCCCTATGTGGGGGGTGCTTTCTCTCTTTCTCTGTCTCTCCATCTCTCTTCTGGCAAGCACAGGTACCTCTGGCAATTAAAAATAAAAAATAAAAATTGTAGGGGCCAACAGGCTGCATGGAAAATAAGGGAGTTGGATCCCACATGGCTGACTGTGCAGTTCGAGTCCCAGACCCAGCGGCTTGTAAACAAGCTATACGTGTGTGTGTGTGCATGTCCAAAATCCCAAGAAGAGAATGGAGGAGAAGAGATTGCAACATGGCCACACACACGCACACACGCACACACACTTTTTCACTCTCAAATGCAGACACCCTATAAACTAGAAAATAAAAAAAATATTTTGTTCCAGAGGACAAAGGCAGCTGGAGAGGCAGTTACTGTACACTGTGGTGAGGACAGCTGGGCCAGGGTCCGACGTAGGCAGGTCTGACAAGTGGGGAGGTCAAACAGGTGGTTAGACATGGGTCAGGGAGGGGTCCCACTAGGGACACATGCTGGGAGCCATAAGGAATTGAACTCATTTAAGTCATAGAGCTGGGCCACAGCAGATACGGGCATGGACAGGGGTAAGGGGCCCAAGGGTGATCCCCAGGGCCCTGCAGCACTTAGGTGTCAGGAAGGCGAGAAGGAACCCCAGGAGCAGCGCCTCCCAGGAGCAGCACTTCCCAGGAGAGGTGGGAAACCCGGGAGCTTGAATCTGCAGCTGTCAGTGCAGGGGTCCGCTGGGCCAACCCCCTCTGCAAGGCCGTGGGAGCCCTGGCGAGGCTAAGAGCAGTCAGAGTGGTGGGAACTCGAGTGGAGCAGTGGGCTCAGGTGAGAGTGAGAGGACAGATCACTTTACAGGGGGGTGGGGGGAGAGGGAACTGGGGGTGGAAAGAAGGGTGTTTTGGTGGTTGTTTTTAGGTTTATGATTCCTTCCATCAGCCAGAGAGTCCGAGAAAGCACCCCTAGTAAGGTCTCAACACTGTGAGCCCCACCTTTAGCCGGGTCCAGATTACGGGCATGTGTGTGCCCGGCGCACACAGGGAGTTTCCAGACACACCCCAGAACCTTCCCAGGTTGGTCAGCCTCGCACAGAATTGGGTTTGACCACCGCACCACCGTCTGGACACTCGTGCCGGGTTTTCGTTTTCTTAGACGGGATCTTGCTATGACCCAGGCCCCCAGCGCTGGGACCCAGGCCCCCAGCGCTGGGACCCAGGGATGGGCTGCCACACCCAGCCTTTACATTGCACTGAGAATCGTCCCAGACCTCCCGTGGGGTCCCAGCCTGCAGAGCAGTGTCTGAGCAGCGGGAGCCACTGTGGCTGGCAGGAGGGCCTTACAGGTGGGGTAGCTACAGTGCAGTTTATCTGACTCACAGGGAGAGGTGAGTGAGGGGAGAGGAGGTGGGTGGGAGAATGGCAGGCCAGGCCGAGGTGCCAAGAGCCTTCAAGACCCCCCCTCTGCCTCTCCTCAGGGAGGGACTAGGATGACAGACGGTCTCTGCAGTTGAAGCGTTGTTGGGTCACTTCTAGCAGGAGGGCTGGGAAGATGGGAAAGGACATGGGCTGTGGACACCCTGAGGGGCGCCTCTGCCTTTAGCTACTGAGAGCTCTAGGGTGTGGCCTGAGGGAGGAGGCGGAGGTCAAGGTGCCTCCAGGCACTGAGAAGGTGTGACACCCCCAGGAAATAGGACAAGAGCAGCATTGGTTTCTGCAGCAGGGCAGAGTCCCTCATGCAAATGCAGTGCCACCCTTGCAAAGACTGGCTCTTCTCCTGCTGGGAAGCTGGTATCTGGGGATCAGGTGGCACCTGCGGAGAGAAGCTGACGTAGCCCCTCCAGCATTTGCCAAGTGCCCCTGTGCCCCAGGCACACAACCCTGTGGGCACCTCTTAGCAAGCCTGCGAGGGAGAGGCCACTGTCACTGCCTCCCATTTTGCAGTTGAGCAACTAAGGCTGGAAGAGGCAAAGTCACATGGTCAGCACAAGGCCCATGTCACACCGTGGTCTGTGCCGTTCCAGAGCCTGCACAGCGGGGCCAGAGAGCGTTGGACTGCTCTTCCCAGCGGGAGAATGGGGGTAGCAAAAGGAATGCCACCAGAATTATAAGGGACCTCGACTGGAATGTCAGTGACTCAGGCTTTCTCTATGGCATGGGAGGTCTTTCAGTCACCGAAATCACAGGGTCGGGCATACATGGCCTCAGATTACCATGGTAACCCCCCCTCTGCGGGTGGATTGGAGAAGGCAGATCTGGGGCAGAGAAGTCACAGAGGCTTGGGGAGACCTGAGTGGGCAGCGAGGTGTGAGAAGGGCAGAAGGTTCCCGAAGGGGGATGTCCCCAAGGCTGGGTCTGAGCTGTGAGACATCAGGGACGTGTGTGCAGCTGGCAGGGCTGGGTGGTGCTTAGAGCAAGCAGGGCGGTGATGGGGGTGGAGGCCCCCACCACTCAGGACTTTGGAGCTGGCAGAGCTGGGACCAAGGGACCCTGGGGGACAGGAAGCAGGAGCAGAGGGGAGGAGGAGCATCAGGAGCATTGAGGCCGCTATTTTGAAAACTCAGAAGAGGGGGAAGGAGAGCTGGGCAACTAGAGGGATCTAGGAAATGCACATTCTAGAATTGTTCTTGATTGGCGGTGATTTTGAAAAATGCTCTGGAAGGAGCGAGCTCTCTGTCACTGGAGGCATTTAAGCTGCCACTCGCCAGAGAGGCTGCTTCCCACAGGGCCCGCTGTGGAGAAGGCAGGGCTCCTCCAGCCAGAACCACCTGAGTCTGAGACGGAGCAGCCTGCCTTGTGGCCAGCTCAGCCCAGAGGGCAGCAGGGGCTCTAAGAGCAGCGAGGGGCCTCCCCGCCCACGCCCATACCCACGGAAGCACATTCCTCCACCGCCCACAGCACCTCCCCTGTCTGGGAACCAGACAACCCCAGTACAGGCCCAGCTGCCCGCCCTGACTCCCCTTTGGGCAAACCCTCCCCAGGACCCAGGCCTTTCTGTTCTCTGATGTCTGCAGCAGCCCCCACACCCCCTCCCACAGCAGAGCTGGGGACTTCCTGTGTGACTCCAGCATGTCAGATTCACCTTCCTGGGCCTTGGCTTCCCCCTCCCCACATCTGCCTTCCTCAGGGCTACTCCGGAGGCACCTCTGAGGCTAGAGGCCTGAGGGATGGCTGGATGTGGGGCAAGGCCAGGCCGGAGCATGGGGGGAGTGGGGGGCTCTGCAGTGTGGGCCGGACCCCTCAGACCCTGCCACGACCAGCTCTCCTGCTGACAGCCCCGCGGCCTACTGCGCACCCTGCCAGCTGCCCCAGCTTTGCCTCGGAAGCCCCCTTGTAGTCTACTTGGAATTTTCCACTCTAGTCCCAGCTTAAGGAAATATGTCAGAGGACGTGCTGCCGAGAAAAGTGGATAGTCCACCTTGCTCACCCCACACTCGCCGTCCTTGTCCGAGGCCCAGCTTGAGAAGCTCGGCTGTGGGTGCAGGGCCTGCCTGCCCAGTGGACAGCGCGTGCAAGGTGGGGAAGGCCCCAGCCCCACACGGGGTGGCGCCACTGTCTTGGCCCCTTTGGGTCTGCTAGCCTCTGCCCTGTGGGGTCTTCTGTCACCCAGCAGGTGCTATGTGGGGCGGTCTTCCTGGGGAACCCAGAGCTGGGCCTGGATGCCAGGGTGGGGTTGACCTCGGCAGAGGTCCTGAGGAGGCCGGGGCAGCGTCACTAGTGGCAGGGTCCATGTCCGCTGCTGCTTCGCTGCGTGATCCTGAAGTTACCTTACTATCTGCCACCACGGATAAGTGAGCTGAATGTCTCTGAGCCTCCGTTTCCTCTCAAAATGAGCCTCTTCTTGGGGTCACCTGGACAGGAATGTCCTCCATGGTCCCCCGGCCCTCTTACCTTCTGCTGGGAGACCGGTGTGTGTTTCCCTGTCCCTTCCCTTGTCCCCCGTCTTACGCTGCCTTGGCCCCTGCCTCCTGCTTCAGCGCCCCCACACCCCCCCTTCTAGCCCTGCCATGCTCTGAGAGCTCAAAATAAAACCAGCCTTTCTCGAGTTTCTAAAGATATCACAATTCCAGCGCCAGCCACATGTTTCTCCACTTAATTATCTCTGCTTTCCTTTGTTAATTAGGCTTCGGTAATGATCTCCCTTCTGCCTTCCCAGGGAGAGCTGGCATCTGCCGGGCAGGAACGAGGCCTTTGTGGGCAGGCACCCCGCCGCCGGGCCCAGAGTTGGCTGGGAGCCTCCATTCTTCAGAGGTGGCAGAATGGGCCATGAGTGAGGGGGTGTCAGGAGGCTGTCACTGCAGCCCCCTCCAGCCCCTCCACATGTGAAAAGGGAACCTCAGGGTTCTTGTGGCGTTCAGATGGCTCCACAGACCCCAGAAGGGAACAGGATGTGGGGGAAGGCACCCCAGGGTCTTCTGCAACATTCCAGAGAGCCTCCCAGAAACTGTCCCCAGTGGAGACCACCCATGCTGACAGGAACAGCCCAAGCTTTTATGTGGGCTGGAACGAGATCAGCACCAAGGGTGACCGGGACCCTGTGTCGAACAGAAGCTGTCTGAGCCGCAGCAGTGGAAGGGTAGGGGCAGGGCACAATCTGGCTTACTGGGCTGGGAGGGGAGCTCTTAGCAGCCTCTGGCAGAGGGGTCTGGTGGCAGCCCTAGCCTTGCAGAGGACAGTCACAGGTCTCAGCAGGTTTGGCCCCGGCACGGAGCTGGGTGCTGGGCCTTTTGTTTTTTTGAATGAGAGGGAGAGGGGGAAAGTGTCCCCCTAAAGGAACGTGGTCACACCGCAGTCCCTTCTCCATTTCTCCATCCTGTCAGGATTTGGTGCACACACACACGTGCCTGGCACTTCTCGAGCTGCTGGGGCCCGGACCCAAACCACAGTCAGCCATATGGGATCCGGCTCCCCTAACCAGTAGGCCATGGGCCCAGCCCTGGGTGCTGGGCGTTTGAACAATCCTGATTTTTTTTTTTTTAACAAACTCTGCCTCGTAGAGCTTACATTCTGATGGGACTGCAGTGCATAAATAGACAGTTACAAAGTGTGACGTGTTAGATATGCGCGCCGAGGAATAGGAGGCAGCTGGAGCCCACGATTGGTTTTTAGAGCAATGCAGTGTTACATAGTTGATGGCCAAGGGGAGGCCTTCATGTCAAGGCCTGAAGGGGGCGATAGTGAGCCATGAGGGCCAGGAAGAGCATTGCAGGTGGAGTGTGCAGGTAAAGGCCCTGCGGTCACCTGCCAGGGCACCCAAGGAAGGTCAGGGGAGGGGCAGGAGATAAGATGGAAATGAGGAGGACAATCGTGTGTGGCCAGATAAAGATGCTGGCTTGTGTTCCCGGTGAGCTGGAAGCCAGTGCAGTTCTGAGCGGAGGAAGAACAGGATCCGACCTGTTTTAAAAGGATCCCTCTGGCTGCTGGGTTGAGGACAGACAAGGGTAGAAGTGAGAAAGATGTAAGGAGGCTGTAATCATCCAGGCCAGGCCTGCTGGGGGCAGCGGGAGTGGTGAGTCATCGACTCTGTGTTTTGTAGCTAAAGCCAACAGTTTGGCGCTGTGGGCCTTGAGAAATGGCAGGGTCATGTCTGACTTGGGGATTTGGGCTGAGCTGCTGGAAGGATGGAGAGCTGTTTGCCGAGGTGGGCAAGGTGCAGGGGAGCTGGGTGGGGAGGAGGTGGGCTGTCAGCCCTCAACTGCAGCAACTTGCTTGAGCTGCCACCCAGCAGTATCCGGGAGGACAGATGAGGGGGGGAGCAGTCAAGGGTTTGAGGTGCAGTTTAGGAAATCGTGAGTGTGTAACTGGTAGTTAAAGCCCTGAAGCAGAATGAGGTCATCCGTGAGAACATGCAGTAACTGGAGCCCTGTTACCCCTCGTCCTTCACTGGTCAGGAAGACAGGGAGGAGCCGGAGAGGCGGGAGGGAAACAGGAGGGGTGCTGTCCTTCTCCCCTCTTCCCTCATTGCCATGAAGACCCCAGGGCCCACAGACCTGCCTGAGCAGCATCAGACCTTGGGTCCAGACAGAGTGGTGATGGCCTGAGGGCTCAGGTTCCTGGGCCACAGGGCGGGCTCACCTTCATAGGTGCAAGCCCAGTATGTAGCATTTGGGATGCCACATGAGGTGGGACAGGAAAAAAAGCTTCCCCCATACTCCATGGAGCCGGAGAGCCCGAGCCTCCATCACCTGCTGCCTGAGCTCAGGTGAGGGCCTGGGGTGTGAGAGAGCTGGGGAGAAGCGGGAGGCGCCGAAGCAGCAGACCAGCCCTGTTTGCCGGGCGGAGTGGGGCTGTTCCTAAGACGACGGGGTCCTCAGCAGGTTTTCACTGAGGAATGACACGGTCAGGTGGACTGTTTAGAAAGATGAGCGTGGCAGGGACCAGCAGTTAGCGTAATGGCTATGTCGCTGGACTCCCACGTAGTTGACCGCGGTTCACGTCCTGGACCCGGTGGCTTAAACTCATGCCGGGCGCGTGTGCGTGTGTGCCCAAGATCCCGAGAGGAGAATGGAGGAGAAGGGATTGCGGCGTGACCATCTCCCCTGGGGGGTGATTTCTCGCTTTCTATCTCTCTGTCTCTCTCTCTCTGTCTGCGAGTGCATGTGCCCTATAGCGAAAACCTCTAAAAAAAAAAAAAAAAAAAAGAAACCTCTAAAAAAAAAAAAAAAAGAAAGATGAGCGTGGCTTGCAGAGCAGAGGACGGATTCAGGGAGGCGGGTGAGGATGAGAATCGACTGTCTGACTGTGCCCGGCAGCCCCACGTGGTAGCCACCTGGATTTGTGGGTGAGACAAAGGGCACCATAACAGAGCCCCCAAACCTGGTGGCGTAGTGCACCACACGTGTGCTGCCTCACAGCGCTTTCTTTGTAACTGATAAAGGGTGTGTTCACTCCCCAGAGAGCAGCTCAGTGGTCAAGGGAGCCAAATCCCACATGGCTCACTGGTTCAAGTCCCAGCCTGAGTGGCTAGAAAAAAACACCAGGCACACATGCGTGCTCCAAATCCTGGCAGGATGGAGAAATGGAGGGATAGTGGTGTGACCCCGTCCCACCTAGGGGTGCTCCCTCCCTCTCTCTGTCTCTGGTGAATGCACGCATTTGGCAATTAAAAGAAAACGCAAAACCCCCAGCCCATGGCGAGCATCCATTTTCATCCCATGGGCTGTAGTGCGGCTGCTGTGGTCCGTTGGACAGCCCCGAGTCCCGGAGGACTGCATCTACAAAGCCGCCCCCACCCAGGCGCTCCGCTCTGCCCTAGCCTGTGCACACAGCTGCCCGAATCCGTCCACCTCTCCCAGGAGAGGCGCCGACGCCCAGCTTGTACCGGGTGGGTGGCATTCTGTGTGGGCCAGTCATGGCCACGGTCCAGCCTTCTCCCTTGGTCAGTGCTGTCCCTGGCCTGGTCAGCCATGTCACTGGGGCTGTGAAGGAGGGGAGGGGAAAGGGTAGGAGATGGCTTCACCTGGGAAGGGCTGTGGGTGTGGCTGCCTCAGGATTCTGCCCAGGCCTGACCCGCAGGACAAAATGTGGCTCTGGCTCTGCCCAGTCTAGCTTATAGGTCGGAGCATTAGGGTCACAAACGAGTTTGTGAGAAAGCCCTGGAGAAGGTGCTGGGCTGTTCCAGATGGGAATGCAGTGCATAGGAGTCGGAGAGACCTGGCTTTATCTTAGCATCACTGATTGACCAGGTGGCTGTGGTGGCCTTTGGCAGGCACCCTGAGGTCGCTGAGCCTCAGTTTCCTCATCTTTAAAACAGGGATCCTGGTGCCAAGAGGTCAGGCTTGTCGCAAGGATTAAAGAGTGACTGTAAATTGCCGGTCGTAGTCTCTGGTGGGCGATAATCAGTTCACATGGGGTTTGCATCCAAGCGTCTGGCAGCTCAATGGCCTGGGACTTTGGCCAGAGAGCTCTCTGCCAGCTGCCAAAACAGTCATCCATGATCTGTGCAGCACCCTCTGTGGGTTCTGCAGCTCAGATATCTGGGCCTCGGGGGAGCACAGACCACCTGCCCTAGCAGGTTACAGCCCACCCGCCACCCACCACCCACCAGGAGCAGAGGTGGATTGGTGAGTGCACAGAGCCCAGCCTGAGAGAACTGGAGAAAGGCTTTGCTGTCTGCCCTGCCCTGCCCTGCCCTTCTCCACAGGGGCCCTCCTGCACTGGACAGATCCGCAGGATCCCTGGTTCATGAGCCACTCTCACCGTTGTAACAAGTGTGACTGATGAAACTTTTTATATTTTGAAGTAATTTTTCATTCACATAAAGTTGCAAAGATAGCAGAGTTCTCAAATTCCCCTTGACCCACGTAAGATGTTAACATGTTTGTCAAAATCAAGAAATGAACCTTGGTGCAATACAGTCAACCCAGCTCCAAACTATATTTGGATGCCACTCATGTTTCCACTAATGTCCTTATGTTCCCGGATTCCGTCCAGGAGACCATGTTGCATTTAGCTTTCATTTATTTTTATTCCCTCACTTGCACTTCCTCGTAGTCCTTTGCTTGCTTGTTAAGAAATACTACAGTGGGGCCAACAGATGGCATAATGGTTACGTTGCTGGACTCCTGCATAGCCAACTACAGTACGAGTCCTGGACCCAGTGACAAAACTCACACTGCGAGTGTGCGCATGTGGGCCCAAGATCCCGAGAGGAGAACAGAGGAGAAGGGATTGCTGTGTGGCCATCCCCCCAGGGGGTGATTGCTCACTTTTTGCCTCCCCATCTCTCTCTCTCTCTCTCTCTGTCTATCCGGCAAGCACACTCACCTTATAGCAAAAATCTCTTGAAAAGAAAAAGAAATACTACAATGAATCCCCATGACCCCCACGGCCATCTGAGAGAGCCAGTAACGCCCACCCGGTTCTCTCCCTAAGCCCATCCTCCTCTCTCTTGAGAACAGATATTTGAATCTTAGCTTTTACCTCTAACATTTTATTTTGAAAGATTTCAAAACTGCAGGAAAAAGTGAAAGAATAATACAACGATTATTTGTAAAACCTTTCTGTGGCTTTTTTTTCTGGGAGAGGTTTTTGCTATAGGGCACGTGCGCTTGCCTGACAGAGAGAGACAGAGAGACAGAAAGCGAGAAATCAGCCCCCGGGAGGGATGGCCACACCACAATCCCTTCTCCTCCATTCTCCTCTTGGGATCTTGGGCACGCACGCACACGCGCCCGGCGTGAGTTTAAGCCACCGGGTCCGGGCCTCAAACCACGGTCGGATACATGGGAGTTCAGTGACATAGCCATTACGCTAACTTCTGGTCCCAAAACCTTTCTGTGGCTTCACCAGTTCTTACCAGTTTGCCATCTTCTCTCTCTCTCTCGTACACACCATTTGTTACCTCCATTTAAAATAAGTTGCAATTTCTTGCAATTTCCTCATGCTTCATATATTCATGCACATAGCCTAAGAACACTCCTCTTACCCACAATACTGTTATCATAGTTATAAAACCTAGTAATTCTTTATCATCTAATAGCCAGTCTATATTTAAATTCCCCAAACAGTCTTTTATGACTGTTCTTCACCCTGATGTAATCATTGTTCACAGGTTGATTTAAAAATAGTTTTGCTGCATGTAAAGTTTGCCTCAACAAAAATTACTTCATGTTGCGTTCTTTTACTTTTGGAACAGAGGTCGGGGACTTGCTGTTCTCCTACTTAACTCCTTGCTAAACCTGCTGCGGTAGCTCTTTGTTCTCATTGCTCTGTAGTCATCCCTTCAAAGTGTCTCTGTCTACCTCGCTGGACGGATCCCTCCTCCGGCCCTCCTGGCCTCGGGCATGTGGGTTGTTTCCATGTCTTCGTAGTTCCTAAGAATGCAAGAATGCTGTTAACACTCTTGAACATGTTTTCTTTTAAATATGTGCAAAAGTTTCTCTTGGGTCCGTGAGAAAGCTTTCCAAGCACCAAACTGAATTGCACATTTATTTCCCATCGCTGCAGCCTCTTAAACATAGACGCACAGACGCAGTGCCCGACCACACGCATGTGCACACGTCTCCCCTCCCCACTGACTCACACATGCACTTGCTCACAGATGCACAGAAACAGGCTTCAGCTGTCCGCAGCGCCCCCAGCTCACACCCACGTACCCGCTTCCCATGCACACACATGTGGACGCCTGTGACCAAAGGCGGCAGGACAACGGAGTGTGACTGAAGCCCCTCCCTGGCTCAGGACCCCTCACTTACTGCTCCAGGGCCCAACCCACACCTCACCACAGCGAGCCCAGGCTTCTCCTGCAGGGTGCTCGTGTCCCACTGGAGGGTCAAAGCCAGGTTGCTTACCTATCTCCCGAGTAGACTCTGCACTCAACGTTCTTTGAATTTAGCAGAGGCTCCCTCACCACAACGAGCCCAGGCTTCTGCAGGGTGCTCGTGTCCCACTGGAGGGTCAAAGCCAGGTTGCTTACCTGTCTCCCGAGTAGACTCTGCACTCAACGTTCTTTGAATTTAGCAGAGGCTCCTCGCAGAGAAGGTGTTCAATGAGCAGGAGTTCGAGTCTTGGGTTCTCCGTTCTCTGCCTGTGTGTCCGTAGACAAGTCACCAAACCACTTTGTGCTTTATTTACTTCATGTGTCAAATGGGCCTGGGGACCCCATCCTGCCGGATGGTTTTGAGCATGAACACGTGATGCGTGTGTGCCTGAGCACGTGCTGCTCGTGAACCTGTGGTGGAAACCTTGCTGAGCCACGTGGGCATGAGGGCCTGATTCTTCCCCTCCCGGGGACAACCCGGGATCCTGATCGTCCTGCGTCCTGCCCAGGAGAGGTGGGGCACCACCCTGTGAACCTCCTAGAGATCCCTGGAGGTTTCTTTTATATATCTGTATCTATATCTATCTATATATATATATATATAGAGAGAGAATTATTTTTATTTGACTTTATTTATTTACTTATTTTAATTTGACCAGAAAGGGGCAGAGTGAGAGAGAAGGAAAGTGAGAAAGCAAGGTGCCAGGACCGGGACCCAAATGGCGGTCGGCCACGTGGGAGTCCAGAGCCCTTAACCACCACGCCACCTCCCAGCCCCTCCCTGTATGTTTCCATTTGTGCCGCAGCCCTTGGCGGGGACTGTGCTGGAAGGAGCATGTACTGCCGTCAGCAGCTGTGGCTAGACCCGAGGATAACCGCTCACTTCCTCCGCGGCTCTGTTCCCACCAGGGCTTTCAAGGGTTCCTTAAAAAGCAGAGGAAGAGCACTGTGGGCCCTGCACCCAGCAGCCTCCCTCCCACCCCTACAGTAATTTCGGATGTGAGGGTTTGACAGTTCTGGTGTGTCTGGAATGACTTTGATGGGGTCCTGGAGTCATTTAGCCAGCACAGCCCCATTTCAAGAGGGTTCCCTTTGTAGGTGGAAGCTTGCCACCAAGAAGGCAGGGCCTACCCACATCCCATGCCCAGGCTAGGCCTGAGGCGGCAGGAAAGCTGCAGGCTTCCCGATCACAGGCCCACTGCCGCGGGATGTGCAGAGGGTCTCCTCACGGACCCTTGGTTTCTTTATCCGTAAGACAGAGACCACAGGACTCTTGGCACACCTGTGCACAGGCCCTGGCAGGGGTTAAAAACTGAACCTGAAGGTTACGCAGGGAGGGGAACTGTGTGCTGTCTACAGCGCCTGAGGCAGGGGGACATGGCTTGCCCCCTCCTACCCGCCCCACAGCTGGGTGCCATGACCAGGCCCCACAAAGAGGGAGGGTTTCATGCGTTTCTCTCTCTCAGGGGGACCAGCAGATGGCATAATGGTTATGTCACGGGACTCCAACGTAGTCCACTGCAGTTCAAGTCCCGGACTTGGCACCTTGAAACTCAGGCCGGGCACATGTGCATGTGTGCCCAAGATCCCAAGAAGAGGAGGAGGGATTGGGATGTGGTCACCTCCCAACCCCCGGGGGGAGATTTCTCACTTTCTGTCTCTCCAGTGAGCACATGCTCCCTATAGTAAAAATCTCTCTCTGTATTAAAGAGAAAGAAAAAGAGGAGAGTGGAGGAGGGTTGATCCTCCCCTCCCCTGACGGATCACAGGCTGACCCTCCAGGCAGCTCTGACCTTGCCGCTGGCTGCAGCTGGGATCTTAAACACCGACATGAAGACATCCACTTGTGCTGGAGACCTCAGACTTGGCAGTGAAGGCCCAGGCTGCTCCAGCCTCTGGTACTGTGCCCCAGAGAGGGCTGCGAGCCACCCCAGGCATCACCCCGAGCCAGCTGATTTAAAATTGTGTACATAGCCTGGCAATGATTTAATAAGCTTGGTGTCTTCTTCCCCGCAGGCAAAATTCAGTTAATCCTCGGGCTAACAGACAGCAGATTAGAATCAACAAGACAGGGCTGCTGGGGCAGGCAGGGCCCCTGCCTTAGCAAGAGACAGGAGACCGAAAAACTGGAATGAGCAGGAGGAGGCGTGAGAAAGGCCAGCGGGACCAGCCTGTTCATGAGTCAGGGTGTCTCTGCCCAGGGGCAGCGGGTAGCGGGCCAGCTGCAGAGACAGCTTCTGCAGCACTTTCTGTATGGCACTTTGGGGTTAGGTCATGAGGGCAGCTGAACCCCTCCTACCCTGTGTGTTTAATGAGAAAAGGGTGCTTGATTCATATCAGAAAATCTTCTATCTTGGGCCGGCCCCATAGCACAGTGGTTAAGTCTGTGTGTAGGGAGCCAGGTTCCACATGGCTGACTGTGGTTCAAGTCCTGGCCCTGGAGCCTTAAAATCATGCAGAGCATATGTGAGTGCATGCCCCAAATCCTGATGGGTTGGAGGGATGGAATAAAAGGATTATTGCAAAACCATGCTACACTAAAGGGTACTTTTTCTCTCTGTAGCAGGTGCATATGCCCTCTGACAATTAAAAAAAAAGAAAGAAAGAAAGAAAGAAAGAAAGAAAGAAAGAACCCTTCCCAGAATAGATGAAATAAACCCAGGGTACTTAAGAGAATAAACTTCAGTTATCCGAAAGAGTCACTTGGGTAACATTTCATTTCCTAGACTACAGTGTCACTGAAGCATAGACATAGTACTGACAGCAGTAACTTGGCTTTGATGGCATGAGACCTTAAACTTTTTTTTTCCTCTTAGTTTATTTCATTCTCTCATGAGAGGGGCACAGACAGCATCCCCAGGAGGGTCTCCACACGCAGCCTTGAACTTGTGTGGCTTCTTTTTGTACATGATACACATCTTCCTAACAGGCCAGGATTCCCAGTTGAGGATGTAGAAACTGAGGCCCAGAGAGGTTGAGTGACTTTCCAAATGCCACACAGCATTAGGGTTAGAGTCAAGATTGCCTTGTTCTCTGCTGGGCCAGGGCCAAGTTCCCCATCACTGACCCTGGGGATCCCGTTGCTCTCCACGGCATGCAGGCGTTCATGTGGGGTATTGAGGATGCACACCCCGTACCCTGCGGTGAGTCCTAACTGACATTTCCAAGGGGAGAGCATTCTGAAGCGTTCACGGCCATCAGTGTCTGCAGCAGCCCAGGCCCAGGGGAGCTCCGTGGTAATAGGTCTGCTGACCTGGCATTCAGAGCAGCCAGAAGTAAGTCCTGAGTCCTCTGCCACCACAGTCGTGTCCTCACAGCAGCCCTGAGCTGTCACTGTCCTGTTGCTCCTTCACAGATAAGGAAATGGAGCGGTTAAGGGATTTGCTGAAGGTCACAAGCTGATTCGCGAGCCGGGGTGGGAACCCAGCAGTCTTGGACGACCACTGGCTTTGTGGCCAGGGCCCCGGTGCCATGCCCGCCCCTGGCCCCCGAGGTTCTCCGTAGCCCTCTGAGGCTGTTTCCGGATCCTTGTTTAGCCGGAGCACACCACACTGAGGGGCGGCCGGGCTTGCCGGAGCTGCGCTGCCCCAGCCTAACCTAAGGCCGCCACTGCCCACGGCAGTCCTCAGGGAGCTCTGGACAGTGGGGGTGTGGCGGTGCGAGCAGGAGTCTGGCTCTGCCAGGAAAGGGATCTCATGACCCACCCACAGCTCACCAAGAGGCCCCTTGGCCTGGCCCCCGGGGTTAGCAGGGGTCTTGGCTCTCCCCCTCAGGGTTAATGGTGCGTGGCAAGCTGCCCCGGGCCCGACAGCAGCATGAGTCACCCCAGGAGGTTGAGTGCCAGCCTGGGCACCTTGGAGCCCATTCAGATTGGCTCCTTGCCCTTGCCCTGCCTGGAGCCAGGGCGGGACAGGCCCGGAGCAGGGACACAAGCCTGGGGGCAAGGCTCGGGATGGGGGAAGGGGCTCTCACTAGAGAGGCCGAGTCTCTGCCCCACACAGCCCAAAGAGCAGCACTGAGATCCCAGAGGGCAGGGGTCTTTCCCTCCAGACCCCCTGAGCCTGCCTTGCCCCATTTCAATGGAAAGCTCATCCTTGAAGAAAAATGTAACCCTCTTCCCTCTAAAGTAAAAGCGAAGAATTGGGAGGGCCCGAGAGCCGCTACAGAGAAGTGGAGGCACCCCCTGAGGCTGAGCTGGGAGAGTCCCATGGACAAGGCGTGCTCGTGGGACGGCAGGTTGAGCGTCCCTTACCTGAAACGCTTCGGACCAGGATGTTTCATTTTTCCAGGTTTTGTTTGTTTTGAATATTCACACACACACACACTTGGGATTGGGACCCATGGGAGGGCCCGAGAGCCGCTACAGAGAAGTGGAGGCACCCCCTGAGGCTGAGCTGGGAGAGTCCCATGGACAAGGCGTGCTCGTGGGACGGCAGGTTGAGCGTCCCTTACCTGAAACGCTTCGGACCAGGATGTTTCATTTTTCCAGGTTTTGTTTGTTTTGAATATTCACACACACACACACTTGGGATTGGGACCCAGGTCTAAACTCTTTTCCAGGTTTTGTTTTTTTTTGGATATTCACACACACACACACACACTTGGGATTGGGACCCAGGTCTAAACTGAACTCGTTTCATACACACCAGATCACATAGCCTGAAGATAACTTTCTAAGTAGTTTTGGATTGTAGAGTTTTAACCGCAGCCCATCACAGGAGGTCAGGTGTGAAATTCTCCGCTTGCAGCCTCGTGTCAGTCCTCAGAATGTTTTGGATTTCGGATTTTGGATGTTGGGGTTAGGGATACTTTACCTGTGTTGACAAAAGCACCCAGCCCCGCTCAGCCCGCCACCCCCGGGTTCTGATTCAGTTCTGTCCCCGCCGCCTGGCGTCACCCCTCCAAGGTGGGGGGCTGTGTGCGGCGCAGGCTTGTCTAGTCCTGGTCTCTGGCCATGTGCCCTCAGGCAGCAGGAGCCAGTGGGGAGTGGGAGGGGCAGGAACAGCCACACCCGCCACTCCACGGCCAGCAGCCACGGCGACCTTGGCTTATAGGTTCTGGTCTTTGAGGTGCCCGCCCACTTCCCCACAGTCCGGCAAGCTTTGTCAAGTACAGACTTACCAGTCCAGCCCTGCCCCAGTGCCGGAAGAGGCAAAGACAGGACATTGATTGTGGTGGACAGAGCAAGAGATTTAGAGGGAAATACCTTAAAGATCAGCCCTTTCTACAGATGGAGAAACAGACTTCAGGAAACTCAGGCCTCAGTGCCAAGGCTCTTGGGTCAGATAGAGCATTCCTGGAGCTTCGTGCTGTGTGACCTTGGGCAAGTTGCTTAGCCTGGCTGCGCCTCCGTGTCTGGAAAACTAGCAGAATGTCCAGCACACGGTGTACAGTCCAGGCCGTCCTGTCCCCGTGCTGTGCGGGCACTGCGGTGTCTGTGAGAATCTTGCCACCAGAGGAATCCTCCATGGCAAGGGGATGGGTGGAATGTCTGCTGCCTCCCTGCAGGCCCTAGAAGCTGGCCCTTGGGCCTAGGACTCCGTCACAGCTGCATGCCTGGGGCCTGGGGCACAGTCAGGCCGATTCTTGCCGTGTCCCGGGTCCTGAGGACCATCCGGAAGAGCTGTGCTGGGCACGTGGGGAGAATAGTCCTTGGGGTGCTGAGCTTGGGATCTTTGGTGCTGTGGAGTAGGGGCTTTGCTGTCTGAGGTGGGGACAGAGGAGAGGGACCATGTCTGGGATGTGGTGACTCTGGGGGACTCGGGAGATGGGCACTTTGGTTGCAGAAAGCTTCAGGAGCTCAGAGATCAGCATGTCCAGATTCCAGAGTCCGGAGTGTGGGCATGAGCGGCGGGGGAGTGCACAGGAAGGTGGTGAAAGAGTGCTGGGGGTTGGGAAGGCGGGCAGAGAAGTGCTTGGCCCAGAGCATGAAGCTCCCTGCCCTGCGGGGGGCCCACGCTGGAAACCGGGCCTTCTCCCTGGCAGGGCAGGGTCTGAGCAGCTCAGGACACACAGACCCTGCCGGGGAGATGCAGTTCCCGGTGCTGAGCTGGCCTCCTAAACGGAAGTGAGATCTGCTGAGAATTTTCAAGATGGAAACAGAAGTCGTTTTGTTCCAAAGGCCCATTCTGTGTGCTCTGTCCCCTCTGTCTGCCCTGGCTCCCTGCCAGCTTCCAGCTCCACCCCAGCCTGAGGGCCAGCCAGTGTAGCCACCTGCCTCCCGGGCAGGAGCTGACTGACTGATGGCGCAACCTGCCCTTCCCCTAACCCAGCCCTGGGAACAGCCCGTACGTAGGCTGCTGTGAAGCTGTCCCAGGACCCCTCCTCCAGGGCAACACCCTCCGAGCAGCGAGTGGGCGTGAAGAGCTGCCCTGAGCATTCAGCAGGGAGAAGGCGCCCCACATTCCAGGCACAGCCTGGGTCTGCAGGACCGCCACGGGTTTCTCGCTGGGCCCTCCACACGTGCCTCCTTTAAATCACCTAGCAGTTCAGCCACGGCCAGGGTACTGCCTTTCACCCTGGAGTCCTGCTGCCTAGTATCATCTCCCACCCCTGCCCCATCCATCTCTGATTCCTGCCTTCTGAGGGCCGTCTAAACATCCCTTCTCGGGGTTGAGGGGGTCTCCTTATCTTGCGGACGGGGTGGGCACCCTGACCCTTGCCCTGTGTCTCCCTTGTCCGTGCACTGTGGCAGGGGAGCTGAGCCCAGGTGACACCCGCTCTGGTCTGTGAGCTCCTGGGGAGGGCCTGCCTCCTCCTCCGTGCCCCATGCCTGGCCTGAGCTGGGGGTGCTGTTCAGAATGTGTGGAATGGACGGGTGGACAGACAGACAGCTGAGGCGGCCAGGGAGCAGGCCCATCCTGGAGAGACTGCTCCTGGTTAGTCAGGGGCGCGGCGTGGGAGCAAGAGCAGCCAGTGGCCACGCCGGCCCCGACCCTCACGCTCCCGTCTTCTCCTAGATGAAGATGACGCCAACAGGTTGGGGGAGAAGGTGATCCTCCGGGAGCAAGTGAAGGAGCTCTTCAATGAGAAATACGGTCAGTGCCCGGGCGAGGTCCAGCCCTCCTGCGAGGCCCCTCCCTCCGCAGCAGCCTGGCCTCCCGTGCCCCCAGCTGGCCTGCCACTCCCTGGGCACACACCTGCTCTGTCCCTACTGCTGCCATCTGTGTGTTGGTTGTTACACTCACTCTGGGGGGCGATGGCTGCTGGATGGGGACACGCCGCATTCCAGCTAAAGAGGGCTTCACCTCTGACCGGAGACGTCTTCCCCTCACTCTGACCTCTCCAGGTGAGGCCCTGGGCCTGAACCGGCCTGTGCTGGTCCCTTACAAACTGATCCGAGACAGCCCAGATGCCGTTGAGGTCACCGGCCTGCCTGATGACATCCCTTTCCGGAACCCTAACACATACGACATCCATCGACTGGAGAAGATCCTGAAGGCCCGGGAGCACGTGCGCATGGTCATCATCAACCAGCTCCAGTGAGTGCCCTGGGGCCCAGGGCAGGACGGAGAGGCAGCGAGGACCTGGGACTGGGTGCTGCTCGGACCCCACGCGGCTTCAGCTCTCGGCAGTGTCCTGCCCGCACCTCCACCACTGGGCCCTACTTCCCTTTTTCTTTTCTTTATTTTTCTTTCTTTTCTTTTCTTTCTTTTTTTTTCTTTTTTCTTTTTTTTGGCTATAGGGCATGTGTGCTTGCCAGAGAAAGCGGGAAAGTGGAAGGGGAATGGCCGTGGCACAGTTCTTCTTCTCCATTCTCTTTTTAGGATTTTAGACACACACACACACACACGCACACACGCACATTCCCGGCATGTTTTCCCAGCCACTGGCTTGGGACTCAAACCATGCAGTTAGTCGACCTGAGATCCAGCTGCCTCAACCTCCCCGCCTCTTCTGGCCCCCTACTTTTCCATATGTGCCTGTTAGATACTCTTTGAAAAATGATACTGAGATCATGCAGCATTTAACAGCAGATAGTAAATATTGATAAATCGTGCCATTCCCTGTCTGGTTGTCTTCACTTTGACCTTATACATATTTGAATACATCCACTTCCGTGTTAATTCCTTTAAAAACAGCCGATCAGTCTTAGTATACATGGACCACGGCGTCCTCTACTGACAGACACTTGGGTTACTTTTTATTTTGGCTCATATAAATAATCTTACAGATAATAAAATCTCAATTAAAAGATATTGGAACCAGCAAGTGGCATAATGGTTAAGGTGCTAGATTTCCACTTGGCCAACTGTAGTTCAGATCCCAGACCTGGCAGCTTGAAACTCATACCAGGCACAAGTGCATGTGTGCCCCAAAACCCTGAGAGGAGAATGGAAGAGAAGGGGTTCCAGTGTGACCATTCCCCTGGGGGGTGATTTCTCACTTTTCTTCTCTCGAGCTCTCTCTCCAGCAAGTGCATGTGCCCTGTGGCAAAAATCTAAAAAAAATTTTTTTTTAATAATGCTATGAGCTTTCATAAATGTAGGCACATATTTCTAATCACTTGGTCCGACGACACCCTCGCTTGATGGACAAGGATACCAGGGCCGGGGATGAGTGCCAGGCCCTTGTCCCCCTGCTCATGAGAGATGGTGCTCGTACTCAGGGAGCAGGTGAGGAGGAGGGGACGACATGGCTTTCTAACTGCCACCTCATGTCTTTCTTTTTCAGACCTTTTGCAGAAATCTGCAATGATGCCAAGGTGCCAGGTGAGTCAGGCCGAGTAGGTCACCCTCTGCCTTGTGGGGACAGAGTCTGTTGCCTTCGAAAAGGCACAGGCAGGTGTGGCCTAGGTGGGCATGTGATAGATGGCCGACCACCTCGGGGAATATAATGTCCCTCCCACCCTGAGCTCTTCATTAACAAGGCCAAGTATTCCCCAGAAGATCCCCGAAGCCTGCAGGTGCCCTGTAGAGGAGAGGGCCCTTCTCCAGTGTCACATCAGCTAGAGAGAATGAAGGGCAGGCTGGAGCCAGGAGAGGGGAGCCCAGGTAGGGGTCCTCCTGGGTAGAGGAGGAGTGATATGTGATTGACAAGGGCAAGGCAATTGGGTGCTGCCCAGGCCTAGCTGGGTCCCCCACCCCTGATTTCTGCCTGCCTTTACAGGGCACACAGAACCTCTCAGCAGGCCCCTGGGGGAGCACTTGGCCCAAAGGCCCAATGGTGGGATAGGACTCGGAGGAATGGACCCACCGTGATTAAGAAACCCTGACTTAGGCCTGTCCTTTGTACAGCTGAGAAACACCCAGGGAGGGAGAGGACTTGCCAAGGAAGGCCCCTTAGTGAGTCAGAGGCTGCCCGGAGCCTGCCATTAGGGTCCTCTGTCTGGACCATAGGCCACCACAGATCACAAGCTGCAGTGTGGCTGCCTAGTGGTGACAGTGACAGAGTTCACTGGGGCACTCCCCACTCCAGCCTGAGATCAGAGGGCCTGACAGCCAGATGGGTTCAGGCTCACCTGGACCTCCATAGCCTGGGTTGCGCAGCCCCGCCTGAATCTCCTCTTTCTATCACAAGCCAATCGCAAGGGTCAGGCGTGGCACCAAGACTGTGGGGTCTGGGAGTGACCAGGTTTGAGAGCTGCGCTCAGTCAAAGGTTGAAATATGGAAGGCCCCAGGGAGATCTCGGGGGGCAGTTTGGGCCAGATGCTCAGAGGGTAGATGTTGTCACATCCACCACTTCCCCCACTGTGGCCATCTTTAGGGTCTCATGGTGACCCCAGGGTGGCCGCAGTCCCTGGGTCAGCCTGAGACAGAGGGTGGCAGCCATCACCTCTGCCTTTTTCATGTGGGATCTCCTTCAAAATAAAAATTCCTTCCTGGCTCAGAGCCCGGGCCCCTCCTGACTCCAGTGTCTTCAGTTTCTGGGGCCACCTTTTAGCCTCATCACAGGTCCCAGGCTTGGTTTTTCTTTACCAACTGGCCTGATGATGCCCCGTGCGCCCAGCCTGACCTCGCTTCAGGTGGGCTGGGCTAGGTTTCCACACGTTACCTGTCACGTGGTCAAGCCCCAGATGCTGTTTCTGCAACACAGTCGCAGATCTTTAGTTTGTTTTATTTCTGTTAGCGCAGACACGGGAGCAAGAAAACTCTGGACAGATCTGTAGGTGCTTTCCCCTCTAGCGCAGCAGGATCTTGGGCACATGTACCTACACCGAGCGTGTTTTCAAGCTGACCTGGGGGACCAAAACCATGTCACCCACATATCTTCCTACACCGCACTGTAGCTTGCTACTGGTGACGCCCCCAAGCTGGGCCAGTTGCGAATCTAATAAGTCTTACACATTTACATCAGTTTAATCCAGAGCAGCAAAATCACCTGCTGAGTCCTGCCCAGTGCCGGGCTTTTATATATGCATAATCTCTTTTGCGTCTCAAGCTATTTTCCCCATTTGGCTTTAGAGAGGTTAATCAATTTGCCCAGGATCATACAGCTAGTAAGTGGCAGCAGTGGAACTTGAACTTAAAAGACTTCTGACTCTAAACCAGAGTTTACCTCCACAGAGACATGGCCTGTCCCCTTGCTGATACCTTCAGTCTGTCAGCTCAGGGCCATGCACGTTGGCAATGACTAAGCAGCAATATCAATACCAGTTCTCAATGTCTGAGTATTTGCTGGGTACCAGTATTGGCTGTGCTGAGTGCTTTGCTCATTATTTCATGGGATCCTCCCAGCAGGCCTGCAAGATCTTATTTACATTTCACTCATGAGGAAATGGAGGCCCAGGGGTGAGCCCCATAGCACAGTAGTTTAGGGAGTTGGGTCCCATGGGGCTGACCATGGTTAGAATCCAGCCCCAATGCCTTGAAAATAACATACGAGGGGCGTGAGCATATGTGCCCAAAATCTGCAGGAAGAAGTGGAGGAAAAAGCGTTGTAGCATGGGGGTCAGGCCAGCAGATGGCGTAGTGGTGAAAGCACTGGACTCCTACATGGTTGCCCACAGTTCAAGTCTTGGACCTGGAGGCTTGAAACTCATGCCAGGTGCATGTGCATGCATACCTAAAATCCCAAGAGAATGGAGGAGAAGGGATTGTGGCATGGCCATCCCCCCTGGGGGGTGATTTCCCACTCTCTCTCCGGCTCTCTCTCCAGTGAGCACACACACCCTATAGCAAAAATTTCTCTCATTGATGTGCCCTGTGGCAAAAATCTAAAAAAAATTTTTTTTTAATAATGCTATGAGCTTTCATAAATGTAGGCACATATTTCTAATCACTTGGTCCGACGACACCCTCGCTTGATGGACAAGGATACCAGGGCCGGGGATGAGTGCCAGGCCCTTGTCCCCCTGCTCATGAGAGATGGTGCTCGTACTCAGGGAGCAGGTGAGGAGGAGGGGACGACATGGCTTTCTAACTGCCACCTCATGTCTTTCTTTTTCAGACCTTTTGCAGAAATCTGCAATGATGCCAAGGTGCCAGGTGAGTCAGGCCGAGTAGGTCACCCTCTGCCTTGTGGGGACAGAGTCTGTTGCCTTCGAAAAGGCACAGGCAGGTGTGGCCTAGGTGGGCATGTGATAGATGGCCGACCACCTCGGGGAATATAATGTCCCTCCCACCCTGAGCTCTTCATTAACAAGGCCAAGTATTCCCCAGAAGATCCCCGAAGCCTGCAGGTGCCCTGTAGAGGAGAGGGCCCTTCTCCAGTGTCACATCAGCTAGAGAGAATGAAGGGCAGGCTGGAGCCAGGAGAGGGGAGCCCAGGTAGGGGTCCTCCTGGGTAGAGGAGGAGTGATATGTGATTGACAAGGGCAAGGCAATTGGGTGCTGCCCAGGCCTAGCTGGGTCCCCCACCCCTGATTTCTGCCTGCCTTTACAGGGCACACAGAACCTCTCAGCAGGCCCCTGGGGGAGCACTTGGCCCAAAGGCCCAATGGTGGGATAGGACTCGGAGGAATGGACCCACCGTGATTAAGAAACCCTGACTTAGGCCTGTCCTTTGTACAGCTGAGAAACACCCAGGGAGGGAGAGGACTTGCCAAGGAAGGCCCCTTAGTGAGTCAGAGGCTGCCCGGAGCCTGCCATTAGGGTCCTCTGTCTGGACCATAGGCCACCACAGATCACAAGCTGCAGTGTGGCTGCCTAGTGGTGACAGTGACAGAGTTCACTGGGGCACTCCCCACTCCAGCCTGAGATCAGAGGGCCTGACAGCCAGATGGGTTCAGGCTCACCTGGACCTCCATAGCCTGGGTTGCGCAGCCCCGCCTGAATCTCCTCTTTCTATCACAAGCCAATCGCAAGGGTCAGGCGTGGCACCAAGACTGTGGGGTCTGGGAGTGACCAGGTTTGAGAGCTGCGCTCAGTCAAAGGTTGAAATATAGAAGGCCCCAGGGAGATCTCGGGGGACAGTTTGGGACAGATGCTCAGAGGGTAGATGTTGTCACATCCACCACTTCCCCCACTGTGGCCATCTTTAGGGTCTCATGGTGACCCCAGGGTGGCCGCAGTCCCTGGGTCAGCCTGAGACAGAGGGTGGCAGCCATCACCTCTGCCTTTTTCATGTGGGATCTCCTTCAAAATAAAAATTCCTTCCTGGCTCAGAGCCCGGGCCCCTCCTGACTCCAGTGTCTTCAGTTTCTGGGGCCACCTTTTAGCCTCATCACAGGTCCCAGGCTTGGTTTTTCTTTACCAACTGGCCTGATGATGCCCCGTGCGCCCAGCCTGACCTCGCTTCAGGTGGGCTGGGCTAGGTTTCCACACGTTACCTGTCACGTGGTCAAGCCCCAGATGCTGTTTCTGCAACACAGTCGCAGATCTTTAGTTTGTTTTATTTCTGTTAGCGCAGACACGGGAGCAAGAAAACTCTGGACAGATCTGTAGGTGCTTTCCCCTCTAGCGCAGCAGGATCTTGGGCACATGTACCTACACCGAGCGTGTTTTCAAGCTGACCTGGGGGACCAAAACCATGTCACCCACATATCTTCCTACACCGCACTGTAGCTTGCTACTGGTGACGCCCCCAAGCTGGGCCAGTTGCGAATCTAATAAGTCTTACACATTTACATCAGTTTAATCCAGAGCAGCAAAATCACCTGCTGAGTCCTGCCCAGTGCCGGGCTTTTATATATGCATAATCTCTTTTGCGTCTCAAGCTATTTTCCCCATTTGGCTTTAGAGAGGTTAATCAATTTGCCCAGGATCATACAGCTAGTAAGTGGCAGCAGTGGAACTTGAACTTAAAAGACTTCTGACTCTAAACCAGAGTTTACCTCCACAGAGACATGGCCTGTCCCCTTGCTGATACCTTCAGTCTGTCAGCTCAGGGCCATGCACGTTGGCAATGACTAAGCAGCAATATCAATACCAGTTCTCAATGTCTGAGTATTTGCTGGGTACCAGTATTGGCTGTGCTGAGTGCTTTGCTCATTATTTCATGGGATCCTCCCAGCAGGCCTGCAAGATCTTATTTACATTTCACTCATGAGGAAATGGAGGCCCAGGGGTGAGCCCCATAGCACAGTAGTTTAGGGAGTTGGGTCCCATGGGGCTGACCATGGTTAGAATCCAGCCCCAATGCCTTGAAAATAACATACGAGGGGCGTGAGCATATGTGCCCAAAATCTGCAGGAAGAAGTGGAGGAAAAAGCGTTGTAGCATGGGGGTCAGGCCAGCAGATGGCGTAGTGGTGAAAGCACTGGACTCCTACATGGTTGCCCACAGTTCAAGTCTTGGACCTGGAGGCTTGAAACTCATGCCAGGTGCATGTGCATGCATACCTAAAATCCCAAGAGAATGGAGGAGAAGGGATTGTGGCATGGCCATCCCCCCTGGGGGGTGATTTCCCACTCTCTCTCCGGCTCTCTCTCCAGTGAGCACACACACCCTATAGCAAAAATTTCTCTCATTGGGGGGTGCTTTTTTCTCTCTGGTGAGTGCATATACCCTCTGGAAACAAAATCAAACAATTTTAAAAAAAAATAAGCCCCCCCCCCCAGCTGGTAGTTTGGAGGTTAAGGCAGCTGGCTCCCACAAGATAGGCTACATGTTTCAAGTCCTGGACCCTGCAGCTTGAAAAATACACCAGGCCCTCATATGTGTGTGTTTCTAAAATCTCAAAAGGAACGGAGTAGAAGGGATTGTGGTGTGGCCATTCTCCCTTGGGAGTGCTGTCTCACTTTCCCTCGTTATGTCTCCCACAAGTACACACACCCTATAGCAAATTGAAAAACAAAACAAACAAACAAACAAACAAACAAACAAAGTGAAGGATCAGGGCCCAAGCCTCCAGGGCTGTCTCCCTTCCCTTTAAGGCTACAAGGGGATACAAGGCCCCAGGAAAAGCTCGGGGTTCTGGTGAGGGTACAGAGAAGCCCCAAGCCTGGCCTGAGCCTGTAGGGGTGATACACCTGGTCCTAAAGATAGTGTCAGCAGCAGGGGGGTTGGGGGCTGGGAGGAGTGGAGGGAGGGAATGGGCTCCGCCTGGTTAGGAAGGAGGCTGAGGGTCAGGAGCTTGGACTGCTGAGAAGAGACCTGAAGCCTGGAAACAAAGGCCTTCTCCGGGGGTGGAGAGGCTGAGACCGAAGGGCCTGGCACCAGTACCACCAGTGCCGACATGGTTTTCTCCCACCAGCCAAAGAAAGCAGCATTCCCAAGCGCAAGAGAAAGCGGGTCTCGGAAGGAAATTCCGTCTCCTCTTCCTCCTCGTCTTCCTCCTCCTCGTCCTCTAACCCAGAGTCTGTGGCATCGACCAACCAGATTTCACTCGTGGTAAAGTTGCATCGATCTGGACTCGGCCACTCTTCTCCGTGGCCTTTGCCCCTCACTCAGGCAGGGCTGTCTACACCGGGATGTGGGCGTAGGGTCCAGGGTAGAGAAGCGCTGGGCTCTGAGCGGGGCTCCCCAGCCTCCAGGGTGCAGACACATCCTCCTGTCCTACTCACGAAATAGCCTATCCCTTGTGTGGGGACTCATAACCCTCCCACCCCGTGGAAATCTACATTCTCGCCAAACAAATGGGCAAGTCAAGGCCAGGTGAGGGAAGGCACCTGCCCAGCCCCTCGGCAATGCCAAAGCAGGAGCCGTAGAAAAGAAGCCAGACTCCTAGATTCTCAGAGGGGTTGGGGTTAGGTTCCCCTCTGCACACATGGAGTGCGTCCAGTGCGGTGGGGCCGCAGTGTATAGTGAAGGGCGGGGGGGGGGGGGGGCGGGGGTGTGGGGAGGGCGGGGGGGGGGGTTGGCGAGCTGGCAGCCTGTGGCCTCACACTGGTCCGTGCTGGGAGGAGAGCCCACCTCCAACGCTCCGTCTCTTCTGCCACGTGTCTAGCTTTGGTCCTCTCCTACCCAAGAAGAAAGCCTTGTGTTTGCACATATTGGAGAGTTCTTTCTTGTCTTAGAGTTTTCAGATCCTGAGGCCAAATGGGAGAATGTCTGAGCCTTTTGGAAATGATTTTAGGATTCCTTCATCTCTGAACCTTGTTCCCCTTCAGTCTCTTCCTGGAGAACCCAAAAGTTTAGGCTCTGCCTTAATCCCTGCCTAAGCTCTGGAAATTTCCACAGAGGGTCCCAGCGCCTCCCACCCCCTAGAGAGACAGGCCAACTTTTGTGGCATGAGGCCGAGTTACGGGGAGTGAGCAGTCCAATCCTCCAGCCCTATGACCTCCGCTGACCTGGGCCAGCCCACGTCCCCTCACTGGGCCTCAGTGGCTTTAAAACACACAGCACCCAAGGAAGCCCTTCAGAGAGCAGGGTTGAGTGTTCTGGTGTCCTTCCCACATCACCTGGAGTCCTAACCCGGTCCGTCTGTCCCCTCTCTCCAGCAATGGCCAATGTACATGGTGGACTATGCCGGCCTGAACGTGCAGCTCCCGGGACCTCTTAATTACTAGACCTCAGTACTGAATCAGGACTTCGCTCAGAAAGACTAAAGGAAATGTAATTTATGTACAAAGTGTATATTCGGATATGTATCAATGACTTTTAGTTTTTCCAATGATTTTTACACTATATTCCTGCCACCAAGGCCTTTTTAAATAAGTAAAAAAAAGAAAAAAAAAAAAGTGTTGCCTTTGCTCTTGACTGTCGCATGTTCTCTCTTGGAAAGGTGGCCTCAGCTGTCCCTGGAGACGAGGTCTGGAAACCCTGCTCGAGTGACCTGAGAAGGTCCTCCTTCCTTGCCACAGTGGGGGCAGTATCCCTCACCACTGGGCCCTGATGTCTGGGTGCAGACCTCGCTCACTTCTTCCCAGCTAGGGCATGTGCGCTCAGGATGAGAAGCCACAGAAGGCGTAAGTGCTACAGATAAGCTTTCAGCTGCCAGGCAGAGGCTACAGCCATAGCTGCATACAACCACCGCCCCACCCACACACGGCCCATGCGCAGGGACCTGGATGTGGGGGGGGCAGCCCTCCTCCCTCCTACTCGAGGCTGAGATGGGGCAGGTGGGAAGGCCACAGTAAGGTAGGAGAGACTGTCTTGACCCACTAACTCAGATGAAGTCTAAAGTATTAAGTACAGGGGACTTCAGAGAGTTCATGGGGGGGGGGTGAAATGAGTCAATGTATCCGTTTCTTTGGGTGCAAAAAAATATTAGAAATCCTGGGCTGGCCCTATCGTGCAGTGGTTAAGGGAACCATATCACACATGGCCAACTGCAGGTCAAATCCCAGCTCCGGTGGCTTGAAAAACACCAGTGCATGCTCAATGTCTTGACAGAATGAAGGTGTAGAAGAGAAGAGATTGTGGTGTGAACATGCCCCCTGGGGGTGCTTCCTCACTTTCTCTAACTTGCTCCAGCAAGTGCATGCACCCTATGGCAAAAATAAAAATCTGAAACAAACCAACGGGCAGTTGGCCATATGACTGCTAGCCTTGCAGGACACTTGTGTTGACACTGGGCCGTGGCTGGGCTTTCCATGATCTTCCTGAAGGTCCCTCGTGTGGTAATCAGGCACCAGACAGGGAGGGAGGAGCCACCCCATGGAATCACCATAGCTAGAAGGCATCTTGGTGAAGGCTTCGGGATGGGCCTGGATGGGGAAGATTTTTGGTGGGACTCTGGGTATTAGGGAACAGAGTGAGGATCACACGGTGTCAGGAAGACCACTGTAGGTGGCAGAGGAAAAGTCGATAGAAGAGATAAGACAAAGTAGAAAGGCAAAGACGAGCCTGGCGGTTGTCCAAGCCTGGCTCCTGCTAGCTGCCCATTCATGTACTGTATTTACTGAGCCCCGCCCTCCCGGGGGACAGACAGGTTGCCGGCTGACCAGAGAGGGCAGGGACCCCTAGGGTGACCTGACCTAATGCAGAAATCAGGAAAAGGCCTTAACGCTGAGACTTGAAGTCAGGCACTGTGGGACAGGGGAGGACCACAGTAGGATGTGATTGGGGAGCAAAGGGCAGCACGGATGAGGGTGCTGGAGAGTCCAGGGTCAGGCTCACCCCAGGCTCTTGCGAAGCAGCGAGGCTCAACTGAGGACCCGTCCGGTCCAGGAACATGACACAGTCACTAGAGCAGAGGGAGTGGCTCAGGTCAGGGGGGGTCGGTGGGACTCGGCCAGAGCCCCTGAGGACAGTCGGTGGGTGGCACCTGCTGGGCCGAGGGTGGGCAGTAAGTGCTTAGTTTTGCTTGCCTGACCATGCCCTCTGGGGCAAGGCTGTGCCCTTTTCCTCACCCACCCACATGGAAGGCCTCACGGGCATGAGCAAGGCAACTTCTGGAGGGAAAATGAGAGTCACAACAAGGAGTACCCAGATCTGCACTTGGAAGGGTGCTCCTGCCTGCCAGAAAATCACAGGAGGGAGGAAGCAACGGGAAGACCACACTGAAGGCTCTGTAGTTGCTACAGCAAGAGATGGCAGGGGTTGGGACCCGGTGGCAAGAATAGCAAAGTCAGCTGGCAGGACGCAGAGAGCAATCGCACGAGGGTGCTGGAGAGCCTGGGGTCAGGGAGACCACAGGATCTGGCTCTCAAGGTCCAGCCAGGGGACAAAAGAGTCCTGTGGACTGGAGGGACTGAGTTCTGGGTCAGCTGAGTACATGATCAAAACCGTCCAGGAGCTTCTGCCAGCCCTCTGGGTGAGCCCCACGCCCAGAGCTGGGAGGGCAGGCCCTGCCCCCCATCCAGACTGCTTCCTCCTGGGAAGATGCTAGAAACCACAGGCTTGGCACACTCACCCCGTTCCTTGCTGCTGGCTTCATCCTCACCCAGTCAGCTGCCAGCAGGTCCCCTGTCCCTCCCACATCCATTGCAGTGGCCCCAAGAGCTACCAGGCCCCTCCACTTTACCCTCACTCCCTTTTCCATCTGGGATCCGGGCGGGGATGATCCCCTGCACTGGCCACCACCCTCAATGCAGAAACTGCCTATGAAATCAAGAGGGGTCTAAAACAGCCTCGCAGCTGCCACCTTGCCTTCCGCCCTCCTGCAATCCCTCCCCCCTGCCCCATGGTCTCCTGATTAACCTCCTCAGCTTTTCCATGCACAGCACTGAGTGCAAACAGTGCAGCGTTCGAGGCCACTGTCAGTGTGCCCCCCTCTCCAAGCCTTACATCCCTTTTTCCATGGTTGGAGTCAGGACCTGGCCCATCTGGCTCCCCCGCTGCACCCCACCCAGGCTGGCTGCTGGTGCCTGGAGGTGGTCTATACTCGCTGGGCCGCACCTTTGCTGGCTGTCCTGATCTGTGGCCAGAGCCAGAAGTGACTTCTTTCTTTGAGTGCAGCAAGGCTGAGACAGTACCCATGGGCACACCCAACTGGTTGCCCCGAGAGGTGTGGGACTGGAGAGAAGGGCCAGGCCGGGGAGCCAGATCCACGGCCTACAAGGCCACCTCATGTGTTCTCTGTCCCATGGTACAGACGCATGCGACTAAGTGGGTCAGTGGAGCGCCTTCAGGCGACCTCGTTCGATAAACAGAGAAGACTACCCCTGGCCGGGCCAAAGTCTTTAAACCAGGAGATTGTCTTCCCACCCACCTCTCCCCCTCCCCGAGCTTTGGGAGGTGTTTCCGAACAGAGGACATAAACCATGCAAGTGGGCTGCTCCTGGCTTTGCTGAGTGTGCCCACGCAGCCCCGATCCCACAGGAAAGCCTCGCCCAGTATTTCCTTGTAGAAGCGCCCAGATGCTGTTTATGCAACCTCTCCAGAATCTCAGTGTACTGTACTTTTTAAAGTGATTTGATTCAAAGCACTCATTCTTTAATTAAACTTCATTTAGCTGCCATCTGTCTCAGTTCAAAATGGCTGCGTGTTTTGCAACTCTAAATGAGAATTGTTATTGGATTTGTAAACACATTCCCCCCAAAAAATCACAAAACACTTTCAAAAGTAATAAATGAGGGATGTGCAGAAAGAGCGTTAGGCGCTGCATCTTAAACGTTCTAATTGCTGGGGAATGTATTCTGGTGGGTACATAATCATTTTATATACAAATCTTTTTATAAAAATCTGGTATCAATGAAAAGATCAAAATTATGGAAAATGCTGGAATTACATCTGACTGAAAACAGTAATAAAGCAATAATCAGTGCAGGGACAAAACTAGGGGAACAGGAAGCGGGGGGTGGGGGCAGCTCGCACCACACCTGCTCTCCTCCTCCCTGTCCAGGTGCCTCCCGTGGTGCCAGGCAGGGGAGAGCTTCCCGAGAGCCCTGCGAGATCTGGGTTGATTTATTTATGTATTTATGTTTGACAGAGATTTTGGCTGTAGGGTGCATGTGCTCACTGTAGAGACAGAGAAAGAGACAGAAAGTGAGAAGCCACACCCCAGGGGGGATGGCCACACTGCAGTCCCTTCTCCTCCGTTCTCATGGGATTTTGGGCATGCATTTGGTGTGAATTTCAAGCCACTGGGGACAGGACTTAAACCATGGTCAACCACATAGGAGTTCAGCACCTTAACCATCTTAACCAGTTACCTGCTGGTTCCATATTTATTTATTTATTTCTTCCATGAGAGAGAGACAGAAGACTCACTAGGGTCTTCGCACACCCATCCACCTCCCAAACTCAGCCAGTCTGGATGTGGGAGGCTCACACACACCTGGAGTGTAGAGGGAGGCTCCAGGATGAGATCCTGCGATCTGCCCATTTGAGTCCAGTTGCATTACTCCTGCACCCCATCTGGCCCCCTAGGAGATCACTTTATTTAAAGAATTGCAAGATGGCACCCACAGTTGCCAGCATGTTTTTCAAGCCACAGAGGCTGGAATTTGAACTGGGGTCAACCACGTGGGATCGAGCTTCTTGAACCACTAAGCTACTGGGCTGACCCTCATCTCCTTTTTTTAAATATTTATTTAGGGACCAGCAGTTGGCATAATGGCTATGTTGCTGGACTCCCATGTAGTCAACCTCAGTTCAAGTCCCGGACCCAGTGGCTTAAACTCACACGGGATGCATGTGTGTGCGTGCCCAAGATTCCAAGAGAGGAATGGAGGAGAAGGGATTGCAGCATGGCCATCCCCCCTGGGGGATGATTTCTCGCTTTCTGTCTCTCTGTCTCTCTCTGTCTTTCTGGTGAGCACATGCGCCCTATAGCAAAAACCTCTCCAAAAAAAAATATTTTATTTAACTTTATTTATTTTTATTTGACCAGAGAGGGATAGAATGAGAGAGAAAGAGAGCAAGTGAGAAAGCAAGCTGCCACGTCTGGGACTCAAATATAGTCAGCCATGTGGGAGTCCAGCACCCTTAACTACCACATCACCAACCGGACCCCTCATCTCCTTTTTAAAAATTATTTTATCATTGATCTAACCATTGCCCCAGCAGAGAGAGCCCACGCACAGCCACGAGGAGCCAGTGGAAAAGCAATTTGGCACTGGGGTAGCTTCTATTCTGGTTGCCCAGTAACGTGTTAAAGAGAGGATAATAGATGGGCCAGAGATGGCTTGGTGGTTAAAGCCTGGACTTCCACATGGTAGACAGTGGTTTGAGTTCCAGACCTGGAAGGCTGAAACTCATGCCAGGCACATTTGAATGCACACCCAAAATCCCAAGAGAAGAATGGAGAAGGGATTGCAGCATGACCATCCCCCTGGAAGAGTGATTTCTCACTTTCTCTCTATCTCTGTCTCTCTGGTGAGCACACACGCCCTATAGAAAAAAATCTATAAAAGGGAACCAGCAGTTAGCGTAATAGCTATGTCGCTGGACTCCCACGTAGTCGACCGCGGTTCGCGTCCCGGACCTGGTGGCTTAAAACTCACGTTGGGCGCGTGTGCGTGCGTGCCCAAGATCCCGAGAGGAGAATGGAGGAGAAGGGATTGCGGCGTGACTGTCCCCCCTGAGGGGTGATTTCTCGCTTTCTGTCTCTCTGTCTCTCTCTCTCTGTCTGGCGAGCGCACGCGCCCTACAGTGAAAACCTCTCAAAAAAAAAAAAATCTATAAAAAGAGAAAGAAGGAATAATAGAAGGGCACTTGAAAAGAAAAAGGTGATCAGCAGGTGGCATGGTAGTTAAAGCAGCTGGATCCCACATGACCAACTGCACTGTTCGAGTCTCTGACTAGAGGCTTGAAAAGCACTGGGAGTGTATGTGCGCACGTGTGTGTGTGTGTGTGTGTGTGTGCCTAAAATCCCAAGGGAAGAATGGAGAAGACATTGCAATGTGACCATCTCCCTTGGGGGTTGCCATCTCACTTTCCCTCTCTGTCTCTCACCAGTGAGCATACCCAACTATGGCAAAAAAAAAAAAAAAAATCTAAAAAAATTAAAAATAAAAATTATCAGGGCTGGCAGGTGGTGTGGTGGTTAATGGTACTGAACTCCCACATGGCCAACTGTGGTTCAAGTCCTGGACCTGGTGACTTGCTTTCTCACCTTCCCTCTCTCTCTTGCGCTCTGTCCCTCTCTGGTCAAATTTAAATAAATGAAGCTAAATAAAATAATTATTAAAAATAAATAAAATAAAATGATCACTATTGATCGTATTAAGTTTATTTTCTGGTCATTATTGTCTGCTTACCGCCACTGTTTTAGGCTGTATGGTGGCAGAGACTTGTCCTCCTTGTTCACTGTTCTGTTCTAGACCTACCACAGAGCCTTGGACACAAACAGACTTACTTCACATGAGCCAAATGGAGGAGGGAATAGACCATCCTACTTTCCTCAAGCATAGACAATGCCTGATCCTTTAACTCTGTTTTTTTTTTAGAGGATTTTTTTGCTATAGGGTACATGCGCTCGGCAGAAAGACAGAGAGTAGAGAGACAGAAAGTGAGAAATCACCCCCAGAGGGGTGGCCACACCGCAATACCTTCTCCTCCATTCTCCTTCGGGATCCTAAGCACGCACACACATGCGCCCAGCATGAGTTTAAGCCACCGAGTCCTGGACTCGAACCGTAGTCGACTACGTGGGAGTCCAGTGACATAGCCATTACACCAATCGCTGGTCCCAACTCTTTAAATCCTCTTTCTACGGCGATTCCAGGCACTTTATTTGCCCAAACCTGTAGTCAGAATCCATCCACGGTGGGGCCAGCCCCAGTGGTGCCGCCTAACAGAAGTTCCACAATGCCAAGGCCACGTAGGAGGTCCCAGGTTTGCACCCTGAGGTCTCCCTGTTCACGCTGGGTGCTCGTGTGTGCCCATGATCCTGGCTGGCTGAGGAATCACAGTTAGGATCAGGGCCTGGGAGCTCTTTTGCCCTTTTTCTTCTGTTCCTCTCTCTCTGAAGCAATAAACTATTTTTCCCTATAGGGCTCATGCACTCACTGGAGAAGAGACAGAGAGGGAA
>NW_006159934.1:1416589-1422892 GCF_000334495.1 Tupaia belangeri chinensis
TCTCTGTCTCTGTCTGTCTGGTGAGCACACGCACCTTATAGCAAAAAAAAAAAAAAAATCTAAAAAAATTAAAAATAAAAATTATCAGGGCTGGCAGGTGGTGTGGTGGTTAATGGTACTGAACTCCCACATGGCCAACTGTGGTTCAAGTCCTGGACCTGGTGACTTGCTTTCTCACCTTCCCTCTCTCTCTTGCGCTCTGTCCCTCTCTGGTCAAATTTAAATAAATGAAGCTAAATAAAATAATTATTAAAAATAAATAAAATAAAATGATCACTATTGATCGTATTAAGTTTATTTTCTGGTCATTATTGTCTGCTTACCGCCACTGTTTTAGGCTGTATGGTGGCAGAGACTTTTCCCCCTTTTTCACTGTTCTGAGCCTTGGACACAAACAGACTTACTTCACATGAGCCAAATGGAGGAGGGAATAGACCATCCTACTTTCCTCAAGCATAGACAATGCCTGATCCTTTAACTCTGTTTTTTTTTTAGAGGATTTTTTTGCTATAGGGTACATGCGCTCGGCAGAAAGACAGAGAGTAGAGAGACAGAAAGTGAGAAATCACCCCCAGAGGGGTGGCCACACCGCAATACCTTCTCCTCCATTCTCCTTCGGGATCCTAAGCACGCACACACATGCGCCCAGCATGAGTTTAAGCCACCGAGTCCTGGACTCGAACCGTAGTCGACTACGTGGGAGTCCAGTGACATAGCCATTACACCAATCGCTGGTCCCAACTCTTTAAATCCTCTTTCTACGGCGATTCCAGGCACTTTATTTGCCCAAACCTGTAGTCAGAATCCATCCACGGTGGGGCCAGCCCCAGTGGTGCCGCCTAACAGAAGTTCCACAATGCCAAGGCCACGTAGGAGGTCCCAGGTTTGCACCCTGAGGTCTCCCTGTTCACGCTGGGTGCTCGTGTGTGCCCATGATCCTGGCTGGCTGAGGAATCACAGTTAGGATCAGGGCCTGGGAGCTCTTTTGCCCTTTTTCTTCTGTTCCTCTCTCTCTGAAGCAATAAACTATTTTTCCCTATAGGGCTCATGCACTCACTGGAGAAGAGACAGAGAGGGAACCTCCCCCCAGAGGGGATGGCCACACCTCCATCCCTTCCCCTCCAATTTCTTCTTGGGGGATTTTGGGCACGCATGCTCATACGCCCAGTGTGTTTCTCAAGCTGCCGGGACTGAGACTCAAACCAAGCACTCAGCCATGTGGGATCCAGCTGTCTTCATCAGCTGGCTTAGAAGTAAACATCTTAAAAATCCATCTATTGGGGCCAGCAGGTGGTGCGGGGTTGGGGCACTGGACTCCCACATGACCGACTGAGGTTCTGCATCTGGTGGCTTGCTTTCTCACTTTCCCTCTCTCTCTCTCGCTCTGTCTATATCCTATAGCAAATTTAAAAATCATAATAGATAAAATTAAGTAATTCTTTAAAAAAAAATCCATCTGTGGGTAAAAGAGGACTGGTGCCCCTGCCTGTTCTTCCAACATTAATTAAAGCTTGCTTTCTCTCATTCTGGTAACATGTTTGGACTCCAAAAGCTCTGTTTTCTTTCTTTCTTTCTTTTTATTTTTTATTTTATTTTATTTTATTTTTTTTAGAGATTTTTGCTATAGGACATGTGTGCTTGCCAGAGAAACAGAGAGACAGAAAGTGAGAAATCACCACCCCAGGGGGCGAGGCCATGCCGCAATCCCTTCTCCATTCTCCTGTTGGGATTTTGGGCACGCACGCACACACGCCCACTGTGAGTTTTAAGCCAGCAGGTTCAGGATTCAAACGGCGGTCAGCTGTGTGGGAGTCTAGCAATATCACCGCTATGCCATCTGCTGGTCCCCCAAAACTCTATTTTCTTTCTTTCTTTTTTGGGGAATTATTTATTTTACTTTATCATTATTATTGTAATTTTAATTTGCTCTAAGGCACGTGCGCTCACCAAGGAGAGAGAAAGTGAGAAAGCAAGCTGTCAGGTCTAGGACTTGAACCATGGTCAGCCATATCGAAATCCAGTGCCTCAACCACCATGCCACCCACTGGTCCCAAAAGTTCAATTTTCAACTTCAATGTCCCTGAAATAGCCCACTGGAGAGGCAGGAAACGGAACCCAGGACAAGCGCTAGGTGCCAGAAGAGGCACCAAGTGGCACTATGAGAGGCACACAAAGCCCTTTGCCCTGTCTACACTTTTTCTTACTCATGATGGTATTTGCATGCCAGAGAGAGAGAGAGGAAGAAAGAGAGGGACCGGCAGGTGGCATGGTGGTTAAGAGCGCTGGACTCCCACATAGCAGGCCAGACCTGGTGGCTTGTTTTCTCACTTTCCCTCTCTCTCTCACTCTGTCCCTCTCTGGTCAAATGAAAAGAAATGAATAAATAGGGACCAGCAGTTAGTATAATGGCTATGTCACTGGACTCCCATGTAGTCCACCACAGTTCGCATCCCGGACCCAGTGGCTTAAACTCACACTAGGCGTGTGTGCGTGGGTGCCCAAGATCCCGAGAGGAGAATGGAGGAGAAGGGATTGTGGCGTGGCCATCCCCCCTGGGGGGTGATTTCTCACTTTGTCTCTCTCTGTCTTTCTGGTGAGCACACACGCCCTATAGTGAAAAACCTCTCCCCCCCCCCGGGAATTATTTATTTTACTTTATCATTATTATTGTAATTTTAATTTGCTCTAAGGCACGTGCGCTCACCAAGGAGAGAGAAAGTGAGAAAGCAAGCTGTCAGGTCTAGGACTTGAACCATGGTCAGCCATATCGAAATCCAGTGCCTCAACCACCATGCCACCCACTGGTCCCAAAAGTTCAATTTTCAACTTCAATGTCCCTGAAATAGCCCACTGGAGAGGCAGGAAACGGAACCCAGGACAAGCGCTAGGTGCCAGAAGAGGCACCAAGTGGCACTATGAGAGGCACACAAAGCCCTTTGCCCTGTCTACACTTTTTCTTACTCATGATGGTATTTGCATGCCAGAGAGAGAGAGAGGAAGAAAGAGAGGGACCGGCAGGTGGCATGGTGGTTAAGAGCGCTGGACTCCCACATAGCAGGCCAGACCTGGTGGCTTGTTTTCTCACTTTCCCTCTCTCTCTCACTCTGTCCCTCTCTGGTCAAATGAAAAGAAATGAATAAATAGGGACCAGCAGTTAGTATAATGGCTATGTCACTGGACTCCCATGTAGTCCACCACAGTTCGCATCCCGGACCCAGTGGCTTAAACTCACACTAGGCGTGTGTGCGTGGGTGCCCAAGATCCCGAGAGGAGAATGGAGGAGAAGGGATTGTGGCGTGGCCATCCCCCCTGGGGGGTGATTTCTCACTTTGTCTCTCTCTGTCTTTCTGGTGAGCACACACGCCCTATAGTGAAAAACCTCTCCCCCCCCCCAAAATGAATAAAGTTGAAATGAAATAATTTTTTAAAAGAGAGAGAGAGAGAGACACCTTCAGCAGGGTCTTATCACCACGATCCCCTTCCCCAGCCTTGCTGCTAATCAGGATCTGGGGTACGCACGTGCCCAGCATATGCCCAGCGTGTTTCAGGTCTACTAAGATGGGATCTAAATCCGGAGCTGGCCGTGCGGCTGGCAGCACTGCAGCGCAGCTCGCTGGGATGGGACCACTAGGCTGTGCCCTCGCCTACGTTTTTGCAGATAATAGTGAAAACAGCTGCTGTATACCAAGTGTCTACATGTCGTAGCCAGGAGGCAAGTCCTTTGTGTGCACAGCTGATCCTCACAGCCCTGCAAAGCAAATATTAGTTCTTCATTTCATAGATGAGGACTCTGAGTTCCCGAAAGATCGAGAGCTCTGTTCAGGGTTGCACAATTAGCAACGATTAAGCGGTAAGTCGGGGTGCAGAGTGAGGGCCTCTCGACCCAAACACTCAGGCACCAACCACTGTCCCAGAAGATAGCCCACACAGCAGCCCGGAGGAGCCGGCAGAAAGCAGCTTGGTGCTGCAGGAGCTTCTCTCCCAGTTGCCCCTAACACGTTTGAAAGAGAATAATAGGAGAACTTTCGAAAAGATAAAAGAGAGGGGCAGCCGGTGGCATGGTGGTGAGGGCAGTTCGAGTCCAGGACTGGAGATTTGAAAAGCACAATAGGTGCGTGTATGTGTGTACTCAACATCCTAAAAGGAGGGAAATGGAGGAAAGGGACTGTGATGTGCCCATCTCCTTCAGGGCTGCCTTCCCACCTTCTTTCTCTATCTCTATCTCTATCTCTGCCTCTGTCTCTCTGATGAGTGCATGCACCCTCTGGCAAAAAAAATTTTTTTAAAGCAAAAAGAGATATGGGTACCAACTAATTTAGGTTTGTTATGCCCAGAGCTACTTTGAGTCCACAGGAAGCCACAGTCCAAAGGACCAGAGGCACATGCACCCATGGGCACATGCGTGTGATCACACACACACATATGCATGTACTTACACTCTTTTTAAAAGGTGTTTGCCTTAGGGCACGTGTGCTTGCCAGGGGGAGAGAGACAGAGACAGAGACAGTGAGGAAAAGTGAGAAATCACCCCCCAACACCAGGGCAGATGGCCATGCTATAATCCCATCTTTTCCATTCTCCCCCTGGTATCTTAGACACACACGCATATGTGCCGAGGGTGATTTTCAAGCCACTGGGGCCACAACTTGAATCACAATTGGCCATATGGGAATCCAACTGCTTTATCAACTGCTGACCCTAACACACATTTTTTTAAGAAATTTTTGCTATAGGGCATGTGTGCTCGCCAGAGCAAGACAAAGAGACAGAAAACAAGAAATCGCTTCCTGGAGGGATGGCCACATTGCAATTCTTTCTCCTCCATTCTCCTCTCAGGATTTTGGGCATGCACGTACATGCGCCTGGCTTGGGTTTCATGCCTCTGGGTGGACCGCAGTTGACTACATGGGAGTCCAGTGACACAACCATTATACCATCTGCTGGTCCCAAAACTTGCACATTTTTAAAAACCTGTTGATTGTGGCAACACTTCAATCCTAATCATAGCACAGGACTTGACTCATAGATATAAAAAACTGGCATCTAGGAGACAGCAGATGGTAGGGAGGTTAAGGCACTGGAGTCCACATAGTCAACTCTGCAGTTTGAGCCCCGGACCTAGCAGCTTGAAAATCATACCAGGCGCTTGTATGTGCTCAAGATTCCAAGAAGAGAATGGAGAAGAGACTGCGGTGTGGCCTGTACCCCTGGAGGGTGATTTCTCCCTTTCTCTCTCTCTGTCTCTCTCTGCCTCTGGCAAGCTCACATGCCCTAAAACAAAAACTAAAAACAAACAAACAAAAGAACTAGCATCTGGGACCAGCAGGTGATGTGGTGGTTAAAGCGCTGGACACTCCCACATGGTTTGAGTCCTGAACCTGGTGGCTTGCTTTCTCACTTTCTCTCTCTCTCTCTCTCTCTCACTCTCTCTGGTCAAAATTTTAGAAAATAAATAAATAAAATAAATAAATGAGTAAATAAAAATGAATTAAAATAATTCTTAATTTTTTTTTTTAATCTAGCATCTGATAATGGACATGAAGTGCATTAAGCCATCTCGCCCTCAGCTCCAATGCACTGGTCCTCGCTCAAGCATGGCTGCGCTGGCCTCACTGCTCAGGAGGAAACCCACAAACCCACAAGCGGCTCCGGTAGCAGAGGCCCGGCCCCAACAGCTCATTCCTCCGGCTTATATCTCCCAGCGTGCCTCTGGCTCCAGCCCAAGCCGGGCCCCCCTCTCTTCAGAATGCTCTAGAGCCTCCCACATCCACAGCTCAGCTCAGGCCCCTGCCTAACTGGCTCTTCCCTTCCCTTTTCCTGACCAAGGTCTGCCCCTGCTTTCTGACTAGCTGAAATGTCTGTCCTTCTGTGCTGGAGGGTGGGGGAGGTGCTCCCTGAGCACCCCACACAATGTTTTATTGTCCCTTGCCGAAAAAGCCTACAGAACTCAGCCTGAAATACAAACTCATCGAATTTCCTAAATACCCCCCAGCAAAAGAGAATATTCTTTTCTTCTCAGAAGCTTTCCAGGCTTCATGTTATCAAGGCTTTCTTGCTTAGGAAGTCTGCTGTCCCTCTTAAGTCCTCATTTTTTAAGTCCCTGTTGATTTGTCTTCTTCAAGAGCAATGCGGCTCTGACCTCCTGGGAGTCAGCCAGGCCTGAAGCCACATTTGGTTCAACTCCCTATCTGTCTGCCTTCTCCTTTTCCATCTTCTTTTTTTTTTTAATTAATTAATTAATTTATTTATTTAAATCTGCCATAGGGTGTATGCACTTGCCAGAGAGAGAGGAGAGAGAGGGAA
>NW_006159934.1:1423827-1447894 GCF_000334495.1 Tupaia belangeri chinensis
CCCCCCCCCCCTTTCTTTTGCTGTTACAGAAGGAGCTGCTTACAGGGTTAGAGGCGGGCAGAGTCTGTGGAGGTGGAACTCTGCTTACGTACTTGTCTGCCAGTTGCCCGAGTGGCTCCCCCTCTTCTCAGCCTTGGGGACCCTGATGTCCTCAGTGCCTGCTTCCCTGACTCCACATGAAGAAAATGGCTTGAAGTAAATCTGGAAAGAGCAAGGGGCAACAGAGGTTGGGGAAGTTGCCTGTCGCCTCTACAGGAAACCTGAATTCACTTGGTGCTATGACTGAGTGTTTGTGTCCCCCAACATTCCTGTGTTGGAACCTCCCCTCTCATGGAACAGCATTGACAGAAGGGGCCTACAAGGGTGGAGCCCTCGTGAATGAGATTAGTGTCCTTATGAAAGGGACCAAAGGGAGCTCAGCTGTCCCTCCCACCATGTGAGGACATGGTGAGTGGGCGTGACCAGATCCTGAATCTGCCAGTGCCTTAGTCTTGGACTTCCCAGCCTCCAGAACTGTGAGAGTTTGTTGTTTGTTGTTCATAAGACACTCTGGGTATGGTACTTTTGTTATAGCAGCCATGTGGACTAAGACAGGTGGGCTCACTGTCAGGGCAAAGAGATGGAAGTGCCTCAATGCTTCCCGAAAGGCCCATTGCTAAGTGACATTAGCCTGATATAAAGGACAAACACTGTATGATTTCACTTGGATGAGGTATCTAGAATGGGTAAATTCACAGAAATAAAGAAGTAGTGGACTGAGTTGTGAGGCGACAGTAATGCAATTGGTCCCACATGGGAAAGGTCTTGGGTTCGCATCCCAGAACCTTCCTTGAGTGTGCTGGGCAGGAGCCAGTGATGGCGGCTGGCTGTGAATGGAGACAGATGCAGTGTGAAGATCCTATGTGGGCGCCATCTCTCTGTCTCTCTGTCTCTCTCTCTGAATAAATAAATAAATAAACACATATTTGAAAAAAGAAATAGGAAAAGAAAAAAACAAAGAAGTGGAATCCAGAGGGTAGAGGAAGGGAGAGTAATTGTTTAGTAGGTACAGAGTTGCTGTTTGGGACAATGAAAAAGTTCTAGAAATAGGTAACAGTTGTGCTTGTACAATAATGCCACTGGATTGTACACATAAATGATTACAATGGTAAACATGTTATATATATTTTACTTCAATAATAAAAAAAAGTTAGGGAGGGGCCAGCAGGTGGCATGGTGGTTAAGGCGGCTGGACTCCCACATGGCTGACCACGGTTTGAGTCCTCGACCTGGCAGCTTCCTTTCTCACTTTCCTTCTCTCTCTGTCTCTCTCTAGACAACTTCAAAAAAAAAAAAAAAAGAAAGAAAGAAAGAAAGAAATAATGACAATGAATAAAATTAAATAAAAAAATCATCCTTTAAAAAAAAAAATGTAAGAAGGCCGGCAGGTAGCATGGTGGTAAGGCACTGGATTCTCAGATGGCCGACCATTGTTCAAGTCTCAGACCAGGTAGCTTGAAAATCAAACTGGGCGTGTGTTTGTGCATGCCCAAAATCTCGAGGAAAATGGAGAAGGGATTGTGGTGTAGCCATTTCCCCCCGGGGGTGGGCGGGGGGCGCAACTTCTTAGTTTCCCTCTCTCTGTCTCACTGTTTTCTAGCAGTGGACATACCCTTTGGCAAAAACCTTCTTAAAAAAATTCTTTTTAAAGGCACTCTGTCTATTGCATGTTTACTCTCTGGACATTGAAATCAAATTCTGTCCTTCCTACCATCCATCCATGCTGGAAAAAGCAGATATTGGGCTGGCCCTATAGCCTAGTGGTTAAGGGAGCTGGATCCTGCATGGTAGACTTTGATTCAAGTCCTGCCCTTGGCAGCTTGAAAAACACGCTGGATTCATGTGCACGCCCCAAATCCCAACAGGAGAAATGGAGGAGAAGGGATTGTGGCATGCTCATGTCTCATTGGGAGTGGCTTCTCTCTGTCTGTCTGTCTCTTCGGCAAGTACGTGTGCCCTCTGGCAAATTAAAACAAAAGGCAGATGTACATAGTGTCGGCCATACCTTCTACCTCCGCCTGGTTGCTGGCCCACCCTGGCCCCTCATAGGTGGGCATTTGGGAGACCTAAGCCTCGACCCAACCAACATAGTTGCTTCAGGGAAAAGCAAGTTCCTCTACACTGCCTTCCCGCTCACCAAGTTCACCTCCATTTTTCCAGGGCAAAAGTAGAAAGAGGTGGCTGCAGGAAGGGTTTGTTTTTGTTTTCATTTTTTAAAGCTTTGCTGTAGCGCACATGTACTGGTGGAGGGGGGAGGCAAAGTGGAAATCACACCCCCCCAGTGAGATGGCCATACCTCAGTCCCTTCTCTCCAGTCTCCTTAGGATTTTGGACACACATGCACACGTGCCTGGCATGATTTCCAAGTTACTGGGTCTGAGACGCAAACCATGCACTCAGTCATGTGGGATCCCGGGCCTTAACCTCCATACCACCCGCTGGCCCAGGAAAGGGTCTTTTTGGTCGAGGATGGCAGTGCCACTATTGGATGTCATGAGAAATACCATTTTAGCCAATGCCAGCTACAGGCAGCCCCCACAGATCCCTAATTGGCCAATGGCACAGGAAGAGGGCAGGTGAGGTCCAGTGGGGACGGAGCAACTTTCCGTGTGAAGGAAACAGCAGAAACCCTATCTCCCTGGATTGTGGGGATCTGTTTACCTCTCTGCACCAACCCCATGCCAATACCAGCCAGCTGCTCAGGGGCCCAGGTGTTTCCACCCTCTCCAGGGCCTGGCACACAGGGAGGGTGCTGGGAATGAGTGCAATGAAAGGGCGACCGCTTGAGGTCACAGATGCCAGAGCCTGTGTGTCTTTAGAGAGAAGAAGCCTCAGAACCTGAGGAAGGCCCAGCCACTGCCTGGGATGACCCACAGGAAGCTGGTAGCTGAGCCAACATTGGCACCTGGTGCCCCCTTCCCAGGCTGGCCTTGTCTCTTCAAACATCAGTCTCTGGGCCCGAGGGAGGAGGCCCCTCAGCTGCTCGGTTACACCAGGCGCTGTCCTCTGGGGGTGTTTTGTTCCTTTCTTTTGTTCTCTCTCCTCCTCCTCCTCCCTCTCCTTTCTGGGAAATCTGATTAGAACTTTGAAAGTTGAGCCATCTTCGGATCGAGTTGCCAAGTTTAGCAAATAAAAATAGAGGCTGCGCAGTTAAATTTGAATTTCAGATAAAAAAAATAATAATTTGTCAATGTAAGTACATGCCATGCCATATTGAGGACATAACTTTCACTAAAAATTATTTGCTGTTCATCTGAAATTCTCATTTGACCAGCTTTCTGTAGTTCATCTGGCAACCCTAGCTTAGGAGCCACAACTCAGTTCTCAATTTCACCTGTGCCCTGCACAAAGGCTGCACAGAAAAGGCCTTTGAGGGGGGAGGGGGGAAGCAGGAACACAGCAGCCAGACACGGTGTCAGGAAAATGGCTGCCTCCCTCCACCGGCTCCCCCAGAACCTACTGGGCCCTGCGCACCAGAACTGCCATGTCCCTGTGCCATTTCTCTTCTGAGCAATCCCAGCAGCTCTCTGCTTGGCCCCAGCCTGTCTGAGTTTCCAAAAGCAGAAGCAATGCAGGCACCTGCTGCAAGATGTCGAGAGATAAATGAGGAAGCTGTTCAGACAGCCAGAGAAGACAGGAAACCCCTGGCTGCTGAGAGGGAGGAAGCAAGAGCAGGGAGGCAGTGGGGTGGGAGAGTCCAAGCCTACAGCACTGTGGCCCCCACTCCGCCCACCCTGCCACAACCCTGCAGTGTGGGCTCAAACTGCAGACTCATAAACAGATCCCAGCCATCCCACACACAGGACCCGGCTCAGGGTAGGTGCCACCAAGTCTCCAGGCAGTGAAGAGCTGCTGACTGAGAAGACACAGATCACGGGTGGTCGCTGCACAATTTCGTACGGGATCAGGGCTGGACACCTGGCTCCAGGGTGCCCCGGCCCTGCTCAGGGGCACGTGCAGTGGGATCTAGCTGCTAGTCCAGGCCCCCAGAGCAGAGAGGGTAGCTGGACCCTGCTCTCAAGAGTGAGGACGCACCTCCAACTATGCCGCAGCTGTCCCTCTGGCCTCATGGGCCCATGCCTTGTATCCCAGCTTCCTCTGCCGGGCTACACTTGCTCCTGGGGGTCCCTGGATGTCTGCCCTGTTAGGCTGATGGAGCTGGGACCTGACCCACCACCTGAAGCCTGCAAAGCAACTCCAGTGGGCAGTGTTGGCCCACACCACAGAGCTCTACCTCCATGGCCTCAGCCTCCCCCACCTGGCTGCCCCACACTCTGCACTGAGGCCCAGCTTGAACTGAGTCTGAGCCGGCTGAGTGACAGTCATCCCTTGTCATTCTTCTCATCTTAGAAAGGTCTTTTTTTTAAAACTGGCTCTAGGGCAAGTGCACTTGCCGGAGAGAGACATGGGGGGAGGGGGGAGTGAGAAAGCACCCCCAAGCACCCCCCATCCCCAGGGGGGATGGCCATACCACAATCCTTTCTTCTCCATTCTCCTCTCAGGATTTTGGGCATGCATGCACACACGCCTGGCTAGATTTTTTTTTTCAATGCCTGGCATGATTTTCAAGCTGCCAGATCTGGGATTGTGATCTCGAAGTTAGCCATGTGGGATCCAGACACTATAATTTTGATGCCACCCACTAGCTCTTCTTATAAAGTTTTTGGACATTATTCTATTACATCACATTATTAAATGTTTGATGTCCAGGCCTTAACCACCACGCTTCCTGGTGGCCCATAAATGTTTGATGTAACCACATAAGCCACATAAAGTAAAATAACTGTGTAATCTCTCCACTGTCTCCAGCCTTAGCCCTTAATAGGAACTATCAATGTTAATTGCAAGATATGGACCCTTCACCTTTAAGCTCACACACATATACCCACACACAACATTTTTCTTCCTGTAACTTTTCTCAAAAATGGAGCTTGCAGTCATCAGTCAGGACTACATCACCTACAGGTAGTGACTTAAAGAATAAGTGAATTTCTTTTCTTTCTTTCTTTCTTTCTTTCTTTCTTTCTTTCTTTCTTTCTTTCTTTCTTTCTTTCTTCTTTCTTTTTTTTTCTAATTTGCTCTCGGGATGTGCACTCTCCAGAGAGAGAGGTTGAGAGAGGGAAAGTGAGACATTACCCCGGGGGGATGGTCACGCAGCAATCTCTTCTCCTCCATTCTTCTCTCAGGATTTTGGGTATGCACGCACACTCCTGGTGTGATGCTCAAGCTTCCAGGTCTGGGACTCGAAGCATGGTTAGCCATGTAGGAGTCCAACACCTTACCCACCACAATACCTGCGAGCTATGGCTTGCACACACTCCAACATCCTTCACAACTGAGCACTACTGGATACAGTTAAGCCCCTAAGTTTTCAATTTTGAAAACAGTTTCTTTCTTTGGGACCAGCAGTTGGTGTAACAGCTATGTTGCTGGACTCCCATGTGGTCGACTGTGTTTTGAGTCCTGGACCTGGTGGCTTAAATTCACTGTGGGTGCATGTGCGTGAGTGTCTAGGATCCTGAGAAGAGAATGGAGGAGAAGGGATTGCGGCGTGGCCATCCTCCCTGGGGGGTGATTTCTTGCTTTCTGTCTCTCTGTCTCTGTCTCTCTCTCTCTGGTGAACACACGTATCCTATAGCAGAAACCTCTCAAATAAAAAAGTTTCTTTCTTTCATGAGCGTGAGAGTCAGAGAGATGTGTAAGAGAAAGACAAACGCTCTCAACAACAGAGCACCATCCCACAATCCCCATTTCTGTGCGCCCAGTCCCAGCCCTCCCAGCAGTAAGGGTCACGGATGTGTACCCAGCATGTCCAGGTCACCCAGGGAACCAGACCTGTGATCTTCCATGTGAATCCAGCCTCGCTGGAGTAGCGCATCACCGCTATGCTGCTGAGATGCCCCCAGTGTTTCATTTCAACAGCGTCCCATTTGGGGCCAGACGATGGCATCGTGGCAAGACACAAGGCTCTGGTAGGCTGACCCACACATGAGAGGTCCCAAGTTCACACCCAGACATCTTCTAGAGGCTGGCTGAGGCTGGGAGACGACTCGTGCATGAAGGTCCTGTTTGGGGGTGCTTGTCTGTCTCTCGTGAAAGAAAGAAAAAAATGTTTTCCTTTTCTAAAAATAATTACTTCTTCAATTTTGCTACTTATTATTATTATTGGGTTGTTGGAAAAGTCATGATGTGTTTTTCTATGCAAAAATGCATCATGAGTTTTCCAATGATCCATATTTTTAAATTTGCTATAGGGCACACACGCTCACCAGAGAGAGAGAGAGAGAGAGAGGGAAAGTGAGAAAACAAGCCACCAGGTCCAGGACTCAAACTACAGCAGGTCATGTGGGAGTCCAGTGCCCTAACTACCAGGCCACCTGCTGGCCCCAATAAATAAATCTAAAAAGAAAAGAAAATAGCAATCTTGGTTTTGTTCTTGATCTTAGGGGAAAAGCTTTCAGTCTTTGATCAGTAAGTGTGATGTTAACTGTGGGGTTTTTTTGCATTGTCTGTGGCTTGGGATCTGTGAAGGAAAACCTTATTCCATGTGGTGAGCTTTTGACACAGATGGGCTACCCGCCGTGTGCGAGCCATCAACTCTGTTCTAGACCACAGCTAGCTGCTGTCAAGGTTGTATCCCTGAGGCTGCCTAGAGCCTGGCGCCTTCGCGGCCTGGTATAATGTGCGCGTGTGGGGCTGGACTGGGCTTGCGGAACTAGAGCATGCCTGGACGCCAGTGCAGCGCCAGGCCCAGAGAGCTGTGGCTCGCACACACTCCAAGATCGTTATTGTAACAATACCGGTGTGGCCAATACGTTTCTAATGTCTCCTTCACAACTGAGCAAGCACCAGGGAATCAGAGATGAAGAAGTTCACTTTCTCTGAAGCCAGTCTGGTGGGAAAGACTGACCTGCACGTGAATAATTCCAATTCGGAAATTCACAGTGAGCAGTCTTACTTACACAGCATTCCGTCTGTGCCAGGCACTGTTTTAAGCACCTGATGCATATTAAATCGTTAAATGCTCTCAATAACACTTTGAAGTGATAATATTATTCTTTTTAAATTTTTTTTGAGAGGTTTTTGCTATAGGGTGCCTGCACTTGCCAGAAATACAGAGAGAGACAGAGAGACAGAAAGCGAGAAGTCACCCCCTGGGGAATGGCCCAGCCTCTTCTCCATTCTCCTCTCGGGATCTTAGGCACGCATACACACGCGCCTGGCATGAGTTTAAGCCACCAGGTCTGGGACTAGAACCACGGTTGACTACATGGGAGTCCAGCGACATAGCCATTACACCAACTGCTGGTCCCGGATAATAGTATTCTTTTGCAGTGCAGAAAACTCGCACAAGGCTACACAAACTAGTAAATGGCAGTTAGGATTTGAACCTGTAGTTGGAGCTCATAGCAATGTGCTCTACCTTCCCTCTACAAAGCTATTATGATAAAATAAATAAAGTGCTACAGCAATAAGTACAGTCATAATAAATACGATCCTGTTTGAAGGCACGAAGTTCCACAAAACAGGAGAACACGGCCTGCTCTGCCTGGAGGAGATGAAGGTCATTTCCATGGAGGGGCCATTCCTTTAACTGAGCCTTGGAGAAAGAATTCTCCTGAATCCCACAGTAAGAGGGTCATTTCAGGTGTGTGTGGATGCAGAGAGGTGTGAAGTACCACGTCTGCAAGTGTCCGTCTATTCATTACAGAAGTGCTCTCGTAAAGTAACAGAGATGGGGGGCCAGCAGGTGGCAAGGTGGTTAAGGCACTGGACTCTCAATGGCCAACCTTGGTTCAAGTCTCAGACCTGGCAGCTTGAAAATCACACTGGGCACATGTGTGTGGATGCCCAAAATCCTGAGAGGAGAATGAAAAAGAGATTGTGACACAGCCATCTGCCCTGGGGGGTGATTTCTCACTTTCCCGCTCTGCCTCTCTCTGGTGAGCACCACACACACCCTATGGCAAAAATAAATAAATAAATAAATAAATAAATAAATAAATAAATAAATAAATAAATAAATAAATAAATAAATAAATAAATAAATAAATAAATAAATAAATAAATAAATAAATAAATAAATAAATAAATAAATAAATAAATAAATAAATAAATAAATAAATAAATAAATAAATAAATAAATAACAGGGATGGAGCCAGCCTGTGGCATGGTGGTTAAGGGCACTGGACTTCCATTGGCCAACTATGGTTCGAGTCCTGTACCTGGCAGCTTGCTTTCTCACTTTCCCATTCTATCTCTCTCTCTCTCACACTCTGTCCCCCGCTGGTCAAATTAAACTAAAGAAAGAAGGTCAAATAAAATAATTATTAAAAAGGAAAAAAAGGGGGGCTGGCAGGTGGTGTGGTGGTTAAAGATGCTATACTCCCACATGGCTGACTGCAGTTCAAGTCCCGGACATGGTAGCTTGCTTTCTCACTTTCTCTGGTCAAATTAAATATTAATAATAATAATAATGTGCCCTATAGCAAAAACCTCTAAAAAAAAAAAAAGAAAGAAGAAAAGAAAGAAACACTCTAGGCACGTGTTCCTGTGTATTCAAAGTCCCAGAAAGAGGGAGAAATGAAGGAGAAGGGACTGATCGTTTTCCATGGTGGGGGGTGGGAGGGTTACGTCCTCAGTCCCCCTCCAAGCCCCGTCTCTCTGGTGAGCACACTCACCTGTGCCCTCACCCTCTAGTAAAATTAAATAAGCAAGCAACAGGGACGAAGTCCTATGGAGAACTATTTAATTTTTTTCTTTAATTTTTAGTTCATTGTAGGACACATGTGCTCCCCAGAGAGCGATGAGAGAGAAAAAGGGAGAGAGAGAAAGCATTCCCCAGCGGGGATCGTCCTGTCACAATCCCTTTCCTCCATTTCCCTAACCCGGCTGGATTTGGGGCACGCGTGCGCACGCACCAGTGTGTTTTTCAAGCTGCTGGGGTTGAGATCAGAACCATGATCAGCGCTGTGGGATCCAGCTCCCTTAACCGCGAGGTCACGGGAGCAGCCCAGTCCCTAATACTTGAACCATTTTCAAACTGACCTACGATTCTACAGTAGCGCATGTCACAGGGAGCGTTGCACAGAGATGGACACTAAAGGAGGCCTGGAAGACAAACATGGATTCTTGCCTACACTGAAAGCTTATAAAATGTTTCCATGAGGTGGCAGCAGTTCTTCAAGTAATCGTGGAAAATGATCTTGCTTGAAAAAAAAATTTTTTTTTGGAGAGGTTTTTGCTATAAGGCGCGTGCGCTCGCCAGACAGACAGAGAGAGCCATAGAGACAGAGAGTGAGAAATCACCCCCCAGAGGGGATGGTCACGCCGCAATCCCTTCTCCTCCATTCTCCTCTCGGGATGTTGGGCATGCACGCACATGCACCTGGCGTGAGTTTTAAGCCACTGGGTCCGGGACGCGAACCGCGGTAGACCACGTGGGAGTCCAGTGAAATAGCCATTACGCTAACTGCTGGTTCCCCATCTTTCTGGAAATTTAAATCCTCTTTTTTTTTTTTGTCACTACAGACCTCTCTCTCACACATGTGAACTTTGACTTCTTTAGATAAAATCTATGATTTAATAATATTAAAACATAGGTCTGGCAGGTGGTACAGTGGTCAAGGCTAACCACGATTCCAGTCCTTGACCTGGTGGCTTGCTTTCTCACTTTTCCTCTCCCTCTCTGCCTCTCTCTCTGGTCAAATTAAAAGAAATAATCATTAAATTAAATTAAGAATTTTAAAAATCTTTTTTTGAAGAGGTTTTCGCTATAGGGCGCGTGCGCTCGCCAGACAGAGAGGGAGAGACAGAGAGACAGAAAGCGAGAAATCACCCCCCAGGGGGGATGGTCACGCCGCAATCCCTTCTCCTCCATTCTCCTCTCGGGATCTTGGGCACGCACGCACACGCACCCGGCGTGAGTTTTAAGCCACTGGGTCCGGGACACAAACCGCGGTCGACTACGTGGGAGTCCAGTGACATAGCCATTACGCTAACTGCTGGTTCCCAAGGATTTTAAAAATCTTAAAATTGGTTTTGAGTGTCACTGTGTTCTCAGTAATATTTTCTACCCATCAATGCCGATGGAGGTTCTGCTTTCAAGGTCATTTCTACAGGGTGTCACGGAAGATGCAAAATTCAATTCCCACCCCGGCTACTGGAAGCAGTATTTAATTCTAGCCCTGCCAAACAAAATGAAGCAAGCAGTAAGTGATTTTGGCATCTGGAAGTGTTTCATGCTTCAAGTCCAATTGAGTTTGTCCCTTACTTTCCACTCTTGGGCTGGCTTGCTTGTTAATTTCTATTTTCTCAGGAATTACACTGCTATCAATTTACACTGTGAGGAAGAATGAGGCTAAGAAAATAATCGAGCTAACCGAATGGCAGCAAGAACAAAATGTGGAGTAGCTGTGCCCTTCCAAAGGAGAATTGTGCCTGGGAACAAAGAGGTGGGTGGATTAGGCAGGTCTGAGTCCTGGCTCTGCCTCCTTCCAGCTGGGCCTCTCACCTGATCTCTCTAAGCCGGTCGGTCGTTTCAACCCCAGACATAATGACAACAATACCTACTCACAGGATGGTGGCGTGCAAAGGAGAGAATATCCACAAACACGTGAAAAACTCTTAGGTGCTGCACACGTCAGTTGTAGTCCTATCAGATATTTATCAGAGCACCAAACTATTTTTACCTACTGGCTTTTCTTTTTTGTTCTTCTTTTTTTTTTTTTTTTTTGCCTGTCTCCCATACCAGAGAGACAAAGATAATAAAATCTTAGTCATCATTCTCTTCTTAATCAATTCATTGGCCGGTTCCCATCCCAGGCTGCAGATTAGAATGATGGGGGAGCCCTCGCCCCACTCAGAGGCAATGTAATACTCGCTTTGGGCTGGGGCATGGACTTGAGGCAGCCACTTTATAAACCCTCAGACTGTCCTTGAAGGGACTTTGCCTTACCCTGAGTGGTCACGTGGTCTCCTTGCTGCGCCTGCCAGCCAAGCAACCAAAGCTTTTGCTTAAATGACTCTGTTAAACAGCTGTTTCAAATTCAACCTAACAGATCCCTGGGGTCTGAAGCCCGCTTGACCTCACAGAGTTAAACGGGCATACTTTCATTCTGGTCTTATAGTAGCATTTTAACTAGCATCTTTGTAGAATTATTCAACATTGACAGTGGTTTTCTGTGACCCATAATTTGAGAGATCCCTAATTTAATATAATTATAAGGACACTCCTGAAATTAACATCCAAATAACTGAGGGCAGTAGATGACTGCGCAGGCACATCTCTTCAGCATCTTTCTCCTTTCCCTTTCTGTGTCTCTTCCCCCAAATGATACTTAAATCCAGAGTTTGGGGGTTTTATTTCTAATTTAAGTACTTTATTTGTTGCAACCAAGCTTATTAAGTCCCTATCATGAAAACAGTAGTGGTAGTTTTTGGTTAGCTTTAAGTCAAAGACATTCATTAAAAAGGAATTTTCAGGGGGCCAACAGATGTTGTAATGGTTTCATCACTGGATTCCAACATGGCCAACTGCAGTTCGAGTCCTGGCCTCGGTGACTTGAAACTCACAAGTCCCTGGGTCCAAGACTCAAACAACGTGGGATCCAACCTCCTTTACCAACCACTACGCCACCAGCTGGCCCAAGTTTGACCATTTCTTTTTAAAAAATATTTATTTTTGTTATTATTAAATTTGCTGAGAGGAGAGAGAGAGAGAAAGTGAGAGAGCAAGCCACCAGGTCCAAGACTTGAACCATAGTCGGCCATGTGGGAGTCCAGCACCTTAACCACCATGCCACCTGCCTGCCCCCAACTTTGATAATTTCTAAGTGTACAATCAGTAGTTTTAAGTACATTCACATGGTTATGCAACTAATCTTCAAAGTTCTTTTCATCTTGCAAAACTGAAACTCTATAACCATTATATAACAACTCCCTTTTCTCATCTCCTGGCAACCAGCATTCTGTTTTCTATCGCTATGAATGTGAATATTCTGGGTGTTTCTTATAAGTGGAATTATACAGCATTTTTTTGTGTGTGCGAGCAATTTTTCCCCTAGAGATAGGGTCTTACTTCATTGCCCAGGCTGGCCTTGAACTTGCAGCCCTCCAGCCTTAGCCTCCAAAATAACTGGGATTACCATTGCCCCTGGCTGAAAGCAAAAAAAAAAAATTTTGTCTTTTGCTATAGGGCATGTGCACTTGCTGGACACAGACAGATGCTTGCTGGACAGAGAGAGAGAGAGTGAGAGAGAGAGAGAGAGAGAGAGAAATTACCCCCAGGGAGGATGACCACGTAGTAATCCCTTCTCCATTCTCCTCTCAGAATTTTGGGCATATGTGCACACATGCCTAGTATGTTTTTCTTTTCTTTCTTTCTTTTTTTTTAGTTTTTTATTGTCATAGGGTACGTGTACTCACTGGAGAGAGACAGTGAGAGCGAAAGTGAGAAATCACTTCCTGGGGTGGATGGACATGCCACAATCCCTTCTCTTCCTCTTAGGGTTTTGGGCATGCATACACATGTGCCTGGCATGATTTTCAAACTGTCCAGTCTGGGACTGAAACTGTGGTTGGCCACACGGGAGTCCAGTACCTTAACCTCCATATCACTTGCTGATCCTGCCTGGTGTGTTTTTCAAGCAACCAGGTCCAGGACTCAAACTGTGCACTCAGCCATGAGGGATCCGGCCACCTTAATTTAACCAGCACACCACCTGGCTGGTCCTGTAACCAAATGTTTATAAATAGTATGTAATTGCGTTACATCAAATTCACAGCCAGAAAGAAAGGATCTGAAAACTTAAACCTTATGAGTAAGTACATAATACCCACATGCATTCGCACACACACACATACTTCTTACAGAACTGAGCTTGAGACAAAGTTCACCTGTGGGGCCCTCAAAGGCCTGTGTTGTGAAACTGCTTCTCCAGGAGCAGAAAAGACAGATATACTTGTGGCCACAGAGAAGGGTCAAAGTCTTCTACAATGTACAAACACAGACCTGTGGGGGGAGGGCGGGGGTCTCGGGACACAACGTGTAGCCGAAACTGGAACCAGTTGCTAAAGGGAACAGTGGCCACCGCTGAGATCAAACTCAGGGCCCCTGTGTGTGAAGAGGCCTCGGGGCTCAGCGCTCTGGCCTGGGAATTTCACAACTTGTCTGGTTCTGCAGGTTCGGCTTTGAGGGTTTGTTCCTGTGCCTCATCCGTGTTATTTGTACCTCCTGTGCCAACTTGGCACAGGGGAAAGGTAGGCTGGATCCAGGAGGAGCTAGGGAGCAGGTGCCCTTCCTGTGACAGGAAGCCAATTAGGAACAACTTCTTTTTGTCTCCCTGCTGAAGACGACAAGTGTTCTTAGATTCTGAAACCTTTGCTCCAGGATAGAAGGCAGAGCTGCCTGCCCTGCTGGTGGCACCAGCACAGGCCAGCAGCCTGGGTGTCCTGTACCACCAGCAGATATGGTAGAGCCGTGACCTGTGACTTCTCCCCTGACTGCCCGCCCTTTCTTTTTTCTTTTCTTTTTTTTTTTTTTAAAGATTTATTTGCTTTACTTTATTTTTAAATTTATTTTAATTTGACCAGAGAGGGACAGAGAGAGAGAGAGAAAGTGAGAAAGCAAGCAACCAGGTCTGGGACTCGAACCGCAGTCAGCCATGTAGGAGTCCAGCACACTTAACCACCACGCCACCTGCCAACCCCTGGCAACTGCCCGCCCTTTCTATATTGTTTCTATGGTGGGATATCAGGACTGCGAGTGGGGAGGGGCCCTCAACCAGGGCTCAGGCTCGTTATTCTCCTCCTCTCTCCTTGCCTTTGTTGTTGTGCAATTTATCTGGAGAGCCGATGCTCCACTTCACATCATGGAGAGCCTGCAATGAACTGGCAGGCCGTGGGGTGCTGTGGGTGGCCTGGCTGTGTGCACCAGGTGCACCGCCCCTTTTGCTAGCCCCGCCATTCTCCTTTTGCCCACTGCCTCTGCCAAGGCCTTGTGCTCTGGGAGGACGCAAACTAGCGCCAGCCTGACCTGCATGCAGCTCTTGGGCTTCCAGGGACCCATGGCCATGCTTTCTGGCTTTTTGAGTCCCAAGAGATATTGCAGGTGGCCCATATATTGCAGGGGACAACAGATTTCTTCAGGAGGCTGGTGGCAGCCATGCTGGTGTGGGCTGGGGCAGAGATGGGGGTGCAGAGACAGGCAATGTGGGAGGCGCACCACACACTTCCTCTCTGCAGTCTGGGGCTCTTTCCCACCGTCACTTCCCTCACAGGCCAAGGGGAGCCGACTGTGCTGAGGCTTGCACACGCTCTCCCTGTCCTCTCTCTCAAAACTAGTTTGGCAGCTTCTTTCTTGCTTTCTTTTTATTTTTAAGTAGGGCATGTGCCCTCCCTGGAGAGTAAAAGAGAAAGACAGTGAGAGAGAAAATAAGAAATCACCCCCCAGGGGGGTGGCCATGCCACGACCCCTTCTCCTCCATTCTCCTCTTTGGATTTTGGGCACACACATTCACATGCCTGATGTGATTTTTGAACCACCAGCTCTGGGATGCAAGTCATGTTCAGCCATATGTGAGTCTAGCACCTTAACCACCATGCCACCTGCTGGCCCTGTTGGCAGCTTCTTCATTTTAGTTTTTTGCCATAGGGCATGTGTGTTCTCCAGAGAGAGACAGTGAGAGAAAACGTGAGAAATCACCCCCGCACCCCGGGGGAGATGGCCACACTGCAATTCCTTCTCCTTCATTCTCCTCTTGGGATTTTAGGCACACATGAACGGGCGCCCAACATGAGTCTTTTTTTTGGGTAGAGGTTTTTGCTATAGGGCACATGCACTCACCAGAAAGACAGAGAGAGACAGAGAGATAGAAAGCGAGAAATCACTCCCCAGGGGGATGGCCACGCCACAGTTCTTTCTCCTCCATTCTCCTCTAGGGATTTGGGCATGCATGCACATGCGCCCAGCATGAATTTAAGCCACTGGGTCCAGAGCTCGAGCTGCGGTCAACTACATGGGAGTTCAGTGACATAGCCATTACGCTAACTGCTGGTCCCGCCCAGCATGAGTCTTAAGCCACAGGATCTGGGACTCAAATTGTTGTCAGCCATTTGGGAGTCCAGTGCCTTAACCACTACACCACCTGCTGGCCCATAGCTCTTTTAAAAAATAATAATAATTTAATTGATTATTACTTTAATTTGCTTCAGGGCATGCGCACTCATCAGAGAAAAAGAGAAAGTGAGAAAGCAAGTCACCAGGCATTGAACCACGATCAGCAATGTGGGTGTCCAGTGCCTTAACCACCACACCTGCCAGCCTCATCCCAGCAGCTTCTTAAGTTATACGTAAATTGGGGGCGGCAGGTGGTGTGGTGGTTAGGGGCACTGGACTCCCATATGGTTGACTGTGGTTTGAGTCCCGGATCTGGTGGCTTGCTTTCTCACTTTCCCTCTCTCTCACTCTGTCCCTCTCTGGTCCAATGAAAATAAATAAATAAATTTAAATAAAATAATTCTTTTAAAAAAGTTATATGCCAATGTACCCTAAAGGGACCAGTGGATGGCATAATGGTTACATCGTTGGACTCCCACATGGCAGATTGCAATTCAAGTCCCAGACCTGGAGGCTTGAGACGCACATCAGGTTTGTGTACACAGGTGCCCAAAATTCCGAGAGGAGAACGGAGGAGGAGGGATTGTGGCATGGCCATCCTCCTGAGGGGTGATTTCTCACTTTGCGTGTCTGTCTGTCTGGTGAATGTACACACTCTATAGCAAAAAAATCTCCTAAAAAAAAAAAAGTACCCTAAGATCCAACAAGTTCACTGTCAGCTATTTACCCAAGAGAAATGAAAACATCTACACACAGACTTGCATAAGGGCGCTCAGAGCAGCTTTACCCACCATCGCTCGAAACCAGAAACACGGCACGTGTTCGGCATGGAAGAACAAATTGTGGCATATCCAAATAAAGGAATTCCACTCGGCATTAAAGGAGTGGATCACTATTGCAAAGCGACTTCCAAAAGTGCATGGGAAAATGGAATTCAAGTATGAGTTTATTTTGACACAAAACATTCAAATCCATGCATAGCTTTATGATGACACACGTGTTCCCTGAACTTTTCGAAGAGCCCCTGTACTTAACAGTAATGCGAATGAATCACCAAAATGTTGTGCTGAGTGACATAAACCTGACACAAAATTCCAGAAGAGGACAAACAGTGACAAAATGTGGGTGAGTGATTGCCAGGGCCTGGGGTAGTGGAGGAGGGTAACTGCTGGGCCGAGGCACCTTTTCTAGCATGAACACTACATCCTGATTGTGGTGGGAGTGACATGGGTGAATACACTTGATAAGGCTCGTTTACCAAAACATTTTATTCTGCATAGATAAGATACTTCGATAAAGCTGGCTATATATAAAAAGCAGCTCAGAGCCAGCAGGTGTTGTGGAGGTTAAGGCACTGGATCCCACATGGCTGACGCCGCAGTTTAGGTCCTGGACAGGGTAGCTTGAGAAACACTCTGGGCTTGTGTGTGTGTGTGCGTGCGTGCACAAAATCCCAAGAGGAGAATAGGAGGGACTGTGGCCTGGCCATCCCCTCAGGGTAATCTCTCATTTTCCTTTCCCTGTCTCTTGCAAATGCACATGCCTTATAACAAAAATCTAAAAATAAATAAATAAATAAGGGCGGCTCGGTCCAGCTTCCAAGAGTGGGTGGTGTAATTACTCCTGGAAGAGGCTGGAATGACTGGCATCCTGACCAACGCGCCCAGCACACATCACTTAGCTGGCACAGAAGCTCATTGTGATCGGACCGTGACTCTCTCCGGACCCATCTGCACCTGGCCCCCAGCCCCAGCTGGCAGGGATTCTGTGGCTTCCTCCGCGAGTGTGCACTGGAACACTCCTGTGTCTCTGCACACGCTCTTCTCTTCGACTTCAATGTCCCTACCCTTCCCCCCACCTTTGTGGCTAGGAACGTTCTACGCGTCGTTGTTGTTCAAGGCCCAACCCAGATGTGCCGTCCTCACCTCCCCTGGGTTCTCATCACAGCCGCACTAGTCATACCACGTTCCAGCCTGGGCACAACTTCATCCCGCCCCAAGTCTGCAAACTCCTTGAGGTCAAGGACAGTGCTGGGTGGTTTTGTTTGTTTGTTTTGTTTTTTAGAGTTGTTTGTTTACTTGTTTTGTTTTATATTTTTGTTTGCCTTAGGGTGCATGTACTCGCCAGAGAGAGAGACAGACAGACAGACAGACAGACAGGGGAAGAGGAAAAATAAGAAATCACCTGCCCAGGGGGAGGCCACGCCACAATCCCTTTTCTTCCATTCTCCTGAGATCTTGGGCACACGTGCACCCCCACCCAGCATGAGTTTCAAGCCACCGGGTCCAGGACTCAAACCATGGTTGGCCATGTGGGAGTCCAGCAATGTAACCACTACACTAACTGCTGTCGCCCCCCTCCCTGCGTGAGTTTTAAGCTGCCAGGTCCGATGCTCGAACCATAGTTGACTACATGGGAGTCCAGTGACGTAATCATCACACTATCTGCTGGCCCCCGTAGTGGCCCCCATAGTGCCGTTTTTTATCTCTGCATCCCCCAAGCATCTAGCACCTTCTCCTGAACAGCAACGAGACACTCCTTGGATGCCTCCAAGGCACTTTACAGACATTTGCTGAGTAAATTCTCACAGCCTCTGTAAGGAATCCATCCTCTGAGCCCCAGTTTGCAGATGAGAAGAATGCAACTCAGACAGTGTGGGCAACAGTGCTCAACACCTCTAAGGCAAGATGTGACAGCGTTAAAACTGGGGCTTCAAAGCCTGTGCCGTTTATCCTCTCTCAATCAGTCAGCAAACACCGAATACCCACTCTGTGCCGGCCACTTTCCAAGGACAATGGCTGAGCTCAGTCCCTGCCCTCAGGACGCCCATATGGCAGAGATGCTCACAAACAGTGGCAGGTTGGAGGAAGTATAGGCGCAAGCAAGTCGCCATCCGTCCCTCTGCTGTCGGCGTGATTGTGCCCCAGCATGTGTAGCTGGTGCCCGCCACTTCCTCTTTCCCCTGGCCACTCACTCTGGAGGGATCTAATCCATGGAAACTCAGCACGCCCCATCTCAAAGACCGCCAGCTATGGATCTACGAGATTAGTCTGACCAACAGATTTATAGTTCTCTGGTGGGCTTATAGTCACAGCTGTGCTTTTGTATTTGATTATAAAAATCTGTTCGATTTTATAAAGCAGGCTTGTAACTGGATTTTTGCTTGAATGCGAATTTACAGTATGCGGCCCCCACACTACGTAAGGAGTCAAATGTTAAGTGTCCCTGTCAGTTTAAAAATTCAATGAGTGTCCAGGTTCCCTGGTGCCTAAAATAGAACTGGAATTTACTAAATGTTTGCTTTCTTTCTTTCTTTCTTTTTTCTCTTTCTTTCTTTCTTTTTTCTCTTTCTTTCTTCTTTCTTTCTTTCTTTCTTTCTTTCTTTCTTTCTTTCTTTCTTTCTTTCTTTCTTTCTTTCTTTCTTTTTCTTTCTTTCTTTCTCTTTCCCCCAAGTTTTGCTATAGAACCCGGGCACTTGCTGGAAACAGGCAGAGAAAGAGAGAGATTGGGGAAGTGAGAAACCATCCCCCGGGGGGTGGCCACACTGCAATCCCTTCTCCATTCTCTTGGGATTTGGGGCGCGCACACACACGCACCTGTGTATTTTTCAAGCTGCTGGGTCTGGGACTTGAACCACACAGCCAGCCATGTAGGATCCAGCTGCCTTAATCACCATACCACCAGCTGGCCCATATTTTAAAAGTTTTATACATTTATTGCTTGATGGGGGGGGTGGGAGGAGACAGGGACCTCTGACAGAATCTCACCATGCTGCAACCCTTCCCAGCCTCCCAATCAGCCAGGATAACATGCGGGAGTGGGCAGGTACATTCAGTGTGTCTAGTCGACCTGGCATCCGAACCCAGCCTCCCCTGTGGCTCCAGCATTACACAACAGCACCCTACCACCTGCCGCTATGGCGGGGCCTCGTTTACTGTGAAGTTTTGTCCCTTTTATGGGCTGAAACTTGATTTTGAGACAAGGAATTTTCCTAGTCAGATTTTTTTTTTTTTGAAGTTTTAATTTCATGTGTCTGTTTTCAATATGTCAGGAGATAGCTCACAGATAATTTCAGTTTGCCTGAAAACAAAGAATAACTTTTTCTTTGAAGCCAAGTGTTGTTTTCTCCTCCTTTTTGATTCACTGGTAAAATAGATAAAATTTCTTTGTTAAAAATGATTATTTATTTTAATTTTGTTTATTTATTTACTTATTTTAATTTGACCAGAGAGAGAGATACAGAGAGATAAACGGAAAGTGAGAAAGCAAGCCACCAGATCTGGGACTTGAACCCTAGTCAGCCACGTGGGAGTGTCCAGCACCTTAACCACCATGCCACCTGCTAGCCCCAATACAATTTAGTTTTAATTATTTATTTTATTATTATTTTAAAAATATTTACTATAGGGCATGTGTGCTCACCAGAGAGAGAGAAAAAGAGAGAGGGAGAGTGAGAAAGCAAGTCGCCAGATCCAGGACTCAAACTGAGTTAATTCATGGAGGAGTTCAGTGCCTTAACCACCAGATCACCTGCTGGCCTTTAGAATAGATAAAATTACATCATATGTCTTACTTCATGGTACCACACAGAACCAAGCAATTTAAAAACTAATGTCGGGACCAGCAGATGTTGTAGTGGTTATGTCGCTGGACTCCCAGGTAGTCAACTATGGTTAGAATCCTGTACCCCATGGCTTGAAACTCACAATGGGTGCATGTGCATGCATGCCCAAAATCTCAAGCAGAGAATGGAGGAGAGAGGATTACAGAGTGGCCATCTCCCTGGGGGGTGATTTCTCACTTTCTGTCTGTCTCTGTCTCTCTGGCAAGCACATGCACCTGTAGCAAAAATCTCTCAGAAAAAAAAAAAAATTATATCAGGGCCAGCAGGTGGCATGGTGGTTAAGGTGCTAGACTCCTACATAGCTGACTGCAATTCGAGTTCTGGACCTGGTGGCTTGCTTTCTCACTTTCCCTCTTCCTCTCTGTGTCTCTCTCTGGTAAGCACATGTGCCCTATAGCAACACTAAAAAATAATAATGAAATAAAATTAATAATTCTTTTTTTATTTTTTAGAGTTTTTTTGCTTTAGGGCATGTGCACTAGCCAGGGAGAAAGAGACCTACAGACACAGTGAGAGAAAGTAAGAAGTCAGTCCTCGGGGGGATGGGCATGCTGCAATTCTTTCTCTTCTGTTCTCTTCTCAGGATCTTGGGCACACGCAGACATGTGCCCAGCATGAGTTTCAAGCCACGGGTCCAGGATCTGAAGTGCAGATGGCTATGTGGAAGACCAGCAACGTAACTGCTACACCCTCTACTGGTCCTCCAAATAATTCTTCTTTAAAATTTATTTATTTTTAATTATTTTAGTTTATTATTATTATTAGAGAGATTTTTGCTGTAGGGCACGTGCGCATGCTAGAAAGCCAGAGACAGAAAGCGAGAAATCACCCCCCCATGGGGGATGGCCATGCCGCAACCCTTCTCCACTCTCCTCTCGGGATTTTGGGCACACATGCACACATGCCCTGCGTTAGTTTTAAGCTACCAAGTCCAGGTCTCAAATCGCAATTGACTATGTGGGAGTCCAGTGACATAACCATTACATCACTTGCTGGTCCCAAGGTCCTATAAATAATTCTTTTTTCCTTTTTTCTTTTTCGGAGAGGTTTTTGCTTTTTGCTATAGGGAATGTGCGCTTGCCAGAAAGACAGAGAGAGACAGAAAGTGAGAAATCACCCCCAGGGGTGATAGCCATGCTGCAATCCCTTCTCCTCCATTCTCCTCTTGGGATCTTAGGCACACACACACACATGCGCCCAGCGTGAGTTTAAGCCACCAAGTCCAGGACTCAAACTGCGGTCAACTACATGGGAGTCTAGTGACATAGCCATTACACCAAATGCTGGTCCCCAATAATTTTTTTTAATTAATGTTTTATTTAACTTTATTTATCATTGTTATTATTATTTTTTAATTTTACCAGAGAGAGAAGGAAAGTGAGAAAGCAAGCTGCCAGGTCTGGGACTTGAACCACGGTCAGTCATGTGGGAGTCCAGTGCCTTACCTACCACACCACCTGCTGCACCCTCATAAATAATTATTAAAAAAAATAAATGTCTAAGGGCTGGCAGATGGCATGGTGGTTGGGGCACTGGCCTCCCACATGGTTGACCATGGTTTAAAGTCCCTGGTAGCAGAACTGGCAGCTTGCTTTCTCACTTTCCCTCTCTGTTTCGCTCTCTCTCTCTCTCTGTGATCAAATATTTTTTTTGGAGAGATTTTCGCTATAGGGCGCGTGCCCTCGCCAGACAGACAGAGAGAGACAGAGAGACAGAAAGCGAGAAATCACCCCCCAGGAGGGATGGTCATGCCGCAATCCCTTCTCCTCCATTCTCCTCTCGGGATCTTGGACACACACGCACACGCACCCGGCGTGAGTTTTAAGCCACTGGGTCTGGGACTTGAGCGGCAGTCGACTACGTGGGAGTCCAGCGACATAGCCATTACGCTAACTGCTGGTTCCCTCTGTGGTCAAATTTTTAAAAATAATAAATAGACCCTTAATGGCAGTGATGGCAAAGGCCACCGCCCATCAATGTTGGTACTGAGTACTCGCAAAATGTGCTGGAACTTCTCAGGAGTCACTGGAGACATGGCGGCAGCACAAGCGGCGGCATGTAGGCCTCCTGTGGAAGAGCTGAAATGCTGCTACTGTTCTTTTATTTTTAAAGTTTTTCTTTATTTATGGGGGGTAGGTGAAGAGAGAGAAGCACCCTCCACAGACTCTTGTCATGCTGTGATCCCTTTTCCCCAGGCCTCCGGTTCATCAGGATCTTGGGCACTTCCACATGTGCCAGCATGTTTTGGGGCCCACCTGGGGATCCAAACCTGACGTGGGCCTCCTGGCTTCCCAAAGTACAATTCAGTTTGCTGACTGTACTGCTGGGCTGGGCTTGTTCTGTTTCTTTCCCTTTTTTTAAGTTTATTTAATTATACCATAAGTGAGAGACAGAGATTCAGTACCCCAAAGGGGTCTTAATGCTGCGGTCCACCCTAGCGTCAGCTAGCTCAGACCATGGGCACATGTGAGGTCTCTGGACACGAACCCATGTGGGTTGGCCTCACAGAATATCGTGGTTTTTTTTTTTTTTTTTTTAGAGATTTTCACTGTAGGGCGCGTGCGCTCGCCAGACAGACAGAGAGAGACATAGAGACAGAACGCGAGAAATCACCCCCCAGGGGGGATGGTCATGCCGCAATCCCTTCTCCTCCATTCTCCTCTCGGGATCTTGGACACACACGCACACGCACCCGGCGTGAGTTTTAAGCCACTGGGTCTGGGACTTGAGCGGCAGTCGACTACGTGGGAGTCCAGCGACATAGCCATTACGCTAACTGCTGGTTCCAGAATATCGTGTTTTAGTGCTGCACCACCATCCGGTCCCTTTGAGCTAGAATTGACGATTAGAATCAACTATCTTGGAACTCTATAACCTGATTAGACATTTACAACAGCCAAGAGTGCTAGATGAAGGCGAAGTTAATTTTTTGTAATTGTTGGGGACAAGCCAGCCACTACTGCCCATCCTCAGCCCCACCATCCCTGTGAGGACAGCAGCCTGCATTCTTGGAATGGCTGGATAGATGTCAGGGTGGACAGTGGGAATCCTGTCCCTCACAAATGTAGGGTTGTGAACTTTCGCCGGTCTGTTCCCTGAGGGATCAGTACAGACACTTGCCTTGGTTTTTAGTCCCCTCAGTCCGCAGCAGCCTTTCTGGAAGATTTAAGGGACCAGAAGCTTTTTTTGGAGGAGAAAGGAGACTGTTTCCAGGTCACTGGCTGATTAAAGAGAAAATGGAACAGAAACCTCAGTGACCACATGTACTAGGGAATATATATACTTCACAAAAACAGTTTGGAAAAGACACAAATGGATGGCCCCAGCCCTCAACAGGCAACATCAGCAACCTCTAAGGAGTGGTAGAATCCGATTTCTAGAGCTACCACGTTATGGTCTATGTCTCAATAAAACCCCCCCAAAAACAAAACTACAATGCATGCAAAGAAACAGGAGAGTACTGTGCATTCGCTGGGGGGTGGGAGGGAATGGCAGACATCATCCTTAAGGAAAACAAGACATTAAAATTAATAGTCAAAGGCTTTAAAAAAAATTGTCAGAAGGCATGTGCACTCACCAGAAAGTGTGAGAGAGAGAAGGAAAGTGAGAAAGCCCATTGGATCTAGTCCTGGCTAGCTGGGAAGCTGGGGTAGGAGGATTGGAACATGGAAGGACCCTGTCAAAAATACCTATCTATCTCTATCATGTATATGCCCAGCATGTTTCAGGTGAACTGGGCCGAGGATTCAAAGCACAGTCACCATGTGAAATCTAGCTTCTCTTGAGTAGTGGTAATGCTGGCCTTTGTATCTTATTTAAAAGACAAATTCCTAAAACAAAAATTACAGGGCTGAGAGCAGCAGGTAGCATGGTGTTTCAAGTGCTGGACTCCCACATGGTCAACTCTGGTTCAAGTCCTGGACCTGGTGGCTTGCTCTCTCACTTTTTCTCTTTCTCTCTGTCTCGCTCTCTCTGGCGAGCACATGTGCCCGATAGCAAATGTAAAAATAATAATAATAAATTAAGTTAAATAATTAATTTTTAAAATTATAGGGCTGGCACCATAGTGCAGTAGTTAGGAACTGTGCATAGTAAGCCAGATCTCACATGGCTGATCACAGTTTGAATCCCAGCCCTGGGGGCTTGAAAGATGCCAGGCATGTGTGCCCCAAATCATCCCAACAGGATGGAGAAATAGAGGACAAAGGATTGTGGAGTGATCACATCTCACTGGGAGGTGCTTTCTCTTTCTCTTTTCCTCTCATGAATATACATGCATTCTGGC
>NW_006159934.1:1448419-1453948 GCF_000334495.1 Tupaia belangeri chinensis
TGATTTCTCGCTTTCTGTCTCTATGTCTCTCTCTGTCTGTCTGGTGAGTGCACGCGCCCTATAGTGAAAACCTCTCAAAAAAAAAAAAAATAGTAACAGTAAAGGGGGAGAGACAGACAGAAATGTATGAGTTTTTTTTCTATTTAAACGACTCGCTATAATTTTGAGACTAAATTGTTATAAACTTGAGTTGATTATAATTTTCTTTTTTTAAAATAATTATTTAATTATATTTATTATTATTTTTTAAATTTTCTATAGGGCACATGTGTGAGAGAGAGAAAGTGAGAAAATAAGTCACCAGGTCCAGGAGTCAAACACAGTCAGCGATGTGGGAGTCCACTGCCTTAATCACCACGCCACCTGCTGGCCCTTATCGTAATTTTTTTTTTTTTCTTTTTCTTCTTAGAGGTTTTTTTCTATAGGGCATGTGCAGAGAGTCAGAAAGCGAGAAATCACCCCCCCGGGGGGGATGGCCACGCCACAATCCCTTCTCCTCCATTCTCCTCTTCGGATCTTGGGCACGCACACACACACACCCGGCGTGAGTTTTAAGCCACCGGGTCTGGGACGTGAACTGCGGTCGACTACATGGGAGTCCAGCGACATAGCCATTACGCTAACTGCTGGTTCCCCTTATTGTAATTTTCAAAATAACCACTAAGAGGGGCCAGCAGGTAGTGAGGTGGTTACAACACTGGATCCCACATTGCTGACCAGCTTGCGTCCCAGATCCCGTGGATTGAAAATCATGCTGGGCACAGGTATGTGTGTGCCCAAAGCTCCAAGAAGAGCATGGAGAAAGGGATTGTAGCGTGGCCATCCCTCCTGGGGTGGGGAAGGAGTGATTTCTCACTTTCCCTCGCTCTCGGTGTCTTGAGTGAGCACACGCATCCTATGGCAAAATAATAAATAAAAATAAAGAGGAATCACTAAGAAAGTAACTGAAAAATAAACAAAAAAAGGAAAGTAGGAAATGAAAATGATACACTACACAAATTCAACTCAAGTTTTAGAAATTATTAATTCATTCATCCTGGGGGGTCGGACCTCAACAAGGTCCCCACGCTGTGATCCACATCCCCAGTTTCAGCCGGCAGATATCATAGGCACGTGTGCACACCCAGTACACTAAAGAAGGTCCGCGGAACCAGGACCTTTCCTCTGTGGGTCCAGTTGTATCACCGCTGCACCACCACCTGGCCCCTCAACCATATTTTTTAGAAAGCAGAAATGAGAACCAGCTGGTGACATGGCGGTTAAGGTGCTGAATTCCACACGGCCGACTCTGTGGTTTGAGTCCTAGACTTGTGGCTTAAAAAACACGTCAGGTGCATGCGTGTGCGTGCGTGCCCAAAATCTTGAGAGGAGAATGGAGGAGATGGGATTGCAGCATGGCCATCTCCCTGGGGGTGGGGGGTGGCAATTTCTCACTTTCCCTCTCATTGTCTCTGTGTTTCTCTTCTCTCTCTGGAGAGTGCACACACCTTGAGGCAAAAACCTCTAAAAAAAAAACCCCACAAAAACATAAATGCAAAGTAAACACTGTTGACAAGGATGCAGAAACATTGGAACCCTAGTTTATTGCTGGTAGGAAGATAAAATTGTCTAGCCGCTGTGGAAAATAGTTTTGTAGTTCCTCAAAAAGCCAACTACAGGGACTGGACAATGGCACAGTGGTAAAACACAAAGCTCTGCAGGGATGACCCATGCCATGGGGGCGAGGGGGAGGGTGGTTCCCAGTTCAAGTCTGGAAACCTCCCTGAGTAAGCCAGGCACCCATGTGCCCAGGATTCAAGCTGGGGTGGACTGCGATGTTGGGATCCTGTTGGCGGTGCCATCTCTCTCTCTCTCATTCAGGGGATAAATAAATAAGCTATAAAAAGAAAAAAAAAAATGGGGACCAGCTGAAACATGTAGGCCAGCAAGTAAATGCCTACAATCTGACAGGCTAGAGGATGGAAGGAAGGGGATCCCTGCAGGACCAGACTCCACAGAGGGTGCTTGCCTCTCTCTATCTCTCTCTCACTCTCACATGCAGGAACTTTCTCATGAATGAAGAAAAATCATTTTATTTTATTGGAGAGGTTTTTGTTATAGGACGCATGTGCTCTCCAGAAAGAGAGACAGAAAGCGAGAAATCCCCCCCCAGGGGGGATGGTCACGCCGCAATCCCTTCTCCTCCATTCTCCTCTCGGGATCTTGGGCACGCACACACACGTGCCCGGCATGAGTTTTAAGCCACCGAGTCCGGGACGCGAACCGCGGTCGACTACATGGGAGTCCAGCGAAATAGCCATTAGTCTATCTGCTGGTCCCTAAAAATCATTTTAAAAAAGAAAGAAATGGAGACCAGCAGATAGCGTAATGATTGGCACTGAACTCCCATGCAGTTAATCATGGTTCAAGTCCTGGACCCAGTGGCTTAAAACACTGGGCGAGTGTGAGAGCATGCCCAAAATCCTGAGAGGAGAGGGGTTGCATCATGGCCATCTCCCCTGGAGGGTGATTTCTTTCTTTCTGTCTTTCTAGTGAGCACGTGCATCTATAGCAAAGAAAGAAACGGGGCCAGCAGGTAGTGTGGGGGTTAAGGTGCTGGACTCCCACATGGCTGACAGCAGTTTGAGTCCTGAACCTGGCAGCTTGCGTTTTAGCTTTCTCTCTCTCTCTCTCTGTTTCTCTCTGGTGAGCACACATGCCCTACAGCAAATTTAAAAAACAACAATAATAATAATAATAAAAATAAAGAAAAGTAAATCATTCTTTTTAAAAAATTAAGAAAAATAGAGGCCAGTAAGTGGCATGGTGGTTGAGATGCTGGACTCCTGTAAGGTCGACCACAGTTCGAGTCCTGAACCTGGCGGCTCTCTCTCTCTCTCTCATGTCTTATAGCAAAATTTTTAAAATAAAAATAATAATAAAATTAATTCAATAAATTTTTAAAAATTAAGAAAAAGAAGGAAAGAAATGAGGGTTGGCCCCATAGCCTAGTGGTTGAGGAAGCTGTAGAGGATGCTCTTCTCTCTCTCTTGCACACTCATACTCTGTCATAAATAAAGAAAACAATTTAAAAGGAAAGAATAAAAATATGCTAAAAAACCTAAGCCACATCTAAAAGGACAAATATGGTTCTGCTAACATGCAGTATCGAGGAAAGGCACATTCATAAAGACGTTACCCGGAGCTGGGGTAGAGGGGAATAGGGAGTTATTGCTGAATGAGTCCGGAGCTTTTGTTTGGGTGATGGAAAGGTTCCGGAAGTAGAGAGAATGGTGATGATTACACAATGTAGTGCATGCACTTAGTACCTCTGAACTGTCCAGTTAAAAAGGTTAACACGGTGGGCCAGCAGGTGACATGGAGGTTAAGGCGCTGGATTCCACGTGGCTGACTGACAGTTCACGTCTTAGACCTGGCAGCTTGAACAACATGCTAGGTATGTGTGGGTGTGTGTTGAAAATCCACAGAAAAGAAAGGAGGAGAAGGAATTGCTGGAAGTCATCCCCCCGGGGGGGATTTTTCACTCTCTCTCTCTTTTTCTCTCTCTGGTGAGTGCATGTGCCCTATAGCGAACTAAAAAAGAAAAGCTAACGTGATAAAATTCGTCATGTATATTTTCCCACAAAACAAAAACAAGTCCATATTCAGCTGAGACTTCTTTATTTTTTTATTTATTATTATTTTTGCTAACAAGATTGAGAGGGACCAGCAGTTAGCGTAATGGCTATGTCGCTGGACTCCCACGTAGTCGACCGCGGTTCGTGTCCCGGATCCGGTGGCTTAAACTCACGCCGGGCGCGTGAGCATGAGTGTCCAAGATCCTGAGAGGAGAATGGAGGAGAAGGGATTGCGGCATGGCCATCCCCTCTGGGGGGTGATTTCTTGCTTTCTGTCTCTCTGTCTCTCTCTCTGTCTGTCTGGCGAGCGCATGCACCCTATAGCAAAAACCTCTCCAAAAAAAAAAAGAAAATATGTTGAATGAAAACCTACTTCACTGTTTACTTCAATTGTGGTGTGGTTGGGCATTGAAGGTCGTCCATCTCAACAAGACTAGGCAGGAGATTAGGGAAGCTAACTCCTAACCAAGCTCACACAGACTAACCATAGAACCAGAAAACCTATTCACCTATTCACAATTTATAATGAGAAACAGAACTGCCAGATGGACCTAACAGAGCTTTTCTTCTAAGCTGTTTATGTTCTGTCTGTAAACTGTATGGAAATCCCCATGGGCTGGCAGCTGTCCAAGGCATTGCATTAGGATTTAGCAGTGTCATCGGCCTGTCCCCCACCTCCTCAACCAGACCTAGATGCCCTCACCCCATGTGTTTCTGAGATTTCAGAGCAACAGGGCTGGGAACTCGTGAGAGGGCAGGTTCTAAGTGCTGGGTGGAGGAGGACTTCCGCCACTGCCTGCAAACCTATGGCCCAGGCTGCCAGGGAAGTGTCGAGTCTGGGAGTCCAGGAGGCTTCGGGAGAGAAGGGCTGCAGCTGGGGAAGGACGCCAGCGAGGCCAGAGTACCAGGCGACCCTGGACCACCTGGCCAGCAAGCAGCCCAAGAGACAGCCATGAAGCTGCCACAAACCCCCGGCCGCCGAAGCAAACCTGGGTGAACAGATTTCAGAGACTGAAAACAAAGTCTTGGTTTAGGGCAAGTGTGTGTTTGTGTGTGTGTGTGTGTGTGTGTGTGTGTGTGTGCAAAACTAATTCTTGAGGAGAGGGTGGCTTTTCTCACCATCAACATATTGTACGTACCAAAGCCATAAAGAGAAAAAAAAAATGTAACAAATTCGGCCACTGAAAATGACATTGTACAACAGTACAAATGCCACACAAAGTTGAAAGACAAATGGGAAATATCTAAACTATACCTAACAAACAAAAGGCAAATGTATTTCTTTTATAAAGTACTCATAGGAGAGAATAAGAACAAAAAAACACAAAAGATCTAATTGTGAAAATGCAAGACACATATTATTTATGGAAATAGAAATGCAAATAGCTAGTAAAAATAGAAGGAGATGTCTGACTCTGCTCATAGTTAATGTGCACATTAGGATGGCTGTAGAACACTGCTTCCCATCAGAAGTGAGCGGGTGTGGAGGAAAAGGGCATTTCCCCACTGTTCCTTGGTCTGTATGTATGTAAGGTGGTGCTAATCGTTTTGGAGTGCACACTGGCAATGTGTATCAAAATTTTAAGCACGCAGAATCGTTGGTGTAATACTTTTGCTAAGAATTTATTTTAAAGATAAACTCACAGGAGCATGCCAAGCCCTCAACATTGCAAAAATATAAGAAACAACCTAAATGCCCATCAGTATATGGCTGATTACAAGAATGTGCATAGTATCACCTCATTCCTATACTTAATTTTTTTAGAGAGACTTTTGCTATAGGGTGTGTGGACTCGCTGGAGATAGAGAGAGACAGAGAGACAGATAATGAGAAATCACCCCCCCCGCCAGAGGAGATAGCCACGCCGTAATCCCCTCTCCTCCATTTTCTTCTTGGGACCTTGGGCCTGCA
>NW_006159934.1:1453967-1458498 GCF_000334495.1 Tupaia belangeri chinensis
CTTGGTGTGTTTTTTTAGCCACTCGGTCTGGGACTCAAACCATGGTTGGCCACGTGGGATCTGGCACTTTAACCACCATGTCACCTGCTGGCCATAGGCACAGTTTTTTTGTCTTTCTGGGAGGCTGTCTTTGATTGCAGGTACTAAAGGGTTATGAGAGTCCCCTCACTTTTAAAAACAATATTCATGTTGGGCCAGCCAGTAGCACAGCAGTTAAAGTGGTTGGATCCCACATGGCCAATGGTCCGATTTGAGTCCCGCACCCAGTGGCTTGAAAAAAGACGTTAGCCCACAAATGTGTGTGCACAAAATCCTGAAAGGAGAACGGAAGAGGAAGGACTGCTGCATGGTCATCTCCCCTGGGGGGGATGCTTCCTTTTTCTCTCTGTCTCTGTCTTTCTCTCCAGCAAGTACATGTTCCCCATAGCAAACAAAAATAATATTCATGTTATTTATTAAATAATTATCTATTTTACTTATTATTATTATTTTTTTAAATTGACCAGAAAGAGACAGGGAAAGTGTTTTTTTTTTAAAAAAAATTGACCAGAAAGAGACAGGGAAAGTGAGAAAACAAATCAGTAGGCCCGGTACTCAAACCGCAGTTGGCCATGTGGGAGTCCAGCACCGTAATCACCATGCCACCTGCCGGCCTCCAAGTTATTTTATTTTGGAAAATTCCACCCACTCTTTACTATTGCAAAGGGTACTTTCCTCCATGAAAAATTTCCTGCTTATCTCCAACTTTCTGATATCATTTTATCACATTGATCTGAGCACACATTGTATTAGGTTATTATCAAGTCTGCCTGGATGAGATATCGGTAGCCTACAGTAGAATGCAGTAGTTAAGAATGAAGGCTTTCGATACAGGCAGATTTAGATTAGAATCTGGTTTTGCCATCTGAGTATCCCTAAGCTAAGTAACTTAACCTTTTGGAGCCTTTTCAATATACGGGGTGATTTTGAACACTTCCCACGGGGGGACTGTTGTCCTCTTGCAATGAGTTAACTCAGTAAGAGTTGAGCACTGGCATGTGGCACCAAAGAAACGCTCAGTTAATATTAGCTATTCTTATATATTTCTGGAGGGCAGAGATGTCTCTCCGACCTTCCAGAATTTAGTAGATGTTCAGATTCTTTCCTGCTGCTCATTAGTACCCCTCCATTACCTTGGGGGCTGAGTTCATCAGGGATCAGCGAGCACAGTTTGCTAGTTTGCTGGGTCGAAGACGTCCACCCAAGGCCCCAGGTACAACCCAGAGCCTAGTCAGCCCCTCTCTAGGTAAAGGAAGTAGAATAGATTTTACACCTTCTCATACTGGGAAAACAATGAAAAGTACTTGACACACTGAGGGTGGGCTAATTCCACATTAGAACAGCTTTATTATCATTGGCTTCTTTCCTTTCAAATCCATTGCTGAAAAATTCTCTTTACTCTTTTTTTTTTTTTTTGGAGAGATTTTCACTGTAGGGCGTGTGCGCTCGCCAGACAGACAGAGAGAGACATAGAGACAGAAAGCGAGAAATCACCCCCCAGGGGGGATGGTCACGCCGCAATCCCTTCTCCTCCATTCTCCTCTCGGGATCTTGGGCACGCACGCACACGCGCCCGGCGTGAGTTTTAAGCCACCGGGCCCAGGACACGAACCGCGGTCGACTATGTGGGAGTCCAGCGACATAGCCATTACGCCAACTGCTGGTTCCCAAATTCTCTTTACTCTTAAGTGAAAACTTTCCCAAATGTATCTACCTTAAATATAATAAACACAAAATTTTGAAGGGAGGTAAAAAGGTTGCTATGGGGGGCCGGCAGGGGGCATGGTGGTTTAAGGTGCTGGACTCCCACATGGCTGACTGGTTCGCGTCCCAGACCTGGCAGCTTGCTTCTCGCTTTCTCTCTCTGTCCCTCTCTGGTCAAATGAAAATAAGTAAATAAATAAAGTTAAATAAAATAATTATTTAAAAAAAGATTGCTATGATTTATCAAAAAAAAAAAAAGGAGAAAGTTTTGGTAAATGGAAAGATATAGAATCAAGAAACTAGATGTTAACTTGATATTGGAAACAAAATGAGATTAAGGAATGCAGATACTTGTAAATATTAAGCCTAGATCTTCCTTCTCCTGTTCTATGTTATGTTGCAAGAGAACAGGATTATGCATTTTATTTAAAAATACATAGCTTTCCTTGGTTCAATTTTTCCAATCTAAGAACGTGAATATTTATCAATTGTATAATAGTCTTGACAGAGAGAGTTGTTTTATTAGTGGCATCACCTGACCAGATGATAAGTCCATCTTTATCCAATAATAAGCTGATAGTCTCTCTAAATACATTTTCTCAAAATTTAAAATGCATTTTTAAAACGGACAATGCATTTCTTTAGAAACAAACATGGACATTTTATTTATAGATTTTGTAAACGCTTTGAATGCTAAATAATACCACCTGATACTTACATAGCACTTACCTAGGAGTTTATAAAGTATTTTCATCTACACGTCATCCGAGTTCCCCAGGGCGGGCAGAGAACACAACGGTTCCCCCATCCGCGGTTTCACTTTCCGCGGTTTCACTTTCCGCGGTTTCAGTGACCCGCGCCGCCCGCTCCTTCCGCTGGAACGTGAATCATCCCTTTGTCCAGCGTATCCGCGCTGCATACGCCCCCGCGCCCCTGCCCGTTAGTCACTTATTAGCCGGTTGTGTTATCAGATTGACAGTCTTCGTATTGCAGTGCTTGCATTCAAGTAACCTTTATTTTACTTAAAAATGGCTCCGAAGCGCAGGAGTAGTGATACTGGCAATTTGAATATACGTAAGAGAAGCCGCAAAGTGCTTCCTTTAAGTGAAAAGGTGAAAGTGCTCGACTTAATAAGGAAAGAAAAAAAATCGTATGCTGAAGTTGCTAAGATCTACAGTAAGAATGAATCGTCTATCCGTGAAATTGTGAAGAAGGAAAAAGAAATTCGTGCTAGTTTTGCTATTGCACCTCAGTCTGCAAAAGTTACAGCCACAGTGCGTGATAAATGCTTAGTTAAGATGGAAACGGCATTAGATATGTGGGTGGAAGACATGACCAGAAAACGTGTTCCCATTGATGGCAACGTCTTGCGCCAGAAGGCGCTGAGCCTCTATGAGGACTTCAGCAAGGAATCCCCTGAAAGGAGTTCCAAGCCATTTACTGCAAGTAAAGGATGGTTACACAGATTCAGGAAGAAGAGGGGTGAGTACACTACCATAAGGTGGGTTTTTTTTTTTTTTTGAGAGGTTTTTGCTATAGGGCATGTGCACTTGCCAGACAGACAGAGAGAGACAGAGAGACAGAAAGCGAGAAATCAACCCCCAGGGGGGATGGCCACGCCATTCCCTTCTCCTCCATTCTCCTCTTGGGATCTTGGGCACGCATGCACACGCGCCGGGTGGGTGTAAGGCCACGGGGTCCAGGACACGAACCACGGTCGACTACGTGGGAGTCCAGTGACATAGCCGTTACGCTAACCGCTGGTTCCACTACCATAAGGTATTTTGAGAGAGACCACATTCACATAACTTTTATTGCAGAAACTTGTTGGAGTTAGTCCATTTCATGATTAGTTGCTAATTTCTTATAGTGCTTAACTTACAAATTTAATTTTAAATAGGGTTCAGTGTTATCTCCAACTTCAGGTGTCTTCTGGGCTGTCTGGGACTGTATCCCCACCCCCACCCCCCACGCCCCGTGGATGAGTGGCTACTGTACTGTAAAAGGTCATTTAGCAACGTTTCTAAATATTCAAACTGTCCAAATAAAAAACTGCTCAGAAGTGTCTTATATTCCATTTTAAAAAGTGTCATAATAATGAAAGAACTACCTGCTAGAGTGCAGACACACATCTGACAGCTTAAAGATGCCACTGTGGGGTCCAGCAGATGGCATAGTGGTTACATCGTTGGGCTCCCACATGGTCAACCACAGTTCGAGTCTCAGATCTGGTGGTTTGAAACTCATGCTGGGTGCGTGTGTGCATGCCCAAGATCCTGGGAGGAGAATGAAGAAGGGATTGTGGTGTGGCCATCCCCTTGGGGGACAATTTCTTGCTTTGTGTCTCTTTGTCTCTGTCTCTCTCTCCAGTGAGTGCACATGCCCTAATACAAAAACTTCTTAAAAAAAAAAAAGAGATGTCACTGTGGCCCTGCTCAAGTGATGTGGACTGGACTGTACACTGGGAACACTGTCTAAAAGATTAGATTGTTCCATTAAAATATATATTTCATATCCCATTCTCTATATAGAGAATATATATACAATGCTGTCAATATTGTGGGGGGGGGGACAAGAAATTGGATCCAGAAGATTGAGTTAAGCAGAATTAAAAGAAAAAGACCTTTGTTGGGTATTCATCAAAACACAGGATGTATTATGAAAAGTAGATGTGTATGGAGTATCTGAACTTTGCTGCAATTATGGTTTTGGACAATCTAAAATATATGACAGAGTCACAAAAAAATGATTCAGTTTGGAATCAAAAGAGTTTCTTTACTTTTTAAAT
>NW_006159934.1:1458616-1462316 GCF_000334495.1 Tupaia belangeri chinensis
TTTTGTTTTTTGTTTGGAGAGGTTTTCGTTACAGGGCACGTGTGCTTGCCAGAAAGACAGAGAGACAGAAAGCAAGAAATCACCCCCCAGGGGGGATGGCCACACCGCAATCCCTTCTCCTCCATTCTCCACTCAGGATCTTGGGCACGCATGCACACGTGCCAAGAGTGAATTTAAGCCACCGGGTCTGGGATGCGAACCACGGTCAACTACGTGGGAGTCCAGCGACATAAGCCATTATGCTAACTGCTGGTCCCAACAGGGTCTCATTCTTGCCATCCTCTTGCATCATCCTTCTAGTTGGGACTTCAGGTGCCATAACCAGCTGTTTTTTTAAAAGAGATTTTTGGGGACCTGCAGATGGTGTAATGGCTACATCACTGGACTCCCATGTGGTCAACTGCAGTTTGAATCCCGGACCCAGTGGCTTAAACTTACGCTGGGCGCGTGTGCATGCCCAAGATCCCAAGAGAGTGGAGGAGAAAGGATTGCAGTGTGGGCATCCTTCCTGGGGGGCATTTCTCTCTAACTTTCTGGAGAGTGCACATGCTCTATAGCAAAAACCTCTCCAAAAGAAAAAAAAAAAGAGAGAGAGAGATTTTTGTATAGGGCATGTGCACTTGCTGGAGAGACAGACAGAAAGCGAGAAATAACCTCTCAGGAAGATGGCCATGTCACAATCTCTTTCCTCTATTTTCCTCTGGGGATTTTGGGCATGCATACACATGCACCCAGGGTGAGTTTTAAGCTGTCAGGTCTGAGACTCGACCTATGGTCAACTATGTGGGAGTCCAGCAACATAACCATTAGGCCATCTGCTGGTCCGATAACCAGCTGTTTTCTACACAGGGTGTGATATGTTGCCCAAGCCACTGTGCAATTCTCCTGCCTCGGTCTCTAGAGTTCCTGGGATTACAAGCGCACATTACCATGCCCGACCTATTTTTTTCTTTAAAGCCTTTTTTTGTTTTATTTCTTTGACGAATAAGAGAGACACAGAGAGAAGGAGACAGACAGAGAGACAACGCTCCCAACAGAGTCTTAGTGCACAGATCCATGGCCAGCTTCAGGCAGCTCCAGATGCTTGCCTGGCATCTTTAGGGAAATGTCAGATGCAAACACCACCCAGCCCCAAAAGAGCATCATAAAAAGAACACTATATGATTCTAACAATGGTGACCTCAACAAAATGGTGATAGCGTGGTTCTATGAGCCTGGCCATTCCTACCCTAGGTCCCATGATCACTTGCTATTTAAAGTCAGTCAACAAGGCTCTAAGCTCAGAGTCGATGGGAAGATACCTGTGAGTTGGTGGAAGAGCTTACATTTGGTCCATATCCATCTCCATCTTGGCCAAGGCCCGTTTGACTTGGCTTTGTCTCACACAGTACAGCAGAATGGAGATATCAAATCCTATGATTACTTATACACAGGACTGTGTATGCTAGGCTGAACGTTTAAAAGAGTGGGGCCAGATTGCATGGTAATTAAGGCATTGGACACCCACATGGCCGACTGTAGTTTGAGTCCGGACCTGGCAGCTTGAAAATCATGCCAGGTGTATGTGCACGTGTGCCCAAAAGCCTAAGAGGAGATTAGAGGAGAAGGGATTAAGGCATGGCAATACCCCCAGGAGGTGATTTCCTTTTTCCTTTCTCTCCAGTAAGTGCATGTGCCTAACGGCAAAAACCTAAAAGAAGAGAGAGTACCACTTCCATAGCCTGGTGGTTAATGCAGTTGGATCCCACACAGCCAACTGCAAGTTTGAGTCCCAGATCCAGTGGCTTGAGAAACACATTGGACACATATGCACATGTGCTCTAAACTCTGATGGGATAGAAAAAGAATCGTGGTATGACCATTCCCCAAAGCAGGTGCTTCCTCACCTCCCTCTTTGGCAAGTGCACCTGCCCTCTAGCAGGAAAAAAAAAAAAATTAAAATAACATGGGTAATTCTGCCAGCTCTGCCAGACTCTGTGCACTGAGGGAACTTGAGCTGAGAGCTGCACTTCTGCTCTTCCTACAGGCTCAGTGGGGTGTGCATGTCTTCGTATCTCCATCTTGTGTGATTGTAGGAATATTCCATACTACATCACTCCTAGACAACTATTGGGTTGTCCGAAAAGCCATGACTTTTTTTTTTTCTATGTAAAAATGCATCATGACTTTTCCAACAACCCAATGTTATTTTTTATTATTTTGCCGAATCCCCGAACAGCAATCTGATCCTATACTGAGGGTGAAGGAGCAAAAAACAAAACTTTGCTGTGCAAAAGGGTGCTAACCAAGTGACACAATTATGGCCATAATTAATGTGGCATCTCTACCACCAAAGTGAGGGAGAAATAAGTCAAGGAATAGAAATGTGTTCCAGTAACTGTCAAGGTGGTGAACCAGTCTGAAAAAGCATGGTAATTATGATGGTAAGACATGAATCAGAGGGTTATAAACCTGCGGCAGTACGCTAAGACTGTCTCCACATACCGTTCATTGTCCCAAGACGGACAGCCCTGTGACTAGAGGCAATCTGAAACTGCTAATGTTGATTGAACAGTTTTAGGAACTGTTTTAACCTCAAAAAAGTTGGAGTTTAAGAACATCAGACAAATTCACATAAGGAACTACCTCCCAAACAGTTTCATGACAAGAATAATCTTGATTAAATGAACTTTAGCTTTACTAATTCAGTTTCTAACATTTTCCCCAATGTTAGTGCAGGACTTCATACCCAGTGAATCCTCCCTTCACAGACCTGAAGCTCAGGTACCCTGCAACCCCGGGTCGGGATAAGTCACCCCCTCCATAAAACATACTCACTGATGGCCAGAGCAGCAGGCTGTTTGCAGCTCCTAGGCTGGCTGCTCTTTACAGATGTGCTGCAGGCTTCCTAAGAATTGTTCTTTCCTAAATACCTACCAGTGGCACTTGGTATTGGGAATATGGAGTTTAAATATTCCAAAATGTCACTGAAATACAAGTACACAGAAAAAGTTGATCTTAGGCAAACTAAATGGATGGCTTTGGAAAATCGACAGAGAAGAGTCACAATCGAAATTAGGCAAGAACAAGATGACTGTGAACGACAGTATGGGAAATCGTAAAATTGTAGCTTTAGAAAAAAAGATTGCTTCACAGGGATCTTTAAATTTTTTTTATTATTATCCAACGTGGAAATTCTTGATGAGATTTTATGGGTGCAGTCTAATGCAAGGGCGATGGGGAACACTAATCTGCGAACCCAAATTCAAAGGAAAGGTCTTGGACCTACATCAGAAGCGAGACAGTTCAAAAAGTTTTCTTGCGAGTGACAAAAGCTTGAAGGCTGGAAAAAGAGTCGTGCTCGCCACCTACCGAGGAGCAGCGGGTGGGGGGAATGGCTGGCGTGGCCCCAGTCTCCGGTGGCAGTGTGTCTTGGGGGGAAGGGTCACAAAATCACTGAATTTTGTGCTTTACATCAACATCTAAAATATCCGAACTCGGGTTTCTTTTAAACTTTTGCGTGTAACTAAGGTGAATAGCAATGCCTTACATTATTGAAGTGCACGAGCTAGTTAAAGTTGAGAAGCAAAAAATAACCAAAGGGTAAGGTTAAGGTAAATTGCTTAGCAGTTGACAGAACAAAACGGGGGCCACAAGTCAGGTTTCCTGCTCCCACCCAGGGCTTTTCCCTCGACAGCCGCGGTGGAGGCAGGGCGAGGGG
>NW_006159934.1:1462679-1463306 GCF_000334495.1 Tupaia belangeri chinensis
CTCTTTCCCCTCGCCTGTCCCAAAGTTGGGGCGACAGCCTCTCTGGGTCGTTTCTGAGGCAAGTTTTGAAAACACTATCATGAGTTCTTTGTGACCCGGAGTGCTGCAGAACGGAGGGACTCCCTTGCGGAGCTCGGAGGACGACACGCCGGCCTGGGGTACTCCCTCGCACTGGCTGGGTCCCAGCCTCCTACTTGGCAGGGAATCCCGGGGGCAAGAGTTAAGTCGGAGACTTGGACGACGGCTGAGACCGGCTGGAGCAAGCCAGAAGGCCGGGGCCACCAGCGGTCTGCGTTTCCGATCCCTGAGCCCGGCTCCCCTCCCCCACCCGGGCGGCCGCGCAGGCCCCAGGTGCAGCCATGTTCTTGCTCCCACCACCCGCTCCTCCATTGACAGTCCTTGCCGGAGAGGGCCGGGCGCCGAGCTCGCCTCGTCCTCGGGCTCCGGACTCGCCGGCGCAGGGGGTTCTGGGAATTGTAGTCCGCCGCCCCTTGCCGTCGCGCTGGTGAGGACGAAGCGGAAACTACAACTCCCGCAGGATGGCGCTGCGGGTACGCATGCGCAGCGCGTCTTCGAGGAACAAAAAAAAAAAAGAAAAAAAAAGGAAAAAAAAAAAGGGGGGGGGGG
>NW_006159934.1:1464030-1470747 GCF_000334495.1 Tupaia belangeri chinensis
TAACTGCTGCGGGCCAGCGGGGGCGGGGGGAGCCAGCGCAGTCCTTGCCCGCCCCGCCCAACTCCGCTCCGCTCCCAGGTGGAGCCCTCAGTGGGCTTTGTCCCGGGCCGGGTCGGCTCGCCGGAGCCCCAGGGCTGGTTCTTTAGGGGAAATAAACACAATGACCGGAAGGAAAAACTCAGCCCTAAGGCCATGAAAATAACCTGTTTGGGTCCGGCCAGCACCCAGACGATTGGATTATAGAGGATGGAAGAGAATCAGAAAAAAGAAAAAAAGAGTATTGCCGGTTTTTCCTACCCATTCTACCGTCCACTTTTTCTTATCCAAGTTTTGCCCATTTTTTCCTCTCCCAAACGCTTACGTTAGAGTTTTGCGTTTATTTGCGACTGAGAAATGTTCAGATGTATTTCCCACTCCGGACGCCAGGCTCCGTGCAGACTTCTCCCCTCTTTGGAATTCAACTTTGCTGCAGACAATGGCCTGATAGGCTAACTGTGCAGATCAGTCTTGTCCGGCTTTCAGGGAACCTAAGGGGGAACTTAGCTGGAAAATGAGAATGTGCAGGTAGAGGGCTCTGCAGAGCTGAGTCTTTCCTGACGGTAAGGCCCCTGATTTGGGAGGCCGATTTTATCTCCCACAGAGTTGTGCTGCGTTTACTACCTTGGGCTTTGGTTTCACCTGCTTCTTAGGATCTTGGCTTATCCCCTTTAGGCCGGAATGACTTTCTCTTCTCCTCAGGCTATGGAAGTCTTATCTGCAATCAGTTCTTTAAGATCTTCTCATTGTCAGGTCAGAATTTATTTCCCAATCTACTTGTTTGCCGCTCCTTTGAGGGCGCCTTCATTTCCGCTAGGAGTGTATGTTAGCTTCTGGCGATGTAGGTGTGTCTGCCTAGTTCCAGAGGGAAAGGCTGAAGCCTGCCTTTGTCTTTCTCCCTTCACTTCCCCAGTGTCAAAGCGTCTTGCGTATAGTCCTAACAACAGCTAATTTTTTTTTTTAAAGCGACCCCAAAGAGCTTCCCCTCAACCCTTGTTAAAATTTTATTTATTGTGATTTTCAATCCACTGGGTCCAGGACCTGGACTGCGGTCGACAGTGTGGGAAGTCAGTGCCTTAACCACCAGGTCACCTGCTGGCCCCAACAGCTAACATTTGACTGAGTCTTTTGTCCTAGAGTCTAGGCTCTTAAGTACTTAGTGTGTTTTACTTATTTAAACTTCGCAACAGTCCTGAAATTTCATTTCATAGATGAGGAACAAGTCTAGAGCGGTTAGGTGATTTAATCTTGCTTACTCAGCAAGCGAACCTGGTTGCTCTTAACCCCTAAGCCAGTGGTTTATAGGCTCTATTGTGCGGGTATCCCCTGGAGGGCTGGCTTCTTAAAACACTTGCTTGTTGGGCCCCGCTGAGATTCTGAGTCTCTGGGTCTTGGGTGGGGCCCTATAATTTCTATTTCTAATAGTTCCCAGGTCGTGCTGATGGCTGCTGCTCCCTGGATGGCACTTCGGAAAGATTTATAAGGGTGCCACATTAAGTGAGAGATTTATCCTAAACGTTTGCTTTGTGTTACTTTATTTATTTGAATTCATTTATTTTTTTATTTTTGTTATATGGCATGTGTGCTCCTGGAAGGGGAGAAGTGAGAAATCACCCCTGAGGGAGGATGGCCACACCATTACCATCTCTTCTCCGTTTTCCTTTTGGGATTTGGGCATGCGTGTATACACACGTGTATTTTCCAAGCCTGCGTGGTGGATTTGAACTGCCCAGTTGGCCATGTGGGATCCAGCTGCTTTAACCACTATGCCACCTGGGTGGCCCTAATTTTTATTACTTTCAAACTATATTTTAGAGAACCAGAAATAATTTGGAGTGCTTATTGTAGATTGCTTAGAAAACTGGTTGAAAATTAAGAATTCTTTTGGGGCCAGCAGGTGGCGTGATGGTTAAGGTGCTGGATACCCACATGGCTGGCTGTCGAGTCCCGAATCTGGAGCTTGCTTTCTCACTTTTCTTCTCTTATTCTCTCTTGCTAGAGAGTGTACATGTCCTATAGCAAATTGATAATAATAATAACTAATAATAAGGGCCAGCAGGTGGCATGGTGGTTAAAGCACTGGACTCCCACATAGCCCATAGTGGTTTGAGCCCTGGACCTGGTAGCTTGCCCTCTTACTTTCCCTTTCTCTTTTTCTGTCTCTCTCTGGTTGAATTAAAATAACAAATGAAATTAAATAAATAATTCTTAAAAAGTAAATTAATAATTCTTTTTAAATAATTGTTTCTTTATGTATTTAATTCCATTTGCTATTATTATTATTTTTAAAATTTTGACCAGAGTCAGAGAGAAAGGGAAAACGAGAAAGCAAGCTGTCAGGTCCAGGACCTGAACCGCGATCAGCCATGTGGGAGTCCAGCACCCTTAACCACCACACCACCTACGGGTCCAAAATTAATCATTCTTTTAAAGAAAAAAAGAATTATTTTGTTGGAGCCAGCAGGTGGCATGGTGATTAAGGTGCTAGATTCCCACATGGTTGACTGCAGTTTGAGTCCTGGACCCAGCAGCTTGAAATGGGCCCAAAATCTGGAGAGGAGAATGGAGGAGAGGGGATTGTGGCATGACTCTCCCGCATGGGAGTGATTTCTCACTTTCTCTCCTTCTCTGATAAACCTATGCACCTTATGGCAAAAACCTTTATTTAAAAAAAAAAATTACTTTCTTAGCTATGCATATAAAATTAAAAGGTATTTTTTTTAGATTTTTGCTTTAGAGTGTGTGCACTCACCAGAGAGAGACAGAGACAGTGAGATGGAAAGAGAGAATTCACCCACCCTAGAGAGGATGGCCACCCCACAATCTCTTTTCCTCCATTCTCCTCCCAGGATATTGGGCACACACACGTTGTCATGATTTTCAAGCTACCGGGTCCAGGACTTGCACCCCAGTCAGCTATGTGGGAGTCCAGCGCTGTAACTGCTGCACTATTTGCCACTCCCCCCAAATTAAAAGTTTCTAATAAGTCTCCAGTTTAAAATGGGCCATGAATTTAAGTGGAGAATAAAATTGGAAACCTGAGTAATCGCAGCTTTTTTCTCCCACTTTCATTAATTTATTAATTTATTGAGGGCAAAGACATTTGTTATAATTATCTTCGCTCAGAGATGCATAAAGCATCCCACACAGGATGGAGAAATGGAAGACAAGAGGTTATGGCATGGCCATGCCCCCGTTGGAGTATGCGCTCGCTCGCGCGCGCTCTTTCTCTCTCTCTCTCTCTCTCTCTCTCTAGTGAGTGCATAGGCCTACTGGCAATGAAAACCCCCCAAAAAAGAACAATCCTCAGTTAACTGAAGAATAGCTAAGACTCTCTGCCTAGGAGAATCAAACTCACCAGTATGTTAGAGGATGTGTGTGGATTATACAGTATACATATATATTGGGTTATAGGGAAAGTCATGTATTTTTGTTTTTCGATACAAAAGTGCATCATGACATTTCTGACAATTCAGTATATGTAGATTACTCATGTGGATGTCATTGGAAGTGCTGAAAATATTTATCTTGATAATTCTTCATTTTTTTGTACTTTTTTTTTTTTTTTTTTTTAAATACCAGAGATGTATCCCCTCACCAGAGAGAGGAAATGAGAGAGAAATCACCCCTTCTCATGGGTTATGGTCATACCATCATTGCTTCTCTGTTTCTTGATCCTGTCAGGATTTTAGGCACATATGCACGTGTGCCAGTGTGTTTTTTGTTTTTTTTTTTTGTTTTTTTTTGGAGAGGTTTTTGCTACAGGGCGTGTGTGCTTGCCAGAGAGACAGAGAGAGACAGGGAGACAAAAAGGAAGAAACCCCCCCCCAGGGGGGATGGCCATGCCACAATCCCTTCTCCTCTGTTCTCTCGGGATCTTGGGCACACACGCACACGCACCCAGCGTGAATTTAAGCCACCAGGTCCAGGACTTGAACCACGGTCAACTACATGGGAATTCAACGACATAGCCATTATACTAACTGCTGGTCCTGCCAGTGTGTTTTTCACTATTTGAACCCTAGCCAGCCATTTGGGTTCTTACATCCTTAACTTAAGTTCATTTCATGAAATAGATACGTGTGCACGCACGAACTGGCGCTGTGATCCTGGAATCCCACCAGATCTTCCGTATAGCCTTCTGACCTTGTTGTAACTCTCACTGCAGTTTTCCAGTTTTTTTTTTATTCTCATAATTTCAACAATTCTTGTCTTAGTATCCCATGTTTGTTTCTGGCACTACTCATTTGCTTTTTACCATTTTGGCCCAATGAGAGTGTAAGAGAAAGTTCAGTACAGCCCGGGGTTGTCAGGTTTTTTTCTTTCTTTTTTTTTTTTTTTGAGAGGTTTTCACTATAGGGCACATGCGCTCACCAGAAAGACAGAGAGACAGAGAGACAGAAAGCGAGAAATCACCTCCTAGGGGGGATGGCCACGCCGCAATCCCTTCTCCTCCATTCTCCTCTCGGGATCTTGGGCACGCACGCACATGCGCTGGTGTGAGTTTAAGCCACTGGGTCCGGGACTCGAACAGGATTGTTGAATTGGTTCAAGTGTTTCTTTTTCAAGAATTATTTGTTGGGGCCAGCAGGTGGCATGGTGGTTAAGGGCGCTGGACTCCCACATGGCCAACCACAGTTCGAGTCCTGAAGCTGGCAGCATGCTTTTTCACTTTATTAACTTTCTCGCCCTTGCTTTGTCCCTCTCTGGTCAAATTAAATAAATAAAGTTAAATAATTTTTAAAAAGTATTTGTTCAATGTTATTTGTTATTATTTTAATATGGCCAAAGAGACAGAGAGAGAGGGACAGTGAGAAAGCAAGCTTCCGGGTCTAGGATTCAAACCGTGGTTGGTCATGTGGGAGTCCATTGCCTTAACTACCACACCACCTCCTGGGCCCTCAAGTGTTTCTTGATTGTAACTTGACTTAAAAACTAGGATTTTTAAAGAATTAGTTTACTTTAAAAGTACATAATGGGGGCTGGCAAGTGGTGTGGTGGTTAAGGGTACTGGACTCCCACGGCTGATTGTGGTTTGAGTCCTGGACCTGGCAGCTTGCTTTCTCACTTTCTGTCTGTCTCTCTCACTCTGTCCTTCTCTAATCAAATTAAAATAAATAAATACACAGGGACCAGCAGATGGCTTGGTGGTTAAGACACTGGAGACTCTCACATAGCTGACCATGGTTTGAGTCCCAGACCTAGTTAGTGGCTTGCTTTCCCACTTTCTGTCTCTCTCTCTGTCTCTCTCTGGTCAAATGAAAAAAATAAAGGAATGAATAAATAGAATTAAATAAAAGAATTCTTTTTAAAATAAACAAACAAAAACAATGGGACCAGCAGTTAGCATAATGGCTATGTTGCTGGACTCCCACGTAGTCGACCGCAGTTCAAGTCCCGAACCCGGTGGCTTAAACTCACGCCAGGCGCGCGTGTGTGTGTGTGTGTGTGTGTGCGCCCAAGATCCCAAGAGGAGAATGGAGAAGGGATTGCGGCATGGCCATCCCCCCTGGGGGGGTGATTTCTTGCTTTCTGTCTCTCTGTCTCTCTCTGTCTTTCTGGCGAGTGCACACACCCTATAGCCAAAAAAAAAACTCTCAAAAAAAATAAACAAAAACAAAGTTAAATGAAAAAAAATATTTAAAAAATAATAATAACAAATCTTAAAAAAAAGAAAGTACATCATAAGGCCAGCTGGTGACATGGTGTTTGAGGTGGCTGGAATCCACATGACCCACTGAATTGTTGGAGTCCTGGACCCTGGGGCCTGAAAAACACTTAGACCAGCAAAAGGCCTAATGGTTACGCTGCTGGACTTCCACATGGTCGACTGTGATTCGAGTCCTGGTTCCGGTGACTTAAAACTCATGCTGGGTGGGGACCAGCAGATGGTGTGGTTGTTAAGGTGCTGGATACTCCCACGTGGCTGACCATGGTTCAAGTCCCAGACCTGGCAGCTTGCTTTCTCATCCCCCCCCCCCATTTCTCTCTCTGGTTCATTAAATATATATATATCATTAAGTATTAAACAAAACAAAACAAAACAAAACAAAACAAACTCATGTTGGGCATGTGTGTGTGTGTGCTCAAGATCCCAAGAAGAGAAGGGAGGGGCAGGGATTATGGTGTGGCTATCCCCTTTGAGGGATGATTTCTCACTTCCTGTCTGTCCTTCTAGGAGCACATATGCCCCATAGCAAAAATCTCTTTTAAAAAAAGAATTTACAGGCATGGAATAGGTTAAAGAATGAAAGGGAAATAAGAAATTGGAGACCACTCTTTCAAGATGTTTGGCTCTGTAAAGGTGGTGCAAACCAGAAGCACAGGGTAATACTGGGGTGGTGCGAGGCAGAAGGAGCCTGGTGTTTGCTCTGGTCAAATTACATAAACAAATAAAGCTAAATAAAAAAAATTCTTTAAAAAAAAGAAAGAAAAACACACTCGGGCATGTACGTGCATGTTGAAAATTCCAGAAGGGTGGGGGAGAAGGGATTGTGGTGTGGCTATCCCTTCTGTAGGGTGATTTCTCACTTTCTGGCAAGTGCACACAAGATGTAACAAAAACTTAAAAAAAGTCAGGAGAGGCAAGACAAATTCATAATTTTTTTTTTTTTTTTAGAGGTTTTTGCTATAGGGCACATGTGCTCTCTAGAGAGACAGACAGAAAGCAAGAAATCACCC
>NW_006159934.1:1470859-1471373 GCF_000334495.1 Tupaia belangeri chinensis
AACCATGATCACCTACCTGGGAGTCCAGTGATGTAACCATTATTCCGTCTGGTGGTTCCCCAAGTTTACAATTTTTAAAAAAAATTATTTTTGGGGGTTGGCAGATGGCGTGGTGGTAAAGGGCACTAGACTCCCACATGACTGACTGCGGTTCGTGTCCCAGACCTGGAGTCTTGCTTTCTCACTTTACCCTTTCTCACTCTGTCCCTCTCTGGTCAAATTGAAATAAATAATAATGTTAAACAAAATAATTCTTTAAAGAATTTATTTATTATTATTATTTTTCAGTTTAACCAGAGATAGACACAAACAGACAGGAAAATAGAGAATGTGAAAGAGAAAGGAAGAGTGAGAAATCAAGCTGTCAGGTCTAGGACTTGAACTGCGGTCAGCAGGGAGTGAGTCCAGTGCCTTAACCACCACACCACCTGCCAGCCCTGACAAATTTATAATTTAGAGAGGATTTTTTTATTTACTGAATATAGACAACAGGATCTGAAACCAGGCTGCTTTT
>NW_006159934.1:1471397-1493441 GCF_000334495.1 Tupaia belangeri chinensis
ACTGTATTCACGTCGCATCGTTATGTCTCCCTTTCCCATTTCAAACAGTGGTATGATGATGGTAGACCTGTTTCTCTCTTCAGGGCGCTTGTGAGGACTAAGTAAGTTACGGTGCTTAGGATAGTATCTGTGCATAGTAAGCGTTCATAAATGTTAGCCATAGAAATAATATCAATACTTTCGGGAAGTTACATTTTCTGGGGAAGTAAAAATTTTACTAGAAATGTTGACTGCAGGGGGCCAGCAGGTGGCATGGTGGTTAAGGTGCTGGAATTCCCACATGGCTGACCATGGTTTGAGTCCTGGACCTGGTGGCTTGCTTTCTCACTCTCCCTCTCTTTCTCTCTCTGTCTTTGGCAAAATTCATGTGAAAAATAATAACAACAACAATAAATAAATAATTCTTTAAAAAAAAAAGAAATGTTGACTGCAGTGTTAATCTCTACAAATGAGAATACACGGGGTTTCCCCTTTGTGACTGTTACTCGGATTTTTACAATATGACAGAGGAAATCTTTTTTTTTTTTTTTTTTTTTTTTAAAGCACTGTATGTGGTTCCATTCTGCCATAATTGGAAAAGCAGAGCATATGAAGAGTTTGATCTTGTTTGGGATGCCTGGTTAAGATGAGCCCTGGTTAATGGACAGAGCCTGTGAAATTATATAAGGGAGACTAATGTCTACCTTGTGATCAGTGACCTTGTAAATGAGCACTAGCTCTCTAGAATGGGTTTATCAACACCCACCTTGATTCCACCTATTTTATATCTTAAGTATCTTAAGTTTTAGAAGTAGAGCCTTCTTTTCCTTATTCGGGATGTTGATGCAGTTGAGACAGAAATAGAGTGAATGAGTTAAGGGATAATTGCAATTTCTTTGTCTTCGTGGGGAGATTCAGGGAGGTGAGAAAAGCTTAGTTATCTATGACCAGGCTTCTCCTCACATGTTTTGTGTGTGTGTGTGTGTGTGCACATATGTTTGTTTGTTTCATTTTTTAGTTTTTGCTATAGACACTTGAAGGAGAGAGAGAGATGGAGAGGGAAAGTGAGCCTTCCCCAGAGTTGGGTGGTGGTGGCCATGTTGCAGTCTTTCCTCCTTCATTCTCCTCTCAGAATTTTGAGCGCACGCGCGCGCACATGCACACACACACATACACACACACACACACAGCCTATTCTCCAAGCTGTCAGGTCTGTGACTCTGAGCTGGCAGCCATGTGGGATTCAGGTGCCTTAACCTCTGCTCTACCTACTGACTCTCCCCTCACATGGTTTTACTAGAAATTGACAGTCTGATTGATGAAACCTAAGAAAACTTTGCTTAATATACTGTTCTGTATGAAGTATTTGTTATATCTAAGCACAGCTCTTACTATTAACTGTAACGTAACTATGAGTGCTTTTCTAGATTGAGCTTTTAGATCATAGTTGTTTCCAAAAAAATAAATGAGGCATTAGAACTAAACTAAAGTTAAAAACTGGTCTTAGTGTTTTTTAGACTTCATGTATTTAATTCATGGAGAGGAGAAGAGCAGGAGGACCTTCCTCCCACAGCCTGTAGCTCATCAGGATCTGGGGCAACCATGAACCTGACTTGCTTTCAGGTCAGCCTGGAATCCAAACTCTTGGTTGGCTTCCGGCACCGCAGTTCAGTACAGTACAGCCTGCACCCCCAAGACTGGTCCAGGCCTTAGACGTTTTTAGAGTGATTTTTGCTATAGGACATGTGCTCTTGCTGGAGAGACAGAGAGACAGAAAGCAAGAAATCACCCCTCCGGGGAGATGGCCACACCAGTTTCTTCTCCTCCATTCTCCTCTTGGGATCTTGGGCATGCATGCACACATGCCGACCGCGGGTTTTAAGCTGCCGGGTTCGGGACTTGAACTGTGGTTGATTTTGTGGAAGTCCAGCAATGTAACCATTATGCCATCTGCTCTTCCCACAGAGACAGAAAGTGAGAAATCACCCTCCAAGGAGGGATGACTACGCCTCAATCCCTTCTCCATTCTCTTCTCGGGATTTTGGGCATGCAAGCACAAGCACCCAGCATGTGTTTTAAATTGCAGAGTCTGGGACTCAAACCACAGTCAACTATGTGAGAGTTCAGCGATGTAACCCTTACGCCATCTGCTGGTCCCCCCTCTTTTTTAAGAGAGATTTTTGCTGTACGTTGCATGCGCTCACTGGAGAGACAGAGAAAGTGAGAAATTACCTCCTGGGGGTGCCCCTCTCTATTTGAAAATGAATAAGTAGGGGCCAGCAGGTGGCATGAGGGTAAGGTGCTAAATCTCATGTGACTGACCATGGTTCAAGTCCTGAACCCAGTAGCCTGAAAATCGTGCCGGGGGCATGTGCATAACGTGCTAAAAATCCTGGAAGAGAATGGAGAAGAGATTGCGGCATGGCCATCCCCCCCAGGGAGTGATTTCTCACTTTCTCTTTTTCTCTATTTCTTTCTATCCCTGGCAAGCATGCGTGCCCTATAGCAAAACATTAATTAAAAAGGTAGTATTGAAAGTGTAGAATGTGTATTGGCTTTGGAGTTTTACAAATTCAGTACATCTTTCATGGGCCAAATCTGGACCCTGTTACTTGAAAAGCATGCCAGGCATAGTGTGCATGCTAGCCCAAGATCCTGAGAGGAAAAGGGATTGCAGGGTGGCCATCCCCCTGGGGGGGGTGGGATCTCTTGCACCACCACTCATCTCTGACTCTCTCTGGTGAGCATGCACACCCTCTAGCAAAAACTAAAAAGCAACAACAACAGAAAAAGCCAAAACATCTAATTTCCCCTCCCCTAGCCCTTGGTAACTTCATTTTTTAGAAAACTTATTTATCGCTATTTTTTTATTTGGCCGAAGAGAGACAGAGGGGGAAAGGGAAAGTGAGAAAGCAAGCCATCAGGTCCAAGACTTGAACCTCATTCAGCCATGTGGGAGTCCAGCATCTCAACCCCCACACTACCTTCCAGCCCCATCCTTTGGTAACTTCTAATCTACTGTCTCTGAATTTCTATCCTAGCTATTTCATATAAGTAGAATCATGCAATATTTGTTCTTTAGTATCTGGTTTACTTCACTTAGCATAATTTTTTTAGATTTATTCATTTATTTTTATTCATTATTTACTTTTTAACTTTGACCAGAGGGAGACAGAGAGAGAGAGCAAGCTGCCAGGTCCAGGACTTGAGCCATGGTCAGTCCTGTGGGAGTCCAGCGCCCTTAACCACCACGCCACCTGCCAGCCCCTAGCATAATGTTTTCAAGTATATATTTCTTATATAATGTGTATCAGCAGAACTTCAATTTTTTAAAAGACTGAATAGTATTGCACATTGTGTATAACATGTTTTGTTTGTCCATTCTTCTGTGGATGGACCCTAGGACTGTTGCCACCTTTGGGCTCTTGTGAATAATGCATTGCCTTACAAGTATCTTTTGAGTTCTTGCTTTTCAAGTCTTGTTTATACCTGTGGGAAAGGGGGGTGTGTGTGTGTGTGTGTGTGTTTCTCTTTTTAATGCCTTTGTTAGGGCAGAAGAATCTGGGTGGATCTGAACAGTCTCTCACTAGCATGAAAAGTCATGTAAAATTAATTTGTTCCTTTGTGAAGAAAAAATTTATGTCTGCCATTTTTATCATTGACACCTCTTTCAAATGGGTCCTTAAAGTGATTTTTATATTATGGTAAAATACATGTAATCAAAACATAACCATTTTAACCACTTCTAATTATATAAATCAGTGAGTGACATTAAGTATGGTCACCTTGTTGTGTGTGTGTGTGTTTATAGAGGTTTTTGCCTTAGGGCGTATGCACCTGCCAGAGAGAGAGAGACAGAGACAGTGAGAGAGAAAGTGAGAAATCACCCCCAAGGGTGACTGACCATGCTGCAGTCCCTTCCCCATTCTCCTCCTGGGATCTTGGACATGCATTCATCAGTGTCCGGTGTGAGTTTCAAGCTACTGCGTCTGGGACTTGAACCACGGTCGGCTATGTGGGAGTCCAGCGATGTAACCACTACGCTATCTGCTGGCCCCTGTTGTGTGATCTTTCTTGTCCATTTTCAGAACATTTTTTATCATCCCAAATTAAAACTCTGTTCTCCCTTCCCACCTGTCCCTGGCGCTCACCATTCTGCTTTCTGTTTCTGCGAATGACTGCTTCAGGTACCTCAAATAAGTGGACTTGTACAATAATTGTCCCTTTAGGACTGGTGATTTTACTTAGCATGTCTTCGTCCATTTGTCAGAATTTTCTTCCACTTCATGTTTGTTTAGAGGCAGCCTCACCCTCAGGGGGCCCCTCACTGGGAAGGCTTAGCCCTCTGAGCCAGCGAAGATCACAAGCACATGAGCACCTGACGATAGGGGTCCTCCCAGAACTGACCCCCAGTCTGCAGCGCAGTAGCAGCCCACTACTGCGGCACCACTGTGGAGGGGCGTTCATGTTTATAGTTGTTTTTTTCGACATTTTGTTTGTAACATGGCAAAGGAAATGATGTGTATGTGTTTAAGAGACCATAGATGAGTACATTGTACTATAACTGGGGAAGCGCAGAGAGTGAAGGGCTTAGTCCCACTTAGGGTGTCCTAAACGAGCCCTGACTGGTAGGCAGAACCTGAGAAACGCTCTGATTGTACTTTTATTTTCAATAGCTTCTTCCTGCCCTCTCGCCGCCCTCAGAACAAGAACACTTGCATGAGGAAAAGAAAAAGGGGGGGGGAGAGAAGGAGAAAGATGTATTTTTATAAAGAATTATCTATTTTAATTTTATTTATTCATTTATTTTATTTTAATTTGACCAGAAAGAGACACATACAGAGAGAGAAGGAAAGTGAGAAAGCAAGCTGCTAAATCTGAGACATCAACCATGGTCAGCCATGTGGGAGTGTCCAGCGCCTTAACCATCGTGCCACCTGCTGGTCCTGGAAGATGTATTTTCGACAGGGTCTTGCCATGTTCTGTGACCCTCCTGCCTGCTCAGCATCCCAGTTCGGTTGGACCGCAGGCCAGCCTTCTCCCGCACAGTGCCCTCCTGCTTGTGCTGCCGCAGCTGGTCCAGAGTATGCGTTTTTGTTATGATGATGGCTTCGGTAAAACTTGTAGTTTTTCTTTTTTAATTTTGCCGAAGGGCATTTGTGCTTGACAGAAGAGAGAGAGACATGTAGTGAAAGAAAGCATCCTCCATGGGAATGGTCACACCACAAACCCTTCTCCTTCATTTCAGTATCTCGGACATGTGTACACATTTTTCAGGCCCCTGATGACGTATTGGCTGTGTGGGATCCAGCCACCTTAACCTTCATGCCACCTGCTGGCTTGAGTAGTCTCTTTTTGGGGGAAGCAAACGTGACACACTTTTTTTTTCATTAAGAGGAATAATTTAGGCTTGCCCTGGGGCCTGTAGTGAAGGCAGCTAGATCCCACATGGCTGGCTGTGGTTTGAGTCTCAGACTTGAAGGTTTGAGAAACACTCCAGGTGCGTACATGTCCAAAATCCCAGAAGTAGAGATGGAGGAGAAGGAATTGCAGTGTGACCATGCCCCACAGAGGATGCATTCTCCTATCTCTTTCTCTAGCTCTCCCTGGCAAGCACACAGGCCCTGTAGTTAAAAAAAGGGGGAGGGGGGCTAATTTTGAACTAGTCCAGTAGTAAAAAATTGTTAATTTGAAAATAGCAAGTTTGCTCTTGGAGGACCTATCAAAACTGGAAGAGAACGGTTGGGCACAAATACCAATGAAATGGGACCAGCAGGTGGTATGGTGGTTAAGGCGCTGGACATTTCCACATGGCCAACCACAGTTCGAGTTCCAGACCTGGTGGCTTGCTTTCTCACTTTCTCTTTCTCTGGTCAAATTAAAATAAATGAATGAATAAATAAAATTAAATAATACTTAAAAATGTAAGATCATAGTTTTAAAAAAAATACCGATGACATACCCCAGGGAGGAGGACTTGAAGCAGTCCCTTCTCTCCATTTTCCTCTCAGGGTTTTGGTCACACACACATATGCACCCAGCATGATTTTCAACCACTGGGTCTGGAACTTAAACCCGGCATTTGGCCTTGTGGGATCTAGCCACCCTAACCTCCACTCCACCTGCTGGCCCTGTTGGCTTATTTTGAAGTAGCAAGGTCAAAGATAGACCTCATCCCTAAAATGGATTTCCAACAGGAAGTACAAAAAGATTTTAAAGAATGACCGGAGTCTATTTTCAGAGAAAAAAAAAGGTGCCGCATCTTTTAAACAATAGCTGATCCAAGTAACAATGGGCCAATTAAGTTCGTTTTTGAAACTCATAAAGGATAATCAAAATCAAATCAGGGAAAAAGCCAGCTGGTCTTGAGGTGGTTAAAGTGTTTGTACTCCCACATGGCCAACTGAAGTTCGAGTCCCCGACATGGCAGATTGAAAACCAGACCAGGTGCATGAATGCAGATGACCAAAATCCTAAGGGGAGAATGGAGGAAAAGGGATTACAGCGTGTTCATCCCCCCTGAGGGGTGATTTCTCACTTTCCTTGTCATCATCTCTCGCTCTCTCTCTGGTGAGCACATGCTTCCTATGGCAAAATAAAATAAAATAAAATCAGGTAAAAGATGAAGTAAGAAGACATTCAGAATGTAAGAATTAAAGAAAGAGAGTATAGGGGCAAGAAAATTAAGCAGAATTAGTAGCTCTCTTTTGTGTGTGATTGATGTGGTTCCTTGTTCTTTTTTGTTGTTAATTTTTGCCAGAAGATACATGCACTCTGGGAGTAGAGAAAAAGAGAAAAATGAGAAAGCACCCCCATGCCCACCCACCCACAACGACGAATGGTCAAGCCTCAATCCCTTTTCCATCTCTCCCTCCTTTTGAGAGTTTGGGCATGCATCCACACATGCCTGGCATGTTTGTCTTTTCCTTTTTTTAGAGAGAGTTTGCTATAGGGCATGTGCACTTGCCAGAGAGACAGAAAACGAGAAATCACCCCTCATGGTGGGGGGAACTGGCATGTTTTTTCAAGCTACCGGGTCTGATGCTTGAACTGTGTAGTCAGCCATGGGGTATACAGCTGCCTTTACTACCATGATATGGACTGGCCTGCTGTTCCTTTCTTTTGATCACACTGTCCTGCTTTGCTTTTTGAGTAACTGTCTGCCTATTCCATGTAGTTCTAGTTACCTGGTAGTCACAGCGCACCTCATGTAATCTTGCTCTGACTTGCAGTAGTAATTGTGCTGTGGGCTAGGTTCAAAGACAAGACATTAATACCCAGAGGTTTTGTGCAGTGCGAAGCAGGAAAGGGAGCCAGAAGTTGCAGAGGAGAAACGCAATGCCCTGGAAGGTTGACCCACATGGGAGCATTCTGGGTTGGAGTCAGGTTATCACCCTTAGCATGCTGGGTGCCAAGATCACAAATGAGATGTGATTGAGAAATAAACTAGCCTGCATCTTTATTTGTGATCTGGGTTAACATCTCCTGGGGTATTGTAAGGAACCTAAAGTTTTGAACTTGTATTATAGTGATTCCATGCAAGTAGTATTCCCAGACACCTGGAGGAAGCTGTTTTCATCCTAGCCTTAAATTACAAATAATTTTTTAAATGTAAAATGACCTGCACACAAAAATAATTAGACATACAAGGGGATAAGTACCATGAATATGAACAAAAATTAGCAGAAACAACAGAAATTGACCGGCAAAGGCTTTGGAATTAATCAAAGGTTATGTAATAACTAACCCTATTATATTTAAAGAAATAGGATAAGATGAAAACTCATAAGGTAGTAGGAAGCTGTAACATGACAAAGCAGGAAATAGAAATCCTAGAAGTGAAAATGATAAAGTTAATAAAATGATGGATGGTTTTAACAACAGAGTAAGCACAGATGAAAAAAAGAATGAATAAAAAAATGGAAGGTAAACCAGAAGAAATACAATTCCTTACAGAGATTTAAGGGCTAGTGAGAACCAACATACATTTAATATGAATCTCAGTAAGATGGGAGATGTGGGCAGTGGGACAGAGCCAGAAGAGATAATAGCTGAAAATTTTCTACAACTAAAGGATATCAATCCAGACTCAAGAAGCCCAGTGAATGCCAAAGATACTGAATAAATAGAAATTAACATCTAGACACATAGTTAAACTGTTAGAAAAGACAGAATGCCTTAAAAATAGACAAAGAAGATAACCTTAAAAATAGCAGGGGTTGGGGAGTCAGCAGGAGGTATGGGGATTAAGGCGCTGGATCTGACATGGCTGACGCTGTGGTTAAAGTCCCAGACCCAGCTGCTTGAAAATCATGCCAGGGGCAAGTGAGTGCATTCCTAGAATTCTGAGAGGAGAATGGAGCAGAAGGGATTGCAGCATGGCCACCTCTTCTAGGGTTGATTTTTCTCTCTCTGTTTGACTAATGCATGCCATGCATCCTATGGCAAAAATATTAAAAAAAAAAAAAAAGATTTTTTTGGGGGAATGGCAGGTGGCGTGGTGGTTAAGGGCAGTAGACTCCCATGTGGTCGACCATGGTTTGAGTCTTGGACCTGGTGGCTTGCTTTCTCACTTTCCCTCTTTCTCTAGCTCTCACTCTGTCCCTCTCTGGTCAAATTAAAATATAAATAAATAAGGTTAAATAACATTTTTAAAAAGAAACAACCAGGAGTGGGGTAAGGATTATATCTTAAAGAGAAGATAAATGACTGTTGAGTAGCAACAGTGGAAGCCAAAATATAATCAAGCCTAAACATTATGAAATAACCTGTGCACTGCAAGGAGATCGTTGTTAACCCAGGTTAATATCCACTGAAAATACTTTTCAAGAAAAATAATTTGGGGGCTAGGCAGTGGCACAGCAGTAGAGGCTGACCCAAGAGGGAGGGTTTGGGTTCACTTTTGGGGACCTCCCTGAGTCCACAGGCTGTATGCTCGAGATCTGGGACAGTCTGGGACTGGGGGTAAATTACAGTGTAGATGCCATGGTGGGAGTGCTGTCTCTTCCTCTCTCTCATGGAAGACACAAATAAATGAACTTAAAATTGAAAAGAGATTATTTCAAGAAAAGAATTTGTAGTAAATGAAAATAGTCACAAGAAGGAAATTCTAAGGAACTTAGGTTCGAGCAGAAGAAAAGTCTGAGATACAAGAAAGAATGAGCAAAGCAAGTAGTAAATGTGTGGTTAAATCTGTTTCATTTATTTGTTTATTTTTAATGTGTGATTAAACCTAAACGAAAATTGTTTAAAACCAAAATAGTGTTGTATTTAAATAGAGAGAATTAAAATACACACACACTAAACCTGAAAGCACGACAGAGTTGACTACCTTGTATCAGTGACGTCTCTACAGGATTCTATCTGGGTGGTTCCTTGACTACTGGCTTTCTTCCTTGGACAGCGCCTTCTTACAATGAGCAGTCTCTTTTTTTCCCCCATACCACCCCTCCTTTGTTGAGATAGCATCAGAGATACACCGTGGGGGAGCGAGTACCTATTAGTACAAATCAGTCATTTACCTTCTCTTTAGAATATAATCCTTACCCCACTCCTGGTGTTTTTTTTTTTTTTTTTAACTTTTAAAAAATTATTTAACTTTATTTACTTATTTACTTGTATTTTAATTTAACCAGAGAGGGACAGAGTGAGAGCTAGAGAAAGGGGGAAAGTGAGAAAGCAAGCCACCAGGCCCGGGACTCAAACCATGGTCAACTATGTGGGAGTCTACTGCTCTTAATCACCATGCCACCTGCCAAAATAATCATTTTTTTAAATATATATATTTTTGCCATAGGGTGCATGGCATGCATTAATCAAATCTAGAAACTGGAAGTCATTTTCGTGTCCAATATCGGGCTCACCCTATACACTGTCTCAGCTGAATTATTTTTCCTCTTCTACATTTAAAAAGATTCAAAAGGGAGACCAGGAGATGGCGTACCAGTTATATTGCTGGACTCCCACATGGCCAATCGTGGTTCGAGTCCCAGACCCTGTGGCTTCAAAATCGCGCTGGGTGTGTATGTGTGCCCAATCTCGGAAGGAGAATGGAAGAGAAGGAATTGCTGCGTGGCCATTTCCCCTAGGGATGATTTCTCACTTTCCTATTCACTGCTCCTCTCCCTCCCCAAGCACACGCACTCTAAGGCAAAAACCTCTCCCCCCCCCCCCACCGCCAAAAAAAAAAAAAGTTCCAAAGAATCTATCTTATCTGTATTTAATGTTTTATAGAGTACATGGTTATTCTGGTCATTATCCTTTTTATTCCAAGTAGTTACTACCAACAAAATTCAGAGGTAAAAACTTCCAATTTCATTACTTTAAGTTTCTCGTTTCATGCCCTTTTATTGGGAAACTTATGGCCTTTGAATGGGTGTCATGACAGTTAGGACAAGTCCTGTGTTGGTGGTTTAGTCATTGTTCATTTATAGTGATAGATACACACACTCTACACACCTTTTGAAAATAAACCAGGGGACCAGCAGTTGGCGTAATGGCTACGTCGCTGGACTCCCATGTAGTTGACCTGTGATTCGAGTCCCGGACCCGGTGGCTTAAACGCGCACAGAGTGCGTGTGCATACGTGCCCAAGATCCCGAGATGTGAATGGAGGAGAAAGGATTGCGGTGTGACCATCCCCCCTGGGAGGTGATTTCTCGCTTTTTGTATCTCTGTCTCTCTCTGTTTTTCTGGGGAGAGCACGCGCCCTGTAACAAAAACCTCTCCAAAAAATAAATAAATAAAAGAGCCTCCATCTGTAGGTCTTTCTCAAGTGGCATCTGGAGGAAGTTCCTTAAGAGGCTTTTCCAGGCTCCATGTGTACTTCATTTTGTTTTTCCTGCTTTTACTCTGCCTCTCTCACAGAGTTGTTGGTCTTTATTTTAAATTTTAAATTTTAAATTGAAGAGATTCATAAAGGAGTTCTCACTCCCAAAGTGCTTTATTCTGAAGGTGCTGCCTCCCCCATCGCCGGAACGTTTGACAGTGAGCTTGTGCTGTCCGTCCTCTGTGTACCCCCTGCCTCCCAGTGCTCAACACACCTCGAATGTCGTAACGTCATGGCCACTTCATGGCAGCTTGGGGCAAGAAGAGTGGAAATAGCAGTAGGCAGGATTCGGCCTAGTTTCACATTCTGCTGCTGATAATGGCTCTGTCACCTTGGCCAGTCACCGCAGTTGCAAAACGGGCACATCGCCTTTTCTTCTCGCTGGAGACTTAAAGGGAACATGAGCTCGTGGGGCCATGTTACGAGCGTTAAGGAATGACAACTGGATATTCCAAGTGAATGTCTGATAACGGAGAAATAATAGTCCTTAGTTTTTGTTGTTGTTTGTTTGTTTGTTTGTTTGTTTTGGAGGGAATAAACCATATTTTAATACAAATTTCCTTTGACTGCTTTTTCCAAGGGAGGAAAACTGTCTTTTTGACCTAGTCATTCACTTGCTTGATCTGAGACTACTTTGCTCCAGTCAGGAGAGGACCTTGTTTAGGAAAACAGAATTGTCACAATTTTTTCCCAGATAAGTGTGTCAGTTTTTGTTACGGTTTTTATGATAAAGCTTTTCTTCCTAAGAATGTATACTTAATTACTTGTCGCTGCCCAAATCTAGCCTAGCCGTTAATTCACGTGGTAACAGATGGTAAAGCTAGATCACAGTCTTTAATAATAGGGAGATAGATCATCCTCTTAATAAGAAGGAAAAGGTTTACATACACTTTAGGCAGAACAGTTTCCATGCTAACAGTTGTGTAAAATACTTGTCCATGCTCTCTGGAATACTGGGGCTTTAGTTAAAGGCTACCTGGGTATTTTCAGCAAAGTAATTTCTATGCGTAGAAAAGTTTTTAGGATTCCCCTTCATGCTTCTGGTCCCTAATTTTTCAATCATCTTTCCTTGAGTTCTTTTGATTATTTAATCTCTTGCTAAAAATAGAATTAATCCAACCAAATTGGACGGGATCAGTTTTGTTTTCGTGTGTGTGTGTTTTCAGACAGGTCTTGCTGTGTTGCACTCTTCTTGCCTCTGACTCTCCAGGTACGCACCATCATGCTCAGCTTTTGTAGGGAATAGAACCAGGGTCTCTCCTGTGGCCTCAGCCTGGCCAGCATCTTTGTACTCTTATGTGGCTGGGCCTAAAGGGATAGTTTTGTTGTTTTTGTTTTTTGAGAGATTTTTGCTATAGGGTGCATGTACTCGCTGGAGAGACAGAAAGTGAGAAATCACCTCCCAGGGGGATGGCCACACCACAGTCTTTTCTCCTCTCGGGATCTTGGGCATGCACACACGTGCGCTGGTGTTTTTTGAACCACTGGACTACATGAGAGTCCAGTGATGTAACCATTAGGCCATCTGCTGGTCCCATAAAGGGATAGTTGTTTTTTTTTTTTTTTTTAAGATGTTTTTGCTGTTGGGTCCGTGTGCTCGCCAGACTGACAGAGTGGGTGTGTATGCTCGCCAGACTGACAGAGAGAGACAGAGAGATAGAAAGCAAGAAATCACCCCCCAGGGGGGATGGCCATGCCGCAATCCCTTCTCCTCCATTCTCCTCTTGGGATCTTGGGCATGCATGCACACGTGCCTGGCGTGAGTTTAAGCCACCGGGTCTGGGACTCGAACCATGGTTGACTTTACGTGGGAGTCCGGCAACATAGCCATTATGCTAACTGCTGGTCCCAAAGGGATGGTTTTTAACAAGCGTCAATTTTGCATGTTATGTAGACTACCATTTTGCATGTTATGTAGACTACCAATTTTTCAAAAAAATTTTACTTTATACATTGGTTTCCTAGAGTGTCTTTATGTGGTGTAGTTTTTAATTTTTAAATTTTGGTAAAATACTCATAACGTGGAAATGACGATTTTAAGTAATTTCAGGTGTGCGGTTCACTTGTTGTGCAGTCAGCACACTGTCTCCAGCTCTTTTTCATCATTTCAAACAGAATCTCTGTCCCTGTTAAACAGTAGCTCTCCTTTCCTTCCTCCTCCTATCCCCGGCAGTAACCATCCTATTTTCTGTCTCCCTGAATGTGACTAATTCTAGGTTCCTTATGTAAGTGAGATCATACAGGGTTTGTCCTTTTGGGACTGGGCTATTTCACTTAGCGTATATTATTAAGGTTCACCTGTGTTACAGCACGTATCAGAATTTTCTTCCTTTTTAAGACCAAATAATATTCCGTTTATGTATATATCTCGTTTTTTTTTCTTTATCTGTTGGTGGACATTTGGGTTGTTTCCACCTTTGAGTGGCGGTGAATAATGCTGCTGTGAACATGGGTGTATGAGTGTCTGTTCCAGTACTTGTTTTCAGTTCTGTTAGGTACATACCCAGAAGTAGAATTGTTGGGTCTTATGATTCTGTTTTACTTCTTAAAGAACTGTCATACTGTTTTCCGCAGCGGCTATACCATTTTACAGTACCAGGGGCAATGTACAGGGTTCTGCTTTCTCCTCAGCCTCACCAACAGTAATGTTACCTGTTTATGTATTGTAGTCTTATTTTTTTCTTTATTCACAAGAGAGTGAGTAAAGTCAAAATGAGGAGTCCTTGGGCAACAGGATAGTGGTGAAGTTCCCATGTCTGTTTTTTTTTCTTTTCTTTTCTTTCTTTCTTTTTTTTTTTTTTTTTTGCTGTAGGGCGTGTGTGCTTGCCAGAAAGACAGAGACAGAGAGACAGAAAGCAAGAAATCACCCCCCAGGGGGGATGGCCACGCCTCAATCCCTTCTCCTCCGTTCTCCTCTCAGGATCTTGGGCACGCACGCACACGTGCCCGGTGTGAGTTTAACCCACCAGGTCCGGGACTCGAACCGCGGTCAGCTACATGGGACTTCAGCAACATAGCCATTATGCTTACTGCTGGTCCCCTGTGTCTGCTCTTGACACATGCCTGTGGCACATGCCTGTGAGAATGAGGGAGAAAGAGAGATGAGCACCCTCCACAGGGTCTCAAGGACTGTTGTATCCTCCTGGTCCAGTGCTGTAGCCCATCAGGGCTTGAGCACTCGCCTGTGTGCCCGGCAGTTTGGGCTGATTAGGCCAGTAATTCGAACTACAGTTGCCATGTGGGATCTGGCTTCTCCTGTGCAGTGTATTGGGGAGTGGCTCCCCACCCTCTCTCTCTTTTTTTTTCTTTTTTTGTTCCTTCAGTTTTGCTATAGGGCACATCCACTCACCAGAGAGCAATCGACCCTACCCCCCACAGCGGGGGGGGGGGGGGCCATGCCTGCAATCCATTCTCCTCCCGGGGTTTTGTGCCTGAAACACGCACTCAGCGTGATTTTCAAGCCACCAGGTCCAGGACTCAAGCCCCAGTGGACTATGTGGGAGTCCAGCACCTTAACCAGTATCCCGCCTCCTGGCCCCAATACTCCTTAGATGTTACTTGATGTCCTGCATCCTCTTTCTTTCTTAGAAGTTCTCTTCCCCCAGGTTCGGTCTGCTTCACTCTCTTTTCCATCAATCTGTGCAGAGAAGAAGCAGAACTTCACATCTCTTTCTTGTGCTCCTGTGATAAGACCATCAGGAGTTGTAAAGTGCCTCTCCTGTTCTCCGTCTTCAAGAAATTTGGGGACCTGCAGTTAGCATAATGGCTATGTCGCTGGACTCCCATGTAGTTGACCGTGGTTTGAGTCCCGGACCCGGTGGCTTAAACTCACGCCAGGCGCGTGTGCGTGCGTACCCAAAATCCCGAGAGGAGAATGGAGGAGAAGGGATTGCGGTGTGACTATCCCCCTGGGGGGTGATTTCTCGCTTTCTGTCTCTCTCTCTTTCTGGCGAGCACACGCACCCTATAGCAAAAACCTCTTAAAAAAAATTTGGACTAATTCTGGGTGCCATCTGGATTTAATTTGAGTGTGGTGCTGACCTAACGTTATTGAAATAACACTAAATAGAAAGTTGGGGTAGATTCTCTATCTCACAGGGTCAGAGTGTGGAAGAAATAGAATAGTTTCTGAGCTTTGTTTTTCTCTGATACAAGACAACTGGAAATTAGGCAGTCTATGAAGGACCTTCGTGCTCCTACCCCCCACAGCTGGGGAGTGGCCATGCCTACAATCCATTCTCCTCCTGGGATTTTGGGCACTCAAACACGTACTCAGCGTGATTTTCAAGCCACCAGGTCCAGGACTCAAGCCCCAGTAAATGTATAACTAGAAGGACACTGTGGATTTCTCCCACTCACTTCCTTCTCATTCTCTTGCACAGGGATCATGGCCCAAGTAGCGATGGCCACCCTGCCCGTGGAAGATGAGGAGTCCTCAGAGAGCAGGATGGTGGTGACATTCCTCATGTCTGCTCTCGAGTCCATGGTGAGGTGTCTTCCGTGCTGTCCGATGTTCTCTAGTTCCCTAGAACTGGGTTTGTAGATAAGGTTGACTTGCTATAATATTATGGTGTTTTAGATTTGCTTTTTTTTTTTTGGGCCATGGGGGCCCATGTGCTCACTGGAGAGAGACGAGAGGAAAAGTGAGAAATCACCCGCTGGGGGTGGGGGTGGCCACGCCGCAATCCCTTCTCCATTATCTTCCTGGGATTTGGGGCATGCATGCACATGCACCCGGCGTAATTTTCAAGCCACTGAGTCCCGGGATTGACCTGGTTCAGGCCAGCTTGTGGAAGTCCAGTGCCTTAACCGCCACTCCACCTGCTGGCCCAGTTTTTTAGTTTTAATAATAGCTTTTGGGTTTGAATAACAGAGATTTAAGCCTTTCAGATCACATTTTATTATTGTATATTGTTCTTACCTAAATAATTTTTGTTTACACTTAATTTCAGTTTTTTATGCACCTTTATCTTAGGCAATTACTTATTCCTCAAGTGTTAACTTTGAATTCATATATATTTAGAGTTACTTAGAATAAGTTAGTATATTTGGTGCTGGTGTTTTATTGTGTATATATACACATTACAAGAATTTTGGGCCAGAAGAAAATATTTACTGTTTCATGTATATTCTTTATTTTATTCTGCTCATGCATTCACAATTGACTTTACTGCCACTTTTACTAAATGGTGTAGGGTGTTAGCTCAATAGCTCCCCTCCGTTTTTTTGTTTTGTTTTGTTTTTTTGTTTTTTTGTTTTTTTTAATTGCTGTAGGCAAGTGTTTGCTCACCACAGTGAGGGAGAGCAACAGAAAGTAAGAAAGCACCTCACTGTGGGGTAGGGCCGTGCTGCAGTCCCTTTTCCTCCATTGTCCTTTCAGGATTTTGGGCGCACACACATATCTGGTGGGTGTGTTTTCTAAGCTACCTAGTCTGGGACTTAAACCGCACAGTCAACAGTGTGGGATCCAGTTGCCTTACCTACCATGTCACTGGCTGGCCCAAGCTCTAGGGCTTTTTAAAAAGAAGAAAACCTACTGTATATATTTACAGCAAAATATTGAGTAATAGTCTTGCTGAAATTTTTATTTTTATATTGCTGTGACACACAGTTTGTTGTGTTTTTAGGGATATGTAGCCACAAATACAGTATAGTATTTGATTTAAAGTACATCAGGCTTAGGTATTTTCTAACAAATTAAAATTAAATATTCTAAGTAGGAAAACGCTATATATTTTTCCTGTCTTAAGTGATGACTAATATTAGCTAATGTTTAATCTTAACAGAGTTCAGTATGACATGGTTTGTAGATACTTTGTTTTCCCTATGGCATTTTGTTCTTTTCACTCTCTTAAAAACTTTTATTTTTAAAAAATAATTATTATTGAATTTTATTTATCATTATTATTATTATTATTTTATTTGCTACAGGGCATGTGTGCTCACCCGAGAAAAACAAAAAAGAGACAGAGACAGAGAAAGTGAGAAAGCAAGCCACCAGATCCGGGGCTCAATCTGTGGTTGGCCATGTGAGAGTCCAGCGCCCAAATTCCCACACCACCTGCTGGTTCCTTAAGAACTTTTAAATCATTTATCCTTAATGGAGGAAATTTTAGAATGGCTAGTAGTTATATACTGTTAGTTTATGAATGTTACATATTTGTGCCTTGTTATAAAACCAGCCAGAATGAACCTTTTGAGATTAAATGCTATTTTGTTATGTTAAAATAATTTTCTTAAATATAGTTCTCTATGTAGACAAGAGTATCAAAGGATTACATAAGATCCATTCTCTTCCTTTGAATGACTTTTTATTTATTCATTTTAATTAATTAATTAATTAAATTTATTTTAATTTGTTGTGAGTGACAGAGTGAGAGAGAGAGGGAGAGAAAGTAAAAGTAAGAAAGCAAGCTGCCAGGTTCAGGACTCGAACCGTGTTTGGCCATGTGGGAGTCCAGTGCCCTTAGCCATCACACCACCTGTGGCCCCATGACTTTAGTTTTCTCATCTTTGGCGTGGTCATTATTCCTGGCCCTTGTATCTTCCTCCCCATCAGGAGTAAGAGTATTCTTGAGTTCTCAGTCATATTACAAGGCACTGAGTGCTAGACGGGCTTTTCAGAGTGCTACAACAAGCCAAGGGCAGCCTCCTCCTTCCCGTGGCCCATAGATTTCATTGATCTAACCCTTGGATAGTACATAAATCTTACTTTGCTGTTTCATAAATACTGCCTTTGGTGACAGGGTTGTCCAACTAAGAGTGTGGATAGTGCAGCGAGAATGCACCCTCATTTGTCACAAGGTAAGTAGATAATAGCTCCTTCCAGGTGAGCAGCCACAGCAGCTATCAGGTACACGGAACGGAATTCCAGTGTACCATTGTTCTCACGCACGTGGTTCACACTGGGGATGGTTGTGGGCTCACCTCTAGCTTAGAAGTTCTCTGTTGTGGTTATGGTGGTTCAAAAGATTTCTGATCATTTGAGTAGCTATAAAATTATTCAAGGTAACAGTTTTAAAGAATGTTATGCAGAAGTTATTTCCATTTGAGAGATTAGTGGTTATTATACACATCAGATTAGAAGAAAGCTATAGTTATCAACAAATGAGTGAGAAATGGGCTGCTTGGCAGAAATTTTAAATAGACTTTAATCATGTGCCAGATTAAAAGTGAATAAAAATAAGTACATTAAGCCACGTTAAAAAGCCAAACAAAATATATGTAATTATTTAATTCCATAAACTGCTTTCCTATGCCTAAAATCAGTGAGATCTTTCTATGGGCGTCTAGAAAAGTGGGCAAAGGATACAATGACTTATAGAAAATTATAATACTTTCTCATTTTCACACTAATGAGTGGAGTATTATTATGATACTAAGATAACATTTTGTAAAAGTTTCCGGGAAAGTTGCACAGTAACATTTGCTAGGATATTGTGAGCCTTCTTATAAAGCAAATTTGGGTAGGTTTTGAGATCCCTCAAAATACTCGCTTTCCAAAGTTGATTTTTTCTTTACCCTGTTTTTTATGTCTCTGACTCAAGAAAGTCATTCAAAATGCACATGAATGTTTTGTTCCCAGATTATTACTGTGCAATTATTTTTAGGAAGGAAAATTGGAATCACCAACCTTTTTACTAATGTTAGTGTACTGAGTTATCCATAAAATGAAACATTCTATGCTCTTTATAGTCTTTTTTTTTTTTTTTTTTTGAGAGGGAAACCAGATCACTGTATAAAGTTTTTTTTTTTTTTTAAGAATTATTTAATTTTATTTATTCATTTATTTGTTTTAATTTGACCAGAGAGAGATACAGATGGGGCAGGGTGAGGGGAAGCCACCAGGCCCAGGACTCGAACTGCAGTAGGCCATGTGGGAGTGTCTAGTGCCTTAACCACCACCCCACCTGCTGCTCCCTGTATAAAGTTTTTGAAGAGTATTTAATTTCACAAGGATATACAAGGGGATTTTCCAAAAATTAATGGAAAATGTGTATTATGAAAAACCTGTGCATAGATTTCATTATTTTTTGCATCAAAATAAACTTGTACTTTAACTTTTTCACCAACTTTTAAAGTCATCTTGTTCTTAGTAAAAGTCAACGTGCAGTAGACTCACCTAAAGGTGATTCCAGTTGCGCATACATTAGAGAAGTCACATTGGGAGGTAGGAGTATGTAGTGCATGTTCCAGTTTGGGTTTCAGACCTGCCTTTCAGGACTGACGACACTAGTTCCCCAGCTGCTGTGAGTGGTAAAGTGACCTTGCTCAGGCTTCACCCCTTTTCTGCAAAGGGCACCCCAACCCTGTTCTTTTGTGCCTCTGGTGCAGCCGTTCAGTATTCAGACGTCCAGTTGTGTCTCCCTCACACCTCACAGGTATCGTAGGTTATTGAGAGTACTTTCCAGCAAGCCGCAATGCAAATCTGAGTCTGTTTTCTTGAGGAATCTGATGTATGACACATAGCAGGGATTTCTGGGGCGGGTTTTTCTTAAAATTTAAATCTATTTTCTTTTGTATAAAATGAGGCACAAAAACTATTGAGAAGGAAATGATACCAGTTAAAAAAAAATGTGGGGGGGACTCTGTTCTGTATATGAGTAAAGGCCAGATATGGGAATTTTACCTAATTTCAGAGTAGTATTAAGAAGGTTTTAAATGTTAAGTTTTTAAAAATTTATTCAGCATAAATGGTGCTTTTGGACATCCATATATAAAATAATGTTTGCTATTTGTATTTCAGTGTAAAGAACTGGCCAAGTCCAAGGCAGAAGTGGCCTGCATTGCAGTGTATGAAACAGATGTGTTTGTCGTCGGAACCGAGAGAGGACGTGCTTTTGTTAATACCAGGAAGGATTTTCAAAAAGACTTCGTAAAATACTGTGAGCATTGCATTTTTATCATTTGTGTTTCACAAGTTACTTATTTATTTAAGAGATTTTTGCCTCAGAGCGTGTGTGCTCACCAGAAAGAAAGTGGGAGAGACAGAGACAGTGAGAGGGAAAGTGAGAGATTAGCCCCTGGGATGATGACCATGCTGCAATCTCTTCTCCTCCATTTTCCTCCCAGGATCTTGGGCACACACGCACACACGCCTGGCATGCTTTTGAAGCTACTGAGTCTGGGACTTGAACCACAGTTAGACATGTGGGAGTCCAGTGATGTAACTACTATGCCATCTGCTGGCCCCAGTGTGTTTCATAAATTTCGAATCTAAATATTTGCAGGTAAGGCATGTCATATTTTTGGGCTGGCCTTGTTGGAAGGCAGATCCCACACCAACAGAGGTTTGGGTCCTAGCCCTGGCAGTCCGTAAAACATTTTGGGCTGGTGTGTGCGTGTGTGTGTGTGTGTGTGTGTGTGTACACACGTTGCACACCCCCAAGATCCTTATAACATGGAGAAACTGAGAAAGGCTTGCAGTGTTAACCTTGCTCCATTGGAGGGTGCTTTCTCCTTTCCTTCTTCTTCTCCCTTTCTCTGTCTCTGGTGAACACATGCATCCTCTGGTAAATTAAAAAAAAAAAAAATAGTTACCCTTTAGCCCTCATCCTTTCTTTTTTCTTTTTTTTTTTAAGGAGAGATTTTTGCTGTAGGGTGTGTTTGCTTGACAGAGAGACAAAGACAGAAAGTGAGAAATCACACACCATCTCCGCCCCCCCCCCCCCCCCACCCCAGAGGGGATGGTCATGCTGCAGTCCCTTCTCCTCCAGTCTCCTCTTGGGATCTTGGGCACTCATGCACAGGTGCTCGGCGTGTGTTTTAAGCCGCCAAGTCTAGGCCTCAAACCGCAGTCAAATATGTGGGAGTCCAGAGGTATAACTATTATACCCTTGTTTTAAGCCGCCAAGTCTAGACCTTAAACCGCAGTCAAATACGTGGGAGTCCAGAGGTATAACTATTACGCCCTATTTATTATTATTTTTACATTTGACCAGAGAAAGACAGATAGGGAAAGTGAGAAAGCAAGCCACCAGGTCCAAGACGTGAACCATGGTCTGTCATGTGTGAGTCGAATGCCTCAACCACTACACCATCTGCTGGTCTACATCTTTCTGTTTTTATAACCATCTTAAGTGTTAGAATATAAGAAAAAATATCCTGTAGTAAGCCAAACGCTAAGATACTGGATACAGACCTAGTATATTACTAATATTTTACAGGTGTTGAAGAAGAAGAAAAGGCTGCAGAGATGCATAAGATGAAATCTACAACCCAGGCGAATCGGATGAGTGTCGATGCTGTAGAAATCGAAACTCTCAGAAAAACGGTTGAAGACTATTTCTGCTTTTGCTATGGTAAAAACAACACATTTCAGATTTCTAAAAGATACATTACATAATTGAATTTTCTAAAGGGCTTAACAATCACAGCACACTCCTCCACAGATTGATTAGGTTATCTCAGATATGGGGTTGCCATTCAAAATCACCTTCCTTCCATTTCCATTTTGAAGGAACCTGGAAGCAAAAGTAGCTATTAGAACTGTTTTACTGATCTCTAGTTCCTTGCAAAACCATTTTTCATTAATTCAACCACATGTTAAAACAAAACTCCTTTAAAAATAATCTAATGGGGAGGATATGGTTACACTGTAGGGTTATATTCAACTCTGTGGAATGGAGTTTCTAACATTTGTGGGTTCCATACCTGATACAAGCTGACAGCATATACCCATTCGTGAATAAAGGTTGTGCTTACCTGCTAAGTTTATTTATTTTAAGAATTATTTATTTAATTTCATTTATTATTATTATTATTATTTCTTAATTTGCTACAGGCTACATCCACTCATGAGAGAGAGAGAAAAAAAGGAAAAATGAGAAAGCAAGCTGCCAGCTCCGGGACTCGAACTGCGGTCAACCATGTTAGAGTTCAGTGCTTTAACCACCATGCCATCTACCAGCCCCTACCTGCTAAGTGTTTAATGAGAATGTTAGTTAAAAGTTTCCTGATACTTTATGGTAATAGTTGAAATTACCAACCTTTCATATTCTGAGGCTGATTTGTATATGTAACAAGATGTCTTATACCAAGATAGGACCATCTTAAAGAAAGAATTGTAGCTAGCCTCGTGGCCTAGTGGTTAAAAGAACTGGATCCCACATGGTCAGATGCATGGTTTGAGTCCTGGACCTGGTGACTTGAGAAACACACCAGGAGCATATATGTGTATATGCCCCAAATCACTACAAGATGGATAAGGGATTGTGGCATGACCACATCCGGTCAGG
>NW_006159934.1:1493457-1494528 GCF_000334495.1 Tupaia belangeri chinensis
TTCCCTCTCTCTGTCTTTAAGTGAGTACACTTTCCTCTGGCAATTCAAAGAAAAAGAAAAGAGAGTAATGTAAGACATCAGCCATTGTTCCTTCCATATAGTTTTTGCTCTAAGTTTTTGCCAGAGGATGTGTACAGTGGCAGGAGACACAGAAAGAAAGAGAGGGAAAGTGAGAAAGCATCACCAAGGGGGATTGGCCATACTGCAGTCTCTTCTCCATTTCTCCTTTCAAGATTTTGAGCATGTACACACACGTGGCCAGCATGCTTCTCAAGCTGCCAGGTCTGGGACTCAAACCGCACAGCCAGCCATGTGGGATCCAACCCCTTCAACCACCAAGCATGGGCTGGCCCCTTTTGTGTGTTTTTTAAAGTATAATATTTTATGTTTTCTATTTTGGCCTTTTGTTTCAGATTTAGAACTTCTGTTAACAAGGGAATTAGATATTTCAAAGTAGTGTAAACTCACATATAAGGGGGCCGGCAGAGGGGGCATGGTGGTTAAGGGCACTGGACTCCCACATGGCTGATCATGGTTCAAGTCACGGACCTGACATCTGTCTTTCTCACTTTTTCTCTCTCTTCAAATTTAAGTAAGTAAGTAAATAAATAAATAAAGTTAAATAAAAATAATTCTTAAAAACAACCCAAAAACTCAGGTATTACAAAAAATCATGAATGTCACTCGTTAAGTCATGATAAACTAACGATGGTTTGGTTTTTCCATGTTACCATTTAATGATATTTACATGCATCTTTTTCACCTCCCTAAGGGAAAGCTTTAGGCAAATCCACAGTGGTACCCGTTCCATATGAGAAGATGCTTCGAGACCAGTCAGCTGTGGTAGTGCAGGGGCTTCCTGAAGGAGTTGCCTTTAAACACCCTGAGAATTATGATCTTGCAACCTTGAAATGGATTTTGGAGAACAAAGCAGGGATTTCATTTATCATTAAGAGGTAAAATGCTTTTTTCCTTTTTTGCCCATCAATAGATTATTCATGTAAAGTTGAATATTCAACATATTTATATATTTATTTATTTATTTATTTATTTTATTTATTATTTTTTTTG
>NW_006159934.1:1505631-1516781 GCF_000334495.1 Tupaia belangeri chinensis
CCGGCGTGAGTTTTAAGCCACTGGGTCCGGGACGCGAACCGTGGTCGACTACGTGGGAGTCCAGCGACATAGCCATTACGCTAACTGCTGGTCCCATGTATTTTTATAATTCTTGGTTAAAGCTAAAGTCATTTAAATTTATGCTTTATCTTAATTCTGTGTATTCATATATAGCTTTTTGTTTTGTTTTGATGCAGACCTTTCCTAGAGCCAAAGAAACACCTAGGTGAGTGATTGCTTTGCTTACATATTTGCTAACTGGGTTCCTGTTTTGCTAGATTTTAATACATGTTAGTTCTTTCTTGTTTATTTTCCTTGAGACTGTGGCATAAGACGTTTGAAAGTAGGTGTTATATATGCTAGCTGTAAAAACCAATGAAAGGGTCATTGAACTAACAAAGTAGAGACTTTGTTTTTAGCTTCGTCACTTCCTTCATGATGGACTCCAGGTTTTATGTTTGAAATAGATAAGGTCATGGTGGACTTGCCCTCATTTCCCATTATTACCAGTAGGATTTAATTTACCTGATGTTCATTGAACAGGCAGAGCATTATTGGACTCAGGATTTGGTGGGGAGGGATATACATATTAAAGATTTTGAGTGCCGAAAGTGTAAAGGAAGGGGTAAAATTCCATAAAATGACCATGGCAAGAGCACAGTAGCCATACTGGGAGTATGGTTCAGAGAAGGCACTGTGCAAGTTCATTGGAGGCACGATTTTTGTTAAGGTTTTTGCTATAGGATCTGTGTGCCCACCAGAGAGAAAGAGACAGAAATAGTGAGAGGGAAAAAGTGAGAAATCACCCCCTGGGAGCATGTCACATTGCAGTTCCTTCTTCTCCATTCCCCTCAGGATTTTGGGCACATACACACATGCCTAGTGATTTTAAAGCCACCATGTCCAGGACTCTAACCGCAGTTACCCATGTGGGAGTCGAGCGCTTTAACTACCACACCACCTGCTGGGCCGTGGAGGCAGGATTTGACCCTATGATTATTTCTCAGCTTTCTAGCAGATCATGTTCTGTGAGAACCAAGATGATTTATCCGATTCTTTGCAATCTGAGTCCTAATTTGCTGCCCTGGCTAGAATGTCAATATTAAATAATAGTGATAATAGCATACACCACCTTGTTCACAGCGTGAAGAAGAAAGCATTTAGTTGTTCACCATTAAGTGTGATGTCACCTGTGGGATTTTTTTCTGTGCCCTTTCTAATATTGAGAAAAAGATTTTATTTGTCATGTTTGAATTCAAATTGACTTAAAAATTTTTGCGTATTTTTTAATTGCTATAAAAATTGTACGTGTTTATTGTGTATAACATGTTTTTTTGTTTTGTCTATGAATTTCATGAGAAAGAAAAATAAAAGGCACCCTCAACAGAATGCAGTCCTCCCCAGCTTTGCAGTCTACCGCATCATGGGCACATGTGTGCCTAGCGTGTTCAGGCCATCCGGTGACCCAAACCAGCCATCTTTTGTACAGGTCTAGCACCACTGAGCAGCACAGCCCTACAGCATGAAGTTTTATCCGAGTCTCCATTGTGGAGTGGCTGTGTTAGGCTAATTAACATATCCACTCTTTCATATACTTGATCAGTTTTTTGTGAAAATTCATATTTTTTTGTGATCAGTATTCTGGGAAATGTTTTAAATGGGCACAGCATTTTACATTTTATTCTAGAAACTTGTTTGTTTGTTTTTTTTTTTCTTTTTTTTTGAGAGATTTTTGCTATAAGGCGCGTGCACTTGCCAGGCATACAGAGAGAGACAGAAAGACAGAAAGCGAGAAGTCACCCTCCAGAGGGGATGGCCACGCCGCAATTCCTTCTCCTCCATTCTCTTCTCGGGATCTTGGGCACGCACGCTCCTCCATCCTCTTCTCGGGATCTTGGGCACGCACGCACACGCGCCCGGCGTGAGTTTTAAGCCACCGGGTCCGGGACCTGAACCACAGTTGACTACATGGGAGTCCAGCGACATAGCCATTATGCTAACTGCTGGTCCCTCTAGAAACTTATTTTTAGACTTGAGACGTCTGGTTATTTCTTAAAGAATAGTTGGAGGCCAGAGGTGGCATGGTGATTAAGGTACTGACTCCCCCCTTGGGGGAATAGCCACACTGCAATCCCTTCTCTTCCAGTCTCCTCTTGGGATTTTGGGCACACACGTACATGTGCCCGGCGTGAGTTTCAAGCCATGGGGTCCAAGACTCAGACCATGATCAACTATGTGGGAGTCCAGAGCCTTAACCACCGAGCTACCTGTTGGCACCTAATTTTGTTCGTTTTAAAATTGTGCTAACGCTCTCATATGCTTGCACCAGGGAGGGGAAGAGAGAAGGAGAGAGAAAAAGTATCCCCCCAGTAGAATGTGGTCACACTGCAGTCCTTTCTCCTCCCTTTTCCTATCTTGTTGGAATTTTAGGCATGCAGGCACACATGCCTGGCACATTTTCAAGCTGCTGGGGCTGTGATTGAAACCACTTAGTCAGTTGTGTGGGAACTGGATCACAGGGCCAGCCCCCAGATCTACTCTTTTTTTTTTTTTTTTTGGGAGAGATTTTCACTATAGGGCACATGCACTCGCCAGACAGACAGAGAGAGACATAGAGACAGAAAGCGAGAAATCACCCCCCAGGGGGGATGGTCACGCTGCAATCCCTTCTCCATTCTCCTCTCAGGATCTTGGGCACGCACGCACACGCGCCCGGCATGAGTTTTAAGCCACCGGGACGCGAACCGCGGTCGACTACGTGGGAGTCCAGCGACAGCCATTACGCTAACTGCTGATTCCCCAGATCTACTCTTAATAGGAATCTGTATAAACATAGGCGCCTCAGCAGTCTTATTCTACCTTTCTACAGAAATGATAAATTTCTGTATCCATCTCACTGAAAAAATGAACTTTTTCATTAAAAGGAAGATGCTGGTGGGTGAGGGGTGAAAAGCTGTTAGATTGTCACCTGTAATGAAGTATAGTGTTTTATAACTAATACATTACATATCCTAGTATGACCCAGAGCTGGGAGACTCCACGGTCTCCCAATAACTTGTCCTCAGTTTTTCTATGTTTAAAGCCTTTGGAAATATTGATCATATTAGAAGTGTTGGGAGAGTCTACATCTGATTTTTTTTTTTTTTAAACATAGGCGGTCGTGTGATGGTCACAGATGCTGAAAGGTCAATACTGTCTCCAGGAGGAAGGTAAAACATAATTTCATTAATACTAACACTTCACCCCCCCCACAAAATTTTAGTTTTCAGATTATTGAGATATTAGAATATTAAAAAGGCCTTATGATAGATCTCTCAGTTTCACATGCAGTTAAATCACTTGGAGAATTTTTACTTTGGACTTAGTTCTGAACAGTAGTCTCTAGGTGAAACCCGACGTGACGTTTGGTCTGACGACCATACTGTGAATCAGAAAGCCTTGCCGTAAAGCGCAACTCGGAAGTTAATATGCCACTCTGTGGTTTTGTTACACTTTTCTCACAAAAGGCAGATTGGAGTTAAAGTGCTAAGTTCAGATGAGAGTTTATGAAAGCAGTCAGTTTGTTCTCAGCGCGGTCAGTGAGTGACTCGCTGTGCGCCGCGGTGCGTTCGCGTACTGTGCCCCCGCTCTCACCATGGTGTGGCTTGACCGGATTTCCTTCTTCTTTCAGTTGTGGGTCCATCAAAGTGAAAACTGAACCCACAGAAGATTCTGGTATGTACTGGGGCTTTCAGAATCAGTTATGAAATTAGGGTGCCTTTCCTTAGTTCAGAAGATTATTTTGACTCATTAATGACTGTATTGTTAGGATGAGAAATTACTGTATTGTTTGGGTGAGAAATTGCTACAGATTCATTCTATTTGTGACATCATTTGTTAATGTTATCATATTATATACTCGGAAACCCTAAAAGAGGTTTGCATAGTAAGTGATGGATGGCCAGAAGTTTGCTGCTAATTACATGTTTATGGATAAAATTTCATTTTTAGGCCTGTTGTTGTAAAATGTCAACCAATTCTGTATTGCTTTTTACAAGTATCAGTATAATATCCTCTCACATCTTTTTTTTTTTGAGAGGTTTTTGAGAGGTTTTTGCTATAGGGCGCGTGCGCTCACCAGAAAGACAAGAGAGACAGAGACACAGAAAGCGAGAAATCACTCCCTGGGGCGGATGGCTACGCCACAATCCCTCCTCCTCACGCCTGGCGTGCGTTTAAGCCACCGGATCTGGGACTTGAACTGTGATAGACTACATGGGAGTCCAGTGATAGCCATTACCAACTTCTGGTCCCAATACCCTCTCACATCTTTTCCCTTTGTATACTCATGTTTCACTCTCCAAGGAAACAATTTTCAATACTAAGCTATTTTTTGGTATAGAATTCTTTATTTTTAAATATCATAGTTACACTGTTATTACATATAGGTTTTTGGGGGGACAGATTGAGATGGAATTTATATACCCCCAAATTGACCTGAATATTCTAAGTATAAAATTAAAAGATGTTTAATACATTTATAGAGTTTTGTGATGATAACCATAATCTTACTGTGTTTTGAAAATTTACTATAGGGTGTATGTGCTTGCCAGAGAGTGAGAGAGAAAATGAGAAAGTACCCTCTAGGGGAGACAGCCACATGTAGTCCCTTCTCCACTTTCTCTGGATCGTGCATGTGCTCGTGCCAGCACCTAGCTTGCAGGGCTCAAACTTCAGAGACTAAGGGCGGATTGGACAGAGGGGTAACAGTGTTAAAGTCTAGCCCAGGCTTAACCCCCTCGGTTACTCAGCATTTGCACACACCCTTCTCCACATAGAGCTGCACGTCCCTAATACAGCACAGTGATTCCTGTCGAACAGGATCTGGCCTAACTTCCCACAGAGAATTCCACTTTTGGCCCTCTCATCAGAACGAAGGGACCTGATGATCCAACAGTCATCATGTTCATCTCTGGGAGTTTGATTTATTATCTAGTTGCGGACTTTCTTTTTTTCTTTTTTAAAGATTTTTGCCATAGGCACATGTGGGAGAGAGAGAGAGAAAGTGAGAAATTACCCTTTTATGGGAGATGGCTATGCTGCAGTCCCTTCTCCTTCAATCTTCTCTTTGATTTTTGGACATACATGCACATGTGCCCAGCATGTTCTCAAGTTGCCAGGCCCCGGACTTGAACCGCGTAATCAGTCATGTGAGATCTAGCACCTTAACTACCACACCACCTGTTGGCCCATCATGAGCTACATAATTACTCCTCAAGTACTAAACTATTTGAATATTATCTAAAGTTGTTACTGGTAAAGAAACCCGTAGGGGCTGGCGGGTGAAGTGGTCATTAAAGGCACTGGATTCCCACATGGCTGACCATGGCTTGAGTCCTGGACATGACAGCTTGCTTTCACGCTTTCCCTTTCTCTCTCTGTCTCTTTCTCATCAAAGTCCTGCCACTGGTGGCCTCAAAATCATGCCAGGTGCATGTGCTTACATGCCCAAGTTTCCAGGAGGAGAATGGAGGAGAAGAGATTGTGTTATGGCCATCTCCCCAGGGGGTGATTTCTCACATTCCCTCACTGTCCGTCTGTCTCCAGCGAGTACACGTACCCTATGGTAAAAACCTTTTTAAAAAATAAAAAGAATGCACAAGTGAAGAGACAGTATGTACAAACTTATAATATTTATACAAACACAACCATGAACGAGCAAGAACTGAAATAAGCCTAACTAGTAGAGTCCATATTTCTGCAACTCGTTCACAAAATGTTTGCATTTTCCTTAGTTCACTACACATAATGCTGTGTTTACTTTGCTTTCAGCCAGAACCTTTGTTAGGTACAGTTCTTTACCTGTGGCTCAAACTTTCATTCCTGAAACATCTGAATCCCTAATACAGCTTTTTTGTTTGCTTTGATTTTCTATTATTTTTTTACAATTTATTTATTTTTATTTTAAGGTTTTCTATAGAGCACATGGGCTCACCAGAGAGAAACAGAGAATGAGAGTGAGGGAAAGTGAGAAAGCAAGCCACCAGGTCTGGGACTCAAACCATAGTCGGCCATGTGGAAGTCCAGTGCCTTAACCACCATGCCTCCCTGCTAGCCCCAATTTTTCACTAATTTTTACTGAGAGATATGGAAGGTCTAAGAGGCAACTCGCAGAATCCCTTGGGTTTCAGAGATAGTGTTGTCTGCCACAAAACAATTTCCCCTTGGTAATTGCCAGCATTTTATCCCCAGAGCAATTGTTGCTTCAGGGATAAGCATCCTTTTATGTATCTAGGTAGTACTTTTTGAGCTATTTCTTTGGTTGACAGTGTTCTCTACAGATCTTCTCAAGTCAGATAGCACTAGTTCACTATTGAGTTCTTCATAGGATTGGTATGTTTATGACTGTCTTGTGGTTGAACATACTCTGAAATGACTGTATATGTATTTATTCTTTTTTTTGAGAGAGAGAGATTTTTGCTATAGGGTGTGTGCACTTGTTGGAGAGACAGAAAGCAAGAAATCACCCCCCCCCGGGTGGGGGGAGGAGATGGCCATGCCGCAATCCCTTCTCCTCCATTCTCCTCTTGGAATCTTGGGCACGCATGCACACATGCCTGGCGTGAGGTTTAAGCTGCCGTGTCTGGGACTCAAATCGCAGTTGATTATGTGGGAGTCCAGCGACGTAACCATAATGCCATCTGCTGGTCTCTATTATTTATATTTAAGAAGAGCGTTTAGTCCATGAGTGGGAGAGACAGAGATACAGCCTCCCTGACAGGATCCTGGTGCTGCCATTCACCCCTCACCTCAGCCTGCCCAGATCATGGGCACTTGCACGCCTGGTGTATTCAGGAAGGTCTCCAGTTGCGAACCAACAACCTGCCTATGTGGGTCTGGCTCACAGAGGATTGTGCTTTCCGACTGTACTGTCTGGCTCTTTTGTTCATTTCTTTTTTTTTTTTTTTGGAGAGGATTTTTTTTTTTTTTTTTCGCTATAGGGCACGTACGCTCGCCAGACAGACAGAGAGGGACATAGAGACAGAAAGTGAGAAATCACCCCCCAGGGGGGATGGTCACGCCGCAATCCCTTCTCCTCCATTCTCCTCTCGGGATCTTGGGCACATACGCACACGCGCCCGGCGTGAGTTTTAAGCCACCGAGTCCGGGACGCGAACCGCGGTCGACTACGTGGGAGTCCAGCGACATAGCCATTACGCTAACTGCTGGTTCCCTTTTGTTCATTTCTTAAACTTGTCTGAGAATAATCTATTCTTGGAATGAAGGAAGAAAGAGATTTAGGACTTGCGGACAAAAAGTGACATTAATGAGCCCATGCTTCTGGACTGTGAACCGCCCACGTGCTTCTTAGAGTTGGCGATGCCCTTCATTCGGTGGGGTGGAAAGGCCAGAATGGGGTGACTTAGTTATTGCCCACACCTCAGGTCCTTTAGGCTCTGATAAATCCTGCTTCTCCTGAAGGTGAGTTTGTGAACAAGTGCAGAATGCTCTGGCTTATTTGACATTGGTTCCCTTTCTCAGTTGCCTGGAAGCACGAGGGGACTTTTCTCTGGTTATTTACTGTGAGAACCTGGTAGAGCTCAGGAGGGTAAAATTCTGAAAAGCATACTCCCCTTCTTCCCCCACCATGACTGGATCCCCTTAGAGTTGCTAACTCTCAGGCCAGTCCGTACCTAGGCTCCAGCAGTTCATCTGTTGCAGCTCCAGTTCAGGCGTTCCTACCCAGACCAGCACAGATTTCACTCTTCAGACTCTGCTCCTGTCTGTAAGCTCTCACCTCTAGTATTCACCTGTCTGTCTTTCCACGTGCGAGGGGCAGTGGTTTGCCCAGTGTCTATACCTCTTTCTTGGAGCCAAGAAGAGTTCTTGGTAATGTATTTCAATCTGTTCCGCTTTTTATTTACTGTTAGAATGGAGTGGCAGCTTCCTAGTTCATTACCTGCAGAACAGGAAAAGAGAAATCTCATGTAGTGAAATTGGCATATCATGTCTGAAAGCCCCTGTAGTCTAACCCTGTTAGGCTGCCCAGAAGAGATTATTTTTGAAGACTATAGGTCTTCTTTGTTTTTTAAACTTTTAACTAAAGTTAAAGAACAACATGTAAAATATAAGTATATAGTTCAATAAATAAAGATTAGGCACCTCCGTAACTTACAGTACCCACATGAAGATTTGGAATGTTATGGGAACCAGCAGTTAGCGCAATGGCTATGTTGCTGGACTCCCATGTAGTCGACCGCGGTTCGCGTCCTGGACCTGGTGGCTTAAAACTCACGCCGGGCGCGTGAGCGTGCGTGCCCAAGATCCCAAGAGGAGAATGGAGGAGAAGGGATTGCGGCGTGACCATCCCCCCTGGGGGGTGATTTCTCGCTTTCTGTCTCTATGTCTCTGTCTGTTTGGCGAGTGCACGCGCCCTATAGCGAAAACCTCTCCAAAAAAAAAAAAAAAAAAGATTTGGAATGTTAGTAATACTCTGGAGAGGCCCTCTCCTGTCTCCTCTCATTACCATCTTCCCAGAATCAATGACCTGCTTGATTTAAAAAAAAAGAAAGAAAATTTATTTATTTATTTATATATTTTGCCAATACCCCTGCCTTCGTGTAAATGGAAGTTTACAGTATGTAGTCTTCCGACTGCAGAGATATTCTTTAAATTACCTGTCCTGGTTGCAGGCAAAGCTTTATGTGGAAAGGTGTACTTTGTACCCCTCCAAGATACAATAAAATAATAAGGGGGACTGATTAAGAAAAAAATGTCATTATCAAAATGGTTAAATATTAAACTGCCTCTACTTTGGGATATTGAGTCATTAAAACTGATGTTTATAAGTGATTTTCAGTGGTTTGTAAAAACATTTTAAATGTTAAATCAAAATGAGATGTGATTATTATTTTTTATTATTATTCCAAAGTTGTTAGAGGCAAAAAAATAATAGCCACAAATAATTCCAGAATATTACCAGGGTTCACACTTCGGCTCGGTAGGAGTTACCTAGCAACCTTCTGTCCTTTCAAACTCTTGTAAATATTTATCCGTAACTCTGTATTATTATTATTACTTATTTATTAGAGATTTTTGCTGTAGGGTGGGTATGCTTGCTGGACAGACTGAGAGACAAAAAGTGAAAAATCACCTGCTGGGGGCATGGCCACACTGCAGTCCCTTTTCTATTCTGTAGGGATCCTGGGCACACACATGCATGTACACACGCCCAGCTTGAGGTTTAAGCCACTGGGTCTAGGACTCGAACCACGGTTGACTACATGGGAATCCTGCAACATAACCATTACATATTCTGCTGGTCCCATAACTTTATATTATTTTTTGAAGAGGTTTTTGCTATAGGGTGTGTACCCCCACAAGAAAGCCAGAGAGAGACAGAGAGACAGAAAGTGAGAAATCACCCCCCAGGGGGGATGGCCACGCTGCAATCTCCTCTCCTCCATCCTCTTAGGATCTTGGGCACGCACGCACACACGCCCGGCATGAGTTTAAGCCACCAGGTCTTGAACTGTGGTTGACTACATGGGAGTCCAGCGACATAGCCATTACGCTAACTGCTGGTCCCATAACTGTATTATTAAAGAAGAGGGGGATTTCCCCATAACCTTACTGAATGCTTTGACATGTAATTACATGATTTTATTTGCTCTTATAGGCATTTCTCTGGAAATGGCAGCTGTGACAGTAAAGGAAGAATCAGAAGATCCTGATTACTATCAGTATAACATTCAAGGTAACACTAATGTAATTTTCCTTCCCAAAAGTTATTGTGGTGGCTAACATTAAAATTTATCAGTTGGGACCGGCAGTTAGTGTAATGGCTATGTCACTGGACTCCCATGTAGTTGACCACGGTTCGAGTTTTGGACCCAGTGGCTTAAACTTAAGCCGGGTGCAAGTGCGTGCATGCCCAAGATCCTGAGAGGAGAATGGAGGAGAAGGGATTGTGGTGTGGCCATTCCCTCTGGGCGTGATTCCTCACTTTCTGTGTCTCTGTCTCTGTCTTTCTGGCAGGTACACGCACCCTTTAGCAAAAACCTCTCCAAAAGAAAAAAGAAAAAAAATTATCAATTATCTGAATTTCTTAAATATAATACTATTTTATTGATTGATAGTTATACTTGTAGTGCAACACTGGAATAAACTTTTTTTTCTGGAGAAGTTTTTGCCATAGGGCGCGTGCGCTCGCCAGACAGACGGAGACAGACAGAGAGATAGAAAGCGAGAAATCACCCCCCAGGGGGGATGGCCACACCTCAACCCCTTCTCCTCCATTCTCCTCTCGGGATCTTGGCCATGCAAGCACACGCGCCTGGCGTGAGTTTTTATTTTTTTGGAGAGGGTTTTGCTATAGCGCGCATGCGCTCGCCAGACAGAGAGAGACAGAGACAGAGAGACAGAAAGTGAGAAATCACCCCCCAGGGGGGATGGCCACGCCACAATCCCTTCTCCTCTGTTCTCCTTTCGGGATCTTGGGCACGCACGCACACGTGCTGGCATGAGTTTTAAGCCACCGGGTCTGGGATGCGAACCACGGTCAACTATGTGGGAGTCCAATGACATAGCCATTACGCTAACTGCTGGTCCCCAACATTTTTTTTAATGGAACAATAAAACGTACTTAATCTATAGGGTAAATGTAAAGGAAAATAGCCATTAATGTTCATAAAAGGATGAGCTCAGGCCACATGGCCTAGTAGTTCATGGAGGCACATCTTACATGGCCAGCTGTGTGGTTTGAACCCTAGCCCTAGCTGCTTGAAAAACACACTGTGTATGTGTATGCCTCAAATGGGATTACGGCGTGACCACGCCCATTCGGCAGCACTTTATTCCCCTCCTTCCTGCCCTCTATCATCTCTCCATGTCTCTGGTGAGTATACATGCTCCTCCAAAAAAACAAACAGTTTCTGGTGTTACTTGCAATGGTTGAAAAGAATTTTGAATCTTTAATAGCTCTATTTGTGCAATGAAAATAACTTCCCTAAGCATTATTATTATTATTATTATTATTATTATTTGAGAGATTTTTGCTACAGGGTGCGTGCACTCACCAGAAAGACAGAGAAACAGAAAGCAAGAAATCATCCCCAGGGGGATGGCCATGCTGCAATCCCTTCTCCTCCATTCTCCTCTCGGGATCTTGG
>NW_006159934.1:1516934-1547150 GCF_000334495.1 Tupaia belangeri chinensis
CTGTAATTGTATTTATTCATTCATGTATTTTAATTTGACTAGAGAGACACACATACACACAGAGAAAGAGAGAGAGGGAAAGTGAGAAAGCAAGCCACCAGGTCCAGGACTCAAACTGGTTGGCCATGTGGTTGACCAGCGCCTTAACCACCATGCCACCTGCTGTCCCCCCCCCATCATTATCTTTAAAACATGTGTAAAATGTAAAACTGATATGTTTTAGCTCTTTATAAATTGAATTATTAAGATGGGACCAGTAGTTAGCATAATGGCTGTGTGACTGAACTCCCATGTGGTTGACTGTGGTTTGAGCTCCAGACCCGGTGGCTTAAATTCATGCTGGGTGTGTGTGTACATGCCCAAGTTCCCGGAGAATGGAGGAGAGGGGATTGCGGCATGGTAAAGTGATTTCTCACTTTCTGTCTCTCTGTCTCTCTCTGTTTCTCTGGAGAGCACACTTGCCCTGTAGCAAAAACCTCTACATACAAAAAAATAAATAAAAATTGGATTATTAAGAAAGAATTAAGGGACCAGCAGATGGCGTAATGGTTACATCTCTGTACTCCCACATAGTAGACCATGGTTTGAGTCTTGGACTCGGTGTCTTAAAACTCACATTGGGCGCATGTGTGTGCATGCCCAAGATCCCAAGAGGAGAATAGAGAAGGCATTGTGGCGTGGCCATCCCCCCTGGGGTTGATTTCTTGCTTTCTGTCTCTCCCTCACTCCAGTGAGCACATGTGCCCTATAGCAAAAATCTCTCTCCAAAAAAAAAAAAATAGAAGAAATTAAAAGTTTTTAATTTCAAAATCTGTCTTGCTTATATGCATTACTTGGTTGTAGTTTAAAAAACATTTATTTTAATTAAGAATTATTTATTTTACTATTATTTTTATTTTTAATTTTAATTTTACCAGAGAGACAGAAAGAGAGAGAGGGAAAGTGAGAAAGCAAATCACTAGGTCCAGGACTTGAACTGTGGTCAGCCATGTAGGAGTCCAGCTCTTTAACCACCATAACACCTGCTGGCCCCTAGAAAACATTTCTATATTTTATAGTCAGTTTAATTTCTTACCAGTATGTATCTGTAGTACATTAAACATTTAAAGTGGAAAGTGTTAGTTTTATCGTATATCTGTTGATAGATATTTGTGTTGTTTCCAGTTTGAGACCTTTACAAATAAACTCTATTTGTGGAGACCAGCAGATGAAATAATGGTCATGTCACTGGACTCCCACGTAGTTGACTATGACTTGAGTCCCAGACCCAGTGGCTTAAAACCCATACTGGGTGCATGTTGCCTGAGTCCCCAAAATCCTGAGAGGAAAATGGGACTACGGTGTGGCCATCACCCTGCATGAGTCCCCAAAATCCTGAAAGGAAAATGGGACTACGGTGTGGCCATCACCCTGTGGTGATTTCTTGCTTTCTGTCTGTCTGTGTCTCTGGCAAGCCCATGTGCACTATAGCAAAATTCTCTCTCTTAAAAAATAAATAAAACCTCCATTTGTGTGTAAATTTTTATGTCAGGATATGTGAATTTCTCTTGAGTTCATACCTAAAAAGAAGTGGAATATAAGGTAGATATTTAACTTTTTAAGAAGCTATGGAACTATTTTCCAAACTGGTTGTACTATTTTACACCTCCATCTGCAGCATGTGAGCGTTCTAGTTGGTCTTCATCCTTGTCAACACGGTATGGTCAGTCTCTAGTGGGGAATGGTGACTTCGCAATCCTTTTCCTCCATTTCTTTTTCCTCTTGGGGTTTTGGGCATTCACACAGATGCCCAGCATGTTTTTCTTTCTTTTTTTTTTTTTAAAGCTGCTTGTTCTAGAACATAAACCATGCAGTCGGCCATATGAGATCCAGCTCTTTTAATTGCTAAGCCTCAGGTTGGTCCTTATGACCAGTTTTGGTTGTATTATGATTCCGCATTGCAGTTTTAATTTGCATTTGCCTTAGTCAAGTTTATATTCTTTAAAAAGATGAGCCATAGGTGGGACCAGCCGAGCGCGGTAGTTATGGTGCTGGACTCCCACATGGCTGCCCACTGTTCAAGTCCTGATCCTGGCAGCTTGAAGATCATACCGTGTGCATGTGTGCCCAAAATCCCAGGAGAATAGAGCAGAAAGGATTGCAGTGTGGCCATCCCCCTTGGGGCATGAATTCTCACTCTTCCTCTTACTGTCTCTCTTTCTCTCCAATGAGCGCACATGCTCTGTGGCAAAACCCTAGGGGAAAAAAGAAAGATAAGTCTTAGGAGTTCTGGAGAATTTTGAAAATATTTTGAATAAATTTATTCTGGCTTGTAATTATATTTAATTTTATTAAGAAACAGTTTTGGGAACAGCAGGTGGCATAGTGGTTAAAATGCTGGAAACCCTCATGGCTGACTGTGGTTTGTGTCCCAGACCTGGCAGCTTGCTTTCTCTCTCTTTCTCTTTATTTCTCTCTCTCTGGTGAGCACACATGGCCTATAACAAGCAAATAAATAAATAAACAAGCAAATAAGTAAAGTCTTTGTCTTTGGTATTTTCTTCATTAGCATTACTATTGTTTTCAACTATGATTAGAGACACTTTTCCTTCTCTTCTCAGATTGGGAGGGTGAGTGAATTTAAGGTGATATGCAGGTGAATAAAGAGTTTGAAATCAGGTGTCTTTGTCATACACCCTCTCACTTTAAAGATAACTGATGTGGGTGGCAGCAGGTGGTGTGGTTAAGGTAATGGACTCTCACGTGGCTGAACATGGTTTGAGTCCCAGACCTGGCTGGTATCTTACTGTCTCACTTTCCCCTCTCTTTCTCTCTACCTCTCTGGTGAGCACACATGCTATATAAGAAACTTGAAAAGTAAATAAATAGGGAAAACAGCAGGTGGCTTGGTGAGTAAGGCATTGGGCACTCCCATATGGCCAACCACGGTTTGAGTTCCAGACCTGGTGGCTTGCTTTCTCACTTTCCCTCTCTTTCTTTCTATGTCTCTCTGGTAAAATTAAAATACGTGAATGAATAAATTAAATAAATCTTTATTTAAAAAGTAAATAAGTAAATAAAATAATTTTTAAAAATACTGTATATATTGCTGTGTATAGTCTGTCGTTCAGTGTTTTCAAGATTTATCTATTTTGGGAGGCTGGCAGGTGGCATGGTGGTTAAAGATGTTGAACTCTCACATGGCTGACCGCAGTTCCAGTGTTGGACCTGGCGGCTTGCTCTCTTTCTGGTCAAAATTGAAAAATAATGATAAATTCTTTAAAAAGAAATAAAAGATTTATCTATTTTGGGTACCTGAGTAAGGCGCAGTGGTAAAGCATGATGCTCTGATTGGTAATCCCACCATAAGAAGATTCCTAGTTCAAGTCTGAGACCTCCCTCAGTGTACAAGGCACGGGTGTGCCCATGATCAGGGTGGCTGAGGCTGGGCGTGGTTTCCAGACACTGTTAGGGGTGCTTTCCCTGTCTTTCTTGCTTGCTCATGGGAAAAATAAACAAATTTAAAAAAAGAAACGATTTATCAACTTTTTACAAGTAGTTTAATAATATAATTGTGGTAGTTAACATTATGTGATTTGAAGCAGCTGACGACGTAATGGTTACGTCACTGCACTATCACATGGCCAACCACAGTTTGAGTCCTGGACTTGGCAGCTTGAAACTCACACTGGGTATGCGTGACTGCGAGCCCAAAATCCCAAGAGGAGAATGAAAGAGAAGGGACTGTGATGTGGCCAACCCCCATGAGGGGTGATTTTTCACTTCTGTCTCTTTTTCTGTCTCTCCAGTGAACGTATGCGAGAATGAAAGAGAAGGGACTGTGATGTGGCCAACCCCCATGAGGGGTTATTTTTCACTTTTGTCTCTTTTTCTGTCTCTCCAGTGAACGTATACCCTATAGCAAAAATCTCTTTAAAAAAAAAACGTGTTTATAGTGTAGTTCATTTGTTCTTTTATATTGAAGACATTTACATTTTGTCCCCAAATTTTAGGTATACCAAAATAAGCTTCTGTATTTCTTTGTGTACATGTCAGTGTTCTTGTAGGGTAGTCAAACTGAGGCCAGCAGATGGTGTGGTAGTTAAGGTGCCGTACTCCCATAGGGCCTACTCTGCAGGTGTGAATCCTGGAGCCAGCAACTTAAAAATCATGCCAGGCACATATGTGCTCAAAATCCCAAGAGGAAAATGGAGGAGAAGGAATTGAAGCATGGCCATTGCCCTTGGGGAGATTTCTCACTTCCCCCTTCTCTTGTCTCTCTCTAACCAGTGCACATGCGCTGTGGCAAAAACCTAGAAAGGAAAAGAGATGAATGCAAATGAGAGTGTTTAGATAAATGTCGGTTTTCACAATGATACTGGTGAAAGATACTTTTTTTTTCTCCTGAAGTTCATTTATTTCTTCTGTGAGAGAGAGACAGGCACCTCCAGCAGGGTCTTCCGGCCTTGGTTCCTCCCGGTCTCAGCCAGCCCAGAGCCGAGCACATGTATGCACACACCCGCTGTGCTCAGGGAGGAGCTGGCGAGCACACCTAGGACCTTTCACATGGCTTTGGCTGCTTTATCTGCATGCCACTGCCTAGCCCCAGTGATGAGTTGGCATTTTGAGTGTGAGGATGAAGTATGAAGCCTGTCTTCTGAATGCATGCTGTTAAACATCGTAGGCAGCTCGAAAGCACAGTGATATATGACGATATGCTGTGCAGATGCTAGCCAAAGAAAATCTAATTTAGCAATATTTAAAGCCAAAAATAGTAGCAGAGACGAAGAGTAAGACTACATGATATATTGGGTCTTTGGAAAACTCTTGACGTATTTTTTCCTGTGTTTTTCTATGCAAAAATGCATCATGACTTTTCCAATGACACCCAATATAAAGGAATAAGTAACTAAATTGACATAGCAACCAGTATTTTGTATGTACCTATTATTGTAACCTCTAAATAAAGTAGAAATATTAGGTTGTCAGGAAAGTCATGGCATATTTTTCTGTTTTTCTATGCAAAAATGTGTCATGACTTTCTCAACAACCCAATAATAGGAATCTTTAAAAATATTCTGCAATTGATTTATAGGGGACACTATTAAAAAATATTTAGAGTGTCAACACGTAGCATGGAGATTATGGCAGGTGGGTGCCCTACGGCCTCCTCGGCTGCTCGAGAGTCTCGGTCTAAGGCAGGGTGTGTGTGCACAGGCGTGCCCAAAATCCTGAGAGGAGAATGGAGGGGAAGGTATTACGGCATGGCCATCTCCCCTAGCGGGTGATTTCTCACTTCCCTTCTCTCTCTCTGTCTCTGGGAAGTGCACATACCCTGTAGCAAAAACTTAAAAAAAATAAAAATCACTGAAAATATTAAGAACAGATATTGAAAGTGTCACATAGCTATATTTGTGAAAAGCAGATAAACACTACTAAGAAGTAAGTTAATAACCTCAGCCAATATTTGTTAACTTACTACAAAGTGCTTATAGTTCTATAGGAAAGGAGTCTGAATTAGTATTCTGTTAGTTTATGTTTCTGTTTCAGCAGAAGTTCAAACTTATTAAAAGTTTACTTCACGCCAGGCGCGTGTGCGTGCATGCCCAAGATCCCGAGAGGGAGAATGGAGGAGAAGGGATCGCGGTGTGGCCATCCCCCCTGGGGGGTGATTTCTCACTTTCTGTCTCTCTGTCTCTGTCTGTCTGGCGAGTGCATGTGCCCTATTAACAAAAACCTCTCCAAAAAAAAAAAGAGTTTACTGCATGTTAGAGATTCTAAGGTTGATAGAACAAATTGGTTCTGTATTTTTCTTCACTATGACAAAAGATTAAGTATTCGTCAAGGAAGAAAATGCATGCATGAAAAGAAACCTGCATTTATAATCTGACATAAAAATTAAAGCTCACTGTTCAGAACTTACACTGTTTTAATAACCCATGTCCACCGTTTCAGACATTATCATCCCATTCAATCCATATGTCTAGTCATTTTCAAAATTCCTTTCGACTATTCATGTATGAATTTTTACCTGAGTACACTTTTTTTCATTCACTAAGACCATAAATTGACACCAACCATTTTGTTTGTCATTTTTGAAATTTTGCCTTTTTTATTTAAAAACAAATAGGGCTGTTACTCCATACATCTCATCTAAATTTGTTCACTCAAGTGACCCAAATATATTTTTGGTATTACTTTTGAAGTACTATTTTTGTATTCCAAAGCAGGCCCTTCTGAAACTGATGATGTTGATGAAAAACTTCCCCTTTCGAAGTCTTTGCAAGGTATAACCTCTTCACTTCTGTTTTCCCATGTGCTGTTCATTTTTACTGTTTCTTTATATTGGACAGACTGTTTTAATGTTAATAACTATATTACTAATTTTCTAATTGGAAAAGGAAAAAGAAATGTATTGGCCTTTTTTTTTTTAACATACAAATGAACTTCGCAAGCAACAATTTTTCAAAACCAATTTTCCCTTTTGTGAATCTAGTAATGAATCTCGAAATGGGTACATGACACACTTTCATATTTAAGGTAAAGTACACATTTATACCTTATATCAGAAGAGTCAGAAGTGACGTTATTATTGTACAGTTAGTTATGTAAATATGGATAAGCTCATGCTGAGTCTGTTGTTAAGATTGTGAAATAATTACCCGTAAATCTCTAAGCAGATTGATTTCCTTTGTGGGAATTTTTGTGTAGTGTTTCCGGACTTGAGGATGATAAGTTATTAGTGATGCTTTTACTTCTGTCTGTTCTGGCATTGAATTTTCCTTAGGTCTTCTTTATACTATGAATGTAATTATTTATTTCACACTTGAAAAGAACAGAAAGGACGCACAGAATCATCAAGTACATGAGCTACCACCGTATAGTAACTCTTATTTATCTATCCAACCCCTTTTAAACAACTGGCCTCTTCTCTATTATCTCTCATTGCTTTGACCTCACATCTGCATCATCTTTGCCTTTACAGTCAACTTAATTCTCCATAAATTCAAACGTTAAGGTTACAAGGAAATAGAAAGGGAAGAAGTATGTGTGTGTGTGTGTGTGTGTGTGTGTGTGTGTGTGGAGAAAGCATGTTTTTACAGTCAATTAGATATTGATTCATAGACATAAATTTATAGTTCTAACTGGAATTTTGAGTTCAGGTGACTTTTCACAAAGTCAAGTAAGTGGAAGGCCAACCAGTGGTGTGATATTTAAGGCAGCTAGATCCCATGTAGTTGACTGAGTGAGTTTTTCAAGTCCCAGATTTGGCCACTTATAAAAGACTCACAGGGCGTGTGTGTGTGTGTGTGTGTGTGTGTGTGTGTGTGTGTGTGTGTTTATATGTATGCCCAAAATCCCAAAGAGAGGGGAAAATGAAGGAAAAGGGATTATGTTATAATCATCTCCCAAGAGGGGTGTTTCTCACTTTCTCTAACTCTGTCTCTGTGGCGAGCACAGCGTGTCCTCTGGCAGAACTTAAAAATGAGTGGAAAAGAATCCCAAGGTAATTACAGGAGTGACATGGCTAGCCATTGAAAACCAAAAATATTTGGTCTTAGTCTATTCAGGAGTACTAGACACTAAATGACAGTTTTGAGACTGTTGTCAATATTCTTTAAAAATCAAGATAAAATACATTTGTCTTTTAGTGTAAACTTCTGAATCTAGTTATCAGTAGGTATGATGAACAAATTAGTCTGCTTCCCTCTCCCTGAGTTAGTTATTCTTAATGATAGGTAATGCATTTTCATTTGTATTTGAAGCCAGTGTTTTCTGACCTTTCCCATGTTAGTAGCACAGACATTTAAGGACGGAGGGTGCATATTGAGGCACTTAATCCTGAGCAGCTCTGTGATGTTTTAGATTCTTTTATTTCTCTTCGTCAAAAAATCATGTGCTGTAGCAAGATGAGCCTGTTTACCTTGGGGTTGCCTAACCTGATACATTGCTTTGTGTTCCAGCTTTTAGAAGCAGGCAGATTATATTACCTGAATTAATAAAATGCTTTTGAGGCTAAAGGTAGTATTTAAATTTTAACTTAGGAGTTTCCTCTAAGGATGCCTTTGATTAAATTATGGGGATTAAGTTTCCGTGGCCTCCACCGTATTGAAAATGGAAAGCAGGAAACATTTCACAGCAAATCCTGAATGTGTTTATTTAGACTTCATTAAGTCTTTGAGTAAAGAAAGAATGTACTCCGATGGGGTGTTTTGTGTAAGCCATTCACAGATAGATAAGCATGGTACTTGAAACATGGTGATTTCTCAGATTCCAATACCCTTCAGTAATGATATTGTGTAGTTACGGGAACTAATATTACATCCCCAAATCTACTTAGGGATACTTGTATTTTTAAATGATTTTTTTTTAGCTTTCAAAAGAAGTGTTGTATGTTTTTCTGAGTTAGAAAACATTGTTTGAATTAATTACTAAAGAGTTAATATTTTTGTAGATATTTCTTATGTCTTAAATTGTTTGCATCACTACCTAGTTTCTCTTTCTTCTTTCAGTGTAAGTATTTATTGGTTTACTTTATGTTTTTTCTTCTTTTTAGGAAGCCATCATTCTTCAGAGGGCAATGAAGGAACAGAAGTGGAAGTACCAGCAGAAGGTTAGAACTAAAAAGGGATTTGAAATGATACCATATTTGTTTTATGGTTGTTCTATTTATATTGTAGAGATGTTACCCTGAAAACCCCTTATCTGGAAATACAAAGCTGACTGTTTGGGTATGCATCCTTATTTTTAATAAAGTATATTAGGATGAAAACTAAGTGGTAAGTAAAGCTAATCATAGTACCAAACCATTTTTCTCTTTCTTCTACTGCATATATTTTAGAATTGAAATGACCAGATTCCTTTATATTTCATTTTAAGTGCAATTTTAATGCTCCCAGTCTTTTAGTGAGGAAATAGGTGTTCTAGATTAAATTAATAAAAAAGGAGGGATATTTTTTCTCTTTTTATTTTGACACTGAAAACTACCCCCATGGCCTCCTTTGGCAGTTTGCCAGCTGTACACACAGGCTTGATTTGAGGACCGAGTGGGTAACTCCGTACAGCTCCTTTAGTTATTAAAATCTGGAGTCACACTGTTACCCAGGATGGCTTCTTACTTCTAGGCAGCTAAGTAGCTCCGTAAGAATTTCCCCCAGGAAAATGATCTCTAAGGTAACGGAATCTTGTTTAGAATTACTATTTCTCTCATAAACTGGTCATGTTGCGCCTTGTTTTTCTAGAATAAAAAGGGAGTCTATTCTGTAATTGTATTCTTTGCAATTGCCTTTTTACATTATATTTAAAAGTCATTAATGTGATCTTTTACCTTTGCTGAATAAAGGGAGCTTGTCAGGTCCCTGGGTTAAAGAGTGATCGTTCCAGTTAAGGTTTCTAACTAGAATGGATTTCTCTCAGAACATTGAGATGCTCATTTAAATAATATATTACATTTCTTCATCAAGCCTTTTTATAGAAGATTGCATAGGTGAATTTTTTTTAATGTTAGGTGGATTTTTTTTTTTTTTTATGTTTTACTGTGTGGAGGTACAGATTCTCCTTCGTGAAAAACACCTTCAGTTGTGTATAGGCAGTGTTTATGACAGAAGACAGCCTGTGTACAAGGCACACAGGTACAAGGGCTCGTTAGGCAATACGAATTGCTGGCAGTTTTACACCTCTGTCATAAGATAGGCTTTGAAAGACTGTGTTTTTATTGTCATGGCAATGCTAAGAGAGTTGAATGGAACTTGGGTGCTGGTCTTAATTCCTTTACTAACAAACATAATCGTCAACAAATCAATTAATCTCTCAATCTTTGCAGAATGGAAGAGAGCTAATGAAAATACTCTCCACCTGAGCTTCTAGCACTAACATTCTGATGTACATTGTTTTGTGTAGTAACATACATTAATGAAATACTTAATTTTAAAAATTGTGTACCATACAGAGTTAGAGGATATAGTCCAATGTGCATTGGAAATAGTCGTTTGCTTGATATGAACGTCTCCATTGCAAAAAATCGATCGTGGTTTTATTTAACCATATAAAACCACTTCTAAGATTTGCGAAAGGACAGGAGAAATAGGAACTGAAGTAGAAAGCATTTGTCTTTATCCTAGTATTTCCTAGTTACAGTAAGAAAATAATTCTGACTTTGTTATAATTTGATTGCTCCAAAAATATAGGGGTTTTGAATCCATTAATGTAGTTAACTTGGTATTAATAGTTTTTCAGGGTTTTTCTGCTTTTGTTTTATCCTTGTTTATAATTAAAAGGGTGAGATATTTAATTTAGTAATTATGAAGTGAATTAAAATGCCAGTTAAATTTTTATATTAGGCTTTTTTTGGAGTATCAAACCAATAAAATGTTGGAACATACTGGAAAATGCTTAATAATGAATGTCATCTTAGAATTTTATTTTTTTCAAGATTCTACTCAACATGTCCCTTCAGAAACAAGTGAGGACCCTGAAGTTGAGGTGACTATTGAAGGTTAGTTATCTAAAAGCATTGATTCCAAGAATTTACTTCTAGTCATAAAATACAAATATCACATTCATATTGCTAAGTATGCATTTCATTCATTCTTAAGGAAATTGTGAAAAGGGTTGAAATATGTGTTTGCGTGACCAAAGCAGCCCACATCCCAGCAGTGCACCCTAGTGCTTTGGGAGTTTTGACAACAGAATCAAGCTGTGAAAATGAGCATTGGCCCACAGGAAGACCAGGCTACACTTTGTATCCTTATGAATAAAGAAGAAAAAGAAAATTATAACCAGACTTGATACCCAAAAAACAAATGTTATAACCTGTTAGGTTATAACAGAGACTTAAGTGAAGCTAAAACTCTTCATTTCTAATTAATTAAAGTGAAGGAAATAATGTTGATCGTTTAGTCAATAATTTTAAAAGCACATTTCCACTCTAAAATACTACATAGAGGCTAACATATAATTTGTCTTACAAAACTATCCTGAAGCAGTGAAAGTTACAAATACATTCTAAAAGAATCTCTATAGTCCGTGTTGCTTCAAACCTAGTTTTTTCCTCAAAGATAAGTGTGAACACAGATGAACCATTTTGTTTTGAATTATTTGTAAATTTGACTTACACAGTTAACTAACAGCATCACTTTCATATTTCAAAATTATTGAATATGTTGGGGGTTTTTTCATTTAAAATTAGTATCTCATGATACAAGTCTATAAATTTTTCCCCCTCGCAGAGTAATTCTTTCCTATGGCAAGATAGTGAAACACTTGAATAAACGGTGTTATAGAAAGTTGTCTTCCTTTGCTCTGCTCCCAGGTCCCTGTACTAAGGGATAGATGTCAGTTTACTGTGTATACTTCTAGAAATACTTGATTATACATATGTATATACATTTTTTATTTTTGTAAAAATATACTTTCAGCAAACATTTTAATGCAAACTTTTAAAAAGTCACATGCAGTCAAGTATGCCTGTAATCCCAGCCAGTGGGGAGGCTGAGGCAGGAAAATCGCAAATTTGAGGCCAGTTACCCTGACCCTGAAAAAAACTTTTTTGTTGTTTAATAACATGTTCCGTAAATGTTTCCCCTTGTAACTCCACATCATGGTATTTCATTTTCTTTCTTTTCTTTTCTTTTTTTTTCCCCCCTAACTGCTATACATAACCTTTCTTGGTTGGTTGGTGGTGCTCTCTCTCTTTTCTTTTATAATAACCCGGTCTCTGTTGGTGTCACTCGGTTATTTGTAGTTTGGCTACTTCGGACTATTCCACATTTGCCTTCATTGCTTCTAAGATATAAGTTGATTGGTAGCTTCCACCTAATATGAAAGTCTTTCCATACTTCATGTGTTAACCTCAATTTATTTAATATATGGGTTTCTTTTCTCATTAATAGAATTTACTAACCTAAAAACCATATTGAGTTGTTTATAATGTAGCATATTTTAATTGCTTTTTAGTTAGAGACCTCATTAGCTTTCAGAGTAGAAAAATTTAAGAGCATGTAAGTATTATACATCATTTAGATTGTGAAGACTTTACCCGGCATGGTTTACACCTCAGTCCAGCCCAGTTGAGATTGTTATACACATCCTCGTCTCAATCATTAATTAGATTGCTGAGTTGTTTTTAGTATACATTAAGGCAGGTAAAAATTAAGTCTTGTTATTTAACAAGGAAAGTCAGATGAGAACTCACACAGTAAAAGCTATTCAGATATTCAGTTAGCAGGTTAAGTTTTGTCATATATACTTTAAAAACACTAACAATTTTTTTCTTAAATTATCTGAAAAAATCTACTGTAATATTTCTGATGGAAAAAAATTCCTGTCTTTCATGAACAAGGCAAGTTTGAAAAGTATGTATCCAGAGAATGATCTTAGCTTTATTTAGCAAAGTACTTGTGCTTAAAAGGAATGCTGGGTGAATGTAAATTCAGATACTGCTGTTTGCCTGGGGGTGACTTTATTTTCTCCTGCTGTGTGTTTCTACATTTTCCAAATAGGTGGTAGGAATAAGCAGAAAAAGCTTTGTTGTCAAGTAAATCTGTCAGATTTTCCAGTCTTTTAACCCGGGTATTATCATTTGAAATGATTGGAGTTCTGAGGAGGCTAGTTTGGCATTGCTGTAGAGATGTTCATCGCTACAAATGTGTTAGTTACCTGTGGCTGGTGATGTGCTCGGAGCTGTGTTCTTCCAGGGGTGGTCATTTGTACTCACTGTCAGTACTCCACAGTGAAAGCGTACATGAGTTTGGGAAGTTGGCCTTGGAATGAAATGGCCGTGTGTGCCTCAGTGTCATAAATATCATGACAACAATTTTGAGCTAAATCAGACTATTGCCAGATTATCTTTGATGTAGGCAGAGAAAATCTTAATTTCAGAATTGCTTGAGGCCTAGCTCTCCTGGGAATGCTGATGAAAGGAGGTGTTCTGGTTCACTGTGCAGCTTTTTCCCAGGGCGTTGCTTCCCTAACCTATATCATCACATGTTTTCATCTTGTTGTGGCCTAACCCTCTGTTTATGACTTAACCTATGTTTTTTCTTTTATTTTAATTTTTATTTATTCATTTATTTTCATTTGACCAGAGAGAGACAGAAAGAAAGAGGGAAAGTGAGAAAGCAAGCCACTAGGTCCGGGACTTGAACTGTGGTCAGCCATGTGGGAATGTTCAGTGCCCTAACCATCACTCCACCTGCTGACCCTTTTTTTCTTTAAATTCATTTTCTGTTTAATTTTGTGTCTTCCTATGTTGACCATCTTGAAATTTCTACTTTCATTTCTTACATATCTTGAAAACTACATAAATATTTCAACATACATGTTCATGTTCCCACACATGACACACATGCTACAATTGTTGAGTTTATAGGATCTGTGTAACTGAGTAGATGAACACTTGAAAACTTTGTGCTGTTGTAAGAGGAATTGTGTACTACAATTGGGTAACACTGTTTTAGACCTTTAGGTTATAGCAGGGTTTACAGTTGGGTTATCTGTCATCTGTTGATACCATTTCTTACGGACTTCATGCTTAGGACATTGTAAACGTTTGGCCGCTACATGTAATTAAAGGCTACACTATTCATGTGTTCATTTCATCTTTCCACAAATACTCAGCACCTTCTGTGTGCCAGGCATTGTACTAGATAGTAAAGATTAGGTAGGAACAGGACAGGCAGCTCCATCGAATGTTTTAAAGAAGGATGGCTGCCGTGTGAACAAAGATGGAGAGCTGCCAGTAATGAGAACAAGGAGGTCACTGTAGGAGGTTGTCATAGTCATCCAGGGCACAGATCAGGTTGGTGGAGATGCAGATAACTAGTGTAAACTCAGGAGATACTTGGAAGGTAAAGCTTACAGGTTTTGCTGCTTGTAGTTTTATTTTAAATTTGTGGTAGAACATTGTGCATGAGTGAGAGAGAGGGGACGCACCCTCGACAGGGTTGTCAGGCTGTGAGTCCCTTCCCCTACCCTGCCAGCTCATCAGGAGTTTGGGCACATGTGAGCACCCTGGCTTGTTTCCCGTCAACCAGATCAGGGACTGAACCTGCAGTACACCACTGGCCTCTAGGACATCACCGATCATACCACACCAGGCTGGGCCTATAGTTGTTTAATTATTGTTTTTCTTACATGTTACTATAGAGTCTACGTGATTGAGTAGGCTAACATTGGAAAACTTTGTGTTTTTAATTATTATAGCTACCAAACAGTTTCTTCCATTCAATTTCCAGTTGTTTATGTAATGATAAGAGTTTGAGAGGAGTTATGAATCAGATTCACAGGATCAAATGAGATCCATTTATTCGAAATGTGTTGGATGATTAATGGCTCTAGTTTCAGACAGATATAGTGCCTCATTTACATTTTTTAAAAATTTAAATAGGTGTCAGATGATATGACACTAATAATTTGGTTATGTTGGTAATAAGAATATGTGGGCCAGCCTGTGGCCCGATACTTCCGGCAGCTGAATCCCACACAAGAACAGTGTGATTTGAGAGATGCACCAGGTGGGTGTGCACATGTGCCCAAAATCAGAAAAAAGGGAGAAGTGGAGGAGAAGGGATTGTGGCATGGCTTTGCTCCATGGAGGTGGGGTGCCTTCTCACTTTTTCTCTCTCTTTTTTTGTTTCTGTTTCTCTTTCTCTTTCCAGTGAGCACACACAGTCTCTGGCAAATTAGGAAGAAAATGATAGTATAAGAAAATATTGTACTATTTTCTGTCTCATTCACTGGCAAGAATGCAGTAATGAACAACTTTAGCTCTGAAGTCTATATGATATTTATGGGCATAATTTTATATAACTGTGTTAGAAAAAGGAAAACAAGTTTTTTTCTAAATTCAGATTTATTTTATTTATTTATTTATTTTTTTTGTTTGGAGAGGTTTTTGCTATAGGGCGTGTGCACTCGCTAGAGAGACAGAAAGCGAGAAATCACCCCCCTGGGGGAATGGCCACGCTGCAATCTCTTCTCCATTCTCCTCTCGGGATCTTGGGCATGCACGCACACGCGCCTGGCATGAGTTTTAAGCCACCGGGTCCGAGACGCGAACCGCGGTCGACTACATGGGAGTCCAGCGACATAGCCATTATGCTAACTGCTGGTCCCCCCTAAATTCAGATTTTGAGTTAGGGGCAGTGTTAATAACTTCTCTCAAAGGCGTGGGAGGATGCTTTTGTCCATACTGGTATAAAGTATGCTGAAATGTGTGGTCGGTTGTAATGTGGAGACGCCATGGTCTCTGGAATAGCAGTGCTCAGTGCTGGGCCTGATTCACAGGATATACCTCTGGACATCTGTTCGATCTTTCCACTACAGAGAAATAAGTAATTTTGATTTTTTGTGAAAAGGATTTTAGGTCAAACATACTAGATTTTCTAATGCCTTCTAAAAGCTAGTTACAGTTTTTTCTAGTAAGGAGTTATTAGAGGAAAATTGAGGATATGGTTATGTGCATAGCTATTCTGATGGCTTAATTCCATATGGAATAGCCACAATGGACTTTTTAATAGATATTCGATGAGATATTTTAACATGTGTAATTAGATTCATCTCTGTTCATATTCGATAGGTTGAACTTCATTATTTGTCACTAAGGAGAAAATGTGATGTCACCTGTAGTTTTAATATTTTATAATATTTGTTAAATTGTTGTACTGAGAAAATCATTCTCAAAAAAATACAGGGGGGACCAGCAGTTAGAGTAATGGCTATGTTGCTGAACTCCCATATAGTTGACTGAGGTTCGCGTCCCGGACCCAGTGGCTTAAAACTCACACCGGGCACGTGTGTGTGCGTGCCCACGATCCCAAGAGGAAATTGGAGAAGTGATTGCGGCATGGCCATCCCCCCTAGGGGGTGATTTCTCACTTTCTGTCTCCCTGTCTCTCTGTGTCTTTCTGGCGAGCGCACGTGCCCTATAACAAAAACATCTCAAAAAAAAAAAGAAAGAAAGAAAGAAAGAAGAGCCAGTCATTGTCAGACCACCTCTTGGCATAGTGATGGAGGGAGCCAGATCCCACATAGTTCACTATGGTTCAAGTCCCTGCCTTGTGACTTGAAAAACACGCCATGTGCATGTATATACGTGCTCAGTATCTCGACAGGGTGGAGAAATGGAGAAGGGATTGCATGTGACCATTCCTCATTGTGGGGGGAGGTGCTTTCTCCCTCTTTGTCTCTCTGGCAAGCTCATGCACCTTCTGACTGTGTATACACACACACGTGTACATATTTATAATCATTCTTCTAGATTTGTCTGATTTTTTTTCTTTTGTTGGTCAGTTATATTACTTTCATAAAATATATTTATACCGGGCCAACAGGTGGTGTGGTGGTTATAGTGCTAGGCTCCCACTTGGCTGTGGTTCGAGTCCAGACCTGGTAGCTTGCTTTCTCACTTTCTCTTCTCTCTAGTGAGCACATGTGCCCCACAGCAAATTTTTAAAAATAATAATAATAAAAAAAATTTTTTTTCAAAATTTTATTATTATTTTTACTGTAGGGCATGTGTGCTTGCTGGAGAGACAGAAAGCAAGAAATCACCCCCAGGGGTGATGGCCATGCCACAATCCCTTCTTCATTCTCCTCTTAGCATCTTGGGCACACACCTACATGCCTGGTGTGAGTTTCAAGCTGCCAGGACTAGAACCACGGTAAGCCCCATGGGAGTCCAGCGCCTTAACTACTACGACACCTGCTAGCCCATAAATAATTCTTTTAAAATGTATATATTAGGTTGTCAAGAAAGTCATGGCATATTTTTTATGCAAAATTCAGCAGATAGTGTAATGGTTACATCACTGAACTCCCACATAGTCAACCATGGTTCAAGTCCCAGATCCAGCAGCTTAAAACTCACTCTGTGTGTGTGTGTGTGTGTGTGTGTGTGTGTGTGGGGGAGTGTCCAAAATCCTGAGAGGAGAATGGAGGATAAGGGATTATGGCATGGCCATTATCCCAAGGGGTCATTTCTCACTTTCTATCTCTTTCTCTGATGAGCACACAGCACACGCATACTATAGCAAAAATCTCTCTAAAAATAAGTAACATTTAAAGAGAAAAATAGTCACGATTTTTCCAATGACCCAGCATATATATTTATACTTTTAAATCCTTCGTGTTCTAAAATAAGACTTACTAAAGAAATCAAAAGGAAGACAGTCTTCTCCCCTTCCATGGGTCTTAGTTTTGTGGTTTAGGTTGTAATTAAGGTTAATGTCCTGCACCTTAGCTATTATTCTTCATTATGTCCTATAACTATATTTTCTTCTTCATCTTAGACTTTCTGTTTTTATTTTTTGTAATATCTATAGGGAAAATACTTTAGCTCTCAAAGTCGTTGCTTAGTATTTGTTAAGAAATGTGACGCACTTACAATGCTTTCACAGTATTTATCGGTGAAATCAGTATATTTCGTTCAACCTTTGGAAAACAGCGTAACAATACTCTTAGGGTTCCTAAAATTCATGTGGATGTTGGAAAAATCTGTATGAACTTTTTAAAATTATTTATCTTATTTTATTATTTTTTATATTTGCTGTAGGACACATGCTCTCACAAAGGAAAGAGAAAAAAAGTGAGAAAATAAGCCGCCAGATCTCTGGCCCCTGTAAGGAGTTTTTAAAAGTATATTTTCGGGACCAGCAGTTAGCGTAATGGCTATGTCGCTGGACTCCCACGTAGTCGACCGTGGTTCGAGTCCCGGACCCGGTGGCTTAAACTCACGCTGGGCGCGTGTGCGTGCGTGCCCAAGATCCCAAAAGGAGAATGGAGGAGAAGGGATTGCAGTGTGGCCATCCCCCTTGGGGGGTGATTTCTCGCTTTCTGTCTCTCTCTGTCTGTCTGGTGAGCGCATGTGCCCTATAGCAAAAAACCTCTCCAGAAAAAAAAAAAAAAAGAAGAAAATAAAAAGTATCTTTTCAGGGCCAGTAGGTGATGTGGTTAAGACGCCAGACTCCTGCATGACTTAACTGCAGTTTGAGTCCCAGACCTGGCAGCTTACTTTCTCTCTAGTGATTGATGTGTCTTGTAGCAAATTGAAAGATAATTAATAAATGTAAAATATTTTTTAAAGTGTATTTTCAGAATCAAAGGTTAAACTTAGAAGCAATACCTAATGTGTTTTCCACACTATTTCTGCTTAGTTTGGAATGTTAATCTATTATAACAGATTTCTCAACCAGTTAAAGTCCTTGTAAATTAGTTTAATAGCTGTGCAATAGTCAAGTTTTATTTTACTGGAAGCTTGCCATTTTAAAATGCTTCATCTCTCTTCAATTTTTCTCTTTTTTAAACTTGCTAGAGATTGTGTATTCTCACTGGAGAGAAACGTAAGAAGGTGGAGTGAGAAAGCATCCCCTTACCGGGGGATGGTCACACCCTAGTCCCTTCCCCCCCATTTCTCCTTTTGGTACTTGGGCACACACACACATGCACCTGGTGTGGTTTTCAAGCTCTTGGATCTGGGACTTGAACCACACTGTCGGCTATGTGGGGACCAGCTGCCTTAACCACCATGCCACCAACTGCCCCTCAATGGTTATTTTATGAGAGATGTTTTTCTGTGTTTATTTGAACACAGGCTGGGACATTTAGCATGGCAAAATTTTTATGTTGTTTTTAGTTTTTTTTCTGAAAGTTTTATCTTTCTTTTTGGGGGGAAGAGATTTTTGCTACAGGGCACATGTACTCGCTGGAGAGACAGAGACAGAAAGTGAGAAATCACCCCCCGAAGGGAGATGGCCACACCGCAGTCCCTTCTCCATCCTCTTCTCAGGATTTTGGGCACGCATGCACATGCACCCTGTATGAGTTTGAAGCTACCGGGTCTGGGTCTCGAATTGAAGTCAGCCGTGTGGGAGTGCAGCGATGTAACTGTTATGCCATCTATTGGTCCCAGAAAGCAGTTTTACCTTTCTAATCACATAAATAGGTCCTAATATGAATTTAACTGGTATCAGTGACTTTGGTACCATTTCCTCTGATTGATTATGTCAGTGAATACTTTCAAGTTAACTGTTGACATTATGGAAAGAACCCAAAGGAAGTGAGCCAGTGCAGCCATGTCCAAATGTGTCCTCTGATGTCATGATAGGAGTGAGATAAAGTATTTAAACTTCACTCCAGGTTTCCCTTGACTATTATACAAGTATATAAGATGTAGCCAGTGCTGCCTGTGGCAACACTGTAGATTAGGCCAGGTTTGCATTTCTTAACTTTTTGGGAGGTGACCTGATTGGTTAGTGGAGAGTTACACCCGTAGTCTGACTTCAGCTGTGCTATGTAGGGATATGACATGGGCAGTCACTTAACATTTTCTAGCCATTTTCATAAATTGAGTCCAGTACTCAAAACTCACTCAGCCACTTCTAAGTCCAGTGCCTTAACCACTACCCCCTGGTGGCCGCAGGTAGAACTCTTACAGTGTTCCCTGACCATTTTAGGGACTAGAAGAAAACAATGATAGTTTTTCTTATTTTTATTTATTTAAAAAAAAAATTTTAGAGAGGTTTTCGCCATAGGGCGTGTGCACTCGCCAGAAAGAGAGACACAGAGAGACAACAAGCGAGAAATCACCCCCCAGGGGGGATGGCCACACAGCAATCCCTTCTCCTCCAGTCTCTTCTCGGGATCTTGGGCACGCATGCACACGCGCCCAGCGTGAGTTTAAGCCCCCGGATCCAGGACTCGAACTGCGGTCGACTACATGGGAGTCCAGCAACATAGCCATTATGCCAACTGCTGGTCCCCCTCAAATAAATTTAACATGGAACTCTTAAATATCTTGAGCAATCTATATCTTGTGCTGGAATATCTGATTGCTCATTGAGACATAGGTTCTCTAGACTCAATCAGCATTATCTTGTTTCATAAGTAATGGAACTTTTTTTTTTTTCTCAATGGTACACACATTCACTGGAGGACAGGGAGCAGGAGGGAGAAATGGAGAAAGCAACCCACTTGGGGATCATCATGCCACAGTCCCTTCTCCATTTCTGCTGTTGGGATTTTGAACCCATGTGCTCACACATGGACACAGCACGTTTTTTTAAGCTTCTGGGTACAGGGCAGCTGTAGTCAGTCAGCTCTGTGGGATCCGGCTACCTTACCCCCACACATGGACACAGCCTGTTTTTTTAAGCTTCTGGGTACAGGGCAGCTCTAGTCAGCTCTGTGGGATCCGGCTACCTTACCCACTATGCCATACCACTGACTGCCATGCCCTATTTATAAAGTTTATATTTGTTAAAAATACTTGACATACACAGGCCGGCAGGTGGCGTGGAGATTGGGGCAGATAGATCCCACCTGGCCAAAAGGAGTTCGATTCCAGCCCCAGTGGCTTGAAAGACAACATTGGGTGCGTATGCGTATGTGCCCAAAATTCTGAGAAGAGGAAGGATTGTGGCCAATCCTCACTCGGTGATGAGTTCCCACTTTCCCTCTTTCTGTTTTTCTCCTGGCAAGTACACATGCTCTTAGAAAGTAGTACCTGATGTACAATGCTCTAACCTCCTTTATTTATGTATGTGTGAATTTCGTGTAAGTTTAAATATTTTTCCATCTAAGCTTTGTTCCCCTTTTTCCTGTATATTTGTATAATTCTAGGCAGCTGTCCCTATTAACACTTCAATACCAGGCATGGTGACATGTGCCTATAATCTCAGCTATGGTGAGGGAGGCTGAGCAGGAAGACTGTGAGTTCAAGGCTGGCCTGGGCAGCATAGCAAGACCATGTCTCTAAAAATAAATTGAAGTAACAAAATTCTCAGGAGACTTACAGTAAAATTCTAGGTAACAATTTGAGTTATTTGAAAAAGGGAAATTTATAACAATACAAATAAGGCAAACTGAAAGAAATTTAAGCAAGACAAAGGAAAGTAAACAATATTCACTGCAGCGTGTCCCAAAAAAGTAGGAAAATTGTAAGTGTAGCTTGAAAAAATAGTGTTGGAGATAACAATACAGAATAACGAATGATACTTAAGACAGCTATAAAAGCCCACTTGCCTTTTGCATGTTTTGAATTTAACAGGTGATGGATATATCTCACTTAGGCTGTTTTTCCAGTAATGATAGTTTTCTTTTTCAAGATGATGATTATTCTCCACCCACCAAGAGACCAAAGAGCAATGAACCGCCACAGCCACCAGTTCCAGAACCTGCCAACGCCGGAAAGCGAAAAGTGAGGGAGTTCAACTTTGGTGAGTTCCCGATTAAATATACGACAAATACATGACCGTTTCCTTCATTTTCCTTTGGACTCTTTCTATTACTGATAAAAGCTGTATCATTCTACATTTTAAAGCACTTACTTAAAGGAAGTACTTTAAAATGTAGTTTTACATTGCAGTTTAAGGCTGTACTTGCAGGGGTCATTTCTGTAGTCTGTGCGTTACAGTTTAATATGTGGAAAGCGGGGCAGTTTGAGGTAACAGACATTATGTAAACCTGGTTTACACTTACAGAGCACAAAACACTGTCTTCTGATATTAGTTACTGTTAGGAGACTCTAAATTAGCTTAACAATTTAGTAATGTAGTTATTTCTCTTAGCTTTCAAATCATCTTTTTTGTTTTGCTTTTTGTTTTTTTAGAGGTTTTTGCCTTAGGGCACGTGCATTCTTGGGTGAAAGAGGTGGAGATAGTGAGAAGGGAAATGGGAAATTACCCCCCGGGGGGATGACCACACTGCAATCCCTTCTCCTCCCAGGACCTTGGGCACACATGCACACGCGCCCAGCATGATTTTGAAGCCACCAGGTCTGGGACTCAAACCACAGTCGGCAATGTGAGAGTTCAGCAGCATAACCACTATACCATCTGCTAAGCCCAAAATCTTCTTTATTCAGACATATTTTACACTGTAATTTTTTTTTTTACTCTGTGTAACTGCCAGCTGCTAGTCTAACGTTCATTATGTGTCCTATTGAAGGGACAAATTATGTCTGTGATCTGTATTTTGAATAAATAGAGCATTTAATTTCTTTCTTTCTTTTTTCTTTTTTTTTTGGAGAGGTTTTTGCTATAGGGCATGTGTGCTCACCAGGAAGACAGACAGAGACAGAGAGACAGAAACCGAGAAATCACCCACCCAAGGGGGAAGGTCATGCCACAATCCCTTCTCCTCCATTCTCCTCTCAGGATCTTGGTCACACATGCACCCAGTGTGAATTAAAGCCACTAGGTCCAAGACTCGAACCACAGTCAGCTATGTGGGAGTCCAGCAACATAGCCATTATGCTAACTGCTGGTCCTGAGAACAGCATTTTTTTTAAGAGAGATTTTTGGTACAGAGCATGTGTGCTCACCAGAGAGACAGAATGAAGCAGAAAAACAAAAAAGCGAGAAATCACTTCCCAGGGGGGATAGCCACCAATCCCTTTTCCATTCTCCTCTCGGGATTTTGGGCACGCATGCACCAGCACCCGGCATGAGTTTTAAGCTGCTGGGTTTGGGACTCAAACTCAGTTGACCATGTGGGAGTACAGCAAAGTAACTATTACACCACCTGCTGGTCCTGAAAAGAGCATTTTAAAAATTTACTTATTTTCCTAATAAAGAGAGACAAGCACACTTGCAGCAGGCTCACTACACTGCAGTCCATCCCCAGTCTCGGCCTGCCCAGGTCACGGGTACACGTGCCTGTTGTGCTCAGCAAGGTCCCGGGATGCAAACAGAGCCTTTCTGTTCCAGTGTTTACTGCTACACCACCCCGACTGAAATTTAGTATTTTAATATTCTATTTTTTGGGTTCACCCTATAGCCTAATTACTAAGGAAAGAAGATCCTACATGGTCAACCATGGTTCAAATCTTAGCTCTGGCAACTTGAAAAGGACGGCGTGCGTGCGTGCGTGCGTGTGTGTGTGTGTGTGTGTGTGTGTATGCACACAACATGCGTGTCATGATCACACCCCATTGAGGGGCAGTGCTTTTCTCTTTCTTTCTCTCTCTGGTAAGCACACATGCCCTCCCGCAATTAAAAATTCTGATTTCATAATAGGCACCATTACAGGGTGTAAATTGAATGTCTTTATATATTTTAAGTTTATATATGTTTATAGCCTTTAGCATTCTAACTAAGTTGCAACGATGTATTTATAAATTCTTATTTCCATAAAATTAAGACATGTTTTGGAAGGTTTTTTAAGTGACCCCAAGAGATCTCCCTTTTTGCCTCCATTTTATAGTTTTACTTGGTTTTTTATGTCCTCTGCTTTGCAGAAATTAAAAGATTAAAAGAGATACTGTACTTTAAAACATCTTTTATAATCTCCCATTGAACTAATTTCCTAATCCACATACAGGGCCAGCAAGTGGCACTGGATTCCCATATGGGTGACCACAGTTTGAATCCCTGACCTGGTGGCTTGAAAATCATGCTGGATATGTGTGCATGTGTACCCTAACTCCTGAGAGGAGAGTGGAGAAGGGATTGTGGTGTGGCCATCTCCTCTGGAGGGTGATTTTACACTTTACCTCTCTCTCTCTCTCCAGGCAGTGCAGACATGGCAAAAACCTAAAAATAAAAATAAAAAACAAAGAAGTGGAAAAAATTCTTAGGGAAGAAATAAAATTTTATTAAGATGTTTCTGTTAGATATATTATGTAGAAAATGAGACCAGCAGTTGGCATAATGGCTATGTCGCTGGACTCCCATATAGTTGACCACAGTTTGAGTCCCGGACCCGATGGCTTAAACTCATGCCAGGCGCATGTGCGTGCGTGCCCAAGATCCTGAGAGGAGAATGGAGGAGAAGGGATTGTGGCGTGGCCATCCCCCCTGGGGGGTGATTTCTCTCTTTCTATCTCTCTGTCTCTCTCTGTCTTTATGGCGAGCGCACATGCCCTATAGCAAAAACCTCTCAAAAAAAAAAAGAAGAAGGGTCGATAGGTGGCGTAGTGGTTAAAGGCGCTGGACTCCCACATGGCCGACCTCAGTTCAAGTCCCAGACCTGGCAGCTTGCTTTCTCACTTTCTCCCTTACTCGCTCTCACTCTATCCCTCTATGGTCAAATAAAAATAAATAAAGATAAATAAAATAATTAAAGAAAAAGCAAATGGGCCATTAGATGTTGGGACATTTTCAGAATATACTAATGCTCCCAAATAGGGAATTTTTAATTGAAAATTAACTTTATCTCAATTTTCAGAGAAATGGAATGCTCGCATTACAGATCTTCGTAAACAAGTTGAGGAGTTGTTTGAAAGAAAATATGGTATGTCTATAAATTGAAAAATTATTTTAATACTTTGTTCATAAGCATGTTAACAGTGGAGTTGTTTGTTGTTGGAAGGTAATGTGGTTCTGTCAGTAAGCTGTGTTTACACATCTCCTTTCTAAGTCATTTACATGTCTGTCCAAACTGGGAACTTTTTGGAAGGAAGTCTGTTCTTTAATTATCAGTTAGCATTTCTTTGGGCCTTTTAGCATGCATATTTGGGGATTTATTTATGTATGTATTGTAGAGTTCTAGATCTTGGAGATTTAATTGAGAATTATTTCCTTAAATAATAGCTTCTCTTTGTTTACTGTATTAGATCCTTTATTCCTCGAATGCCCTTACTGCCTCATCTCTTACTATTGCTGAGTTTAAGTTGGTACATTCTCCTTTGCACTTTTATTTTCTTATTCTATCGTACATCTACCTTTACAATGATGAAAGAAACGTGGCAATTCTTTATCATCACCTGATAGTTTATATCAAATTTGTTCCTAAAATTAGCAATTATAATTTTAAAGCATCTGTTTTGGTGTTTTGTTTTGCTTCTTTTTGATGATAGAGTAAGCATGTGTACATGGAGAGGGGGACGGTAGAGAGGAAGGACACACAGTCAGTAGGGTCTCATCATGCTGTGATTTCCTTCCCTCCACCCTCTTGCTCCTCAGATATTCTGGGCACCTAACCATGTGCCCTGCATGTTTTTTAAGCCAGCCCATGATCCAAACCACAGTCACCATATGACCTGCAGTGTTAGCACTGAGCCACAGTGGCTGGCCTTGTTTTGCTGTTTTTAATTTGGATGGCTATTTACCTTGCAGTTAAATGGGGAGCTATGAAAATGTATAACACATGGGCTAGTAGGTGGCATGGTAGTTAAGGCACTGAGTACTCCCACATGGTCAACCATGGTTCAAGTCTCAGACCTGGTGGCTTGCTTTCTCACTTTCCTTCTCTCTGTGTCTGTCTTTTTCTGGTCAAATTAAAATGAATAAATAAAATTCAATAAATAATTATGTAAATAAAAAGGAAATTGGATAGCAAAATTTTGTCTTGAAAATCTAATAGCTATCATGCTATCGTGCCCTACAGAAATTACGTGATGGTTTAACATGATAAAATGATATTGGGGGGCTCTTTGGTCTCAGCCACAGAAGTAAGATGACGAAGAGAATGTCACCCTTTGGAAAGCCTTGCAATGACATGCACACGTTGTGTTGCCTCTGTGGTTCTAAGGCCTCCCACTTTCAGAAGTCGCCCTGTGGCAAATGTGGCTGGCTACTCTGCCAAGCAGCAGAGAGTGTAACTGGAGTGCCAAGGGTAAAAGATGAAATACCACTGGGACTGGTCGGAAGAAGCACTTAAAAATGGTATACCGCAGATTCGGATGTGGATTCCGCGAAGGAACTACACCTAAACCCATAGGCCAGCTGTTGCAGCATCCAGTTCATCTTAAGGATTTCAATGATTAGTTAGGCAATAAATCTTCTGGTTTAAAAAAAAAATAAAACTGGTGGGGGCAGCAGGAGGCGTGGTGGTAGTGAAGGTGCTGGATTCCCACATGGTTGACCATGGTTTGAGTCCTGGACCTGACAGCTTGCTTTCTCACATTTGCTCTCTCTTGTCTCTGTATTTCTCCGGTCAAATTAAAAAAATAATAGTGATGAATAAAATTATGTAATTCTTTAAAACAAACAAACAAAAAACCTGGTGGGCCAGATGGTAGCATAGTAGTTAAGGTGGCTAGATCCACATGGCTGACTGTGTGGTTTGAGCCCTGGAACTGGTTGTTTGAAAAACATGCCAGGCATGCATGCCTAAAATCCTGAAAGGGAGAGCTGAAGGAAAAGGGATTTCAGTGTGAACACCCCCCAGGGTGGGGCGCTTTCTCACCTTCCCTTTCTCTGTTGAGCACAGTGCCTTCTAGCAAATTTTCTTTAAAAATCATTTTGGCATTGTTTGCATTAATATACTTGAAATGAACATTTGTTGCTTAATCATGGGTAACAAACTACCCACCATTAAAAAATCAAGAATTAACAGTAAATTTGCTAATAAATCCAATAACTTCCCCATAACATTTTTAGTTTTTATTCAGGTTCTCTTAGTGTTTCTCCCACTTTTCAATCACTTAAAATTTTTGGCCAGTGTTTTCATTTCATCTATAATATGTCTAAGCAAAATTACTCATATTCTACATGGAAGCACTTTTAAACAATTATTGCAGATTATATACTTGTACAGGTATTGAGTGGCATCTTAGAAATGGAATTTTTGGGTCAAAGTCAATATGAATGTTAATTTTTTTTTTTTTAAGATTTTTTTTTTTGCCAGAGGGTATGTGCCCTAAGTATCACCTATCAATGTCGTAGTCAACTTAATAGTCACCCTTTTAATCTCATCACAAGCAAATTTTTTCCTTTTCTTTTTTTTGAAGAATTATTTTTTATTTAACTTTATTTCTTTGTTCATTTATTTATTTATTTTAATTTGACCAGAGAAGAACAGAGTGAGCTAGAGCAAGAGAGAGAGAGAGAGAGAAAGTGAGAAAGCAAGCCGCCAGGTCCAGGACACAAACTGCAGTCGTCCATGTGGGAGTCCAGCGCCTTAACCACATGTCACCTGCCGCCGCTCCATTTTTTTAAAAAGAGAATTATTTATTTAATTTATTATTATTATTTTAATTTGGCTATAGGGCATGTGAGCTCACCAGAGAAAGACAGAGAAAAAGAGAGGGAAAGTGACAAGGCAAGCCACCAGGTCCAGGATTCCAACCGCAGTCAAACCATGTGGGTGGGAGTCCAGCATCTTAATCACCATACCACTTCCTGGCCCCCCAGATTTTATAGTGTGAGATGTTGGGGCACATTCAAACCACAGCAGCAACTCTTTTGGTGACTGCCTTAGGGAGGCGTATTTTTATTATGATATATAAATATAATATCTAGATTTAGTGTATCAACCAAGGATGTTAAACTCAGCATTAATGTGTGACATGGTATATTTGGGTTAAATTTCAGTGCCAATATTAATATTTAGCACATAGACTTCTATATACAATGCCAGCAAAATAGTGAAGTTGTTACTACTCATTATATTTGATCTCTAATATTATTCATGCTTTTGCATTTTTATAGATGTATTATTTTACTCTGGAGCAAATAAATGTTAAGGGTTTTCATAGTTCAGGAAAATTGGCTTCTGTTATTTAAAAGAAATCCTTTATAAATCTAATAATAGTTATACTTTCAAAACTTTGTCTTTTTAAAAAATAATTATTTCTCAACTTAATTTATTTTGTTTATTATTATTTATTTTTAAATTTGATCAGAGAAAAACAGAAGGGAGAGAAAGGGAAAGTGAGAAAGTAAGCCACTAGGTCCAGGACTTGAACCATAGCTGACCATGTGGCAGTCCAGCACTTTAACTGCCACACCACCTGCTGGCTCTCAAAGCTTTGTTTTAAAAATACTGCTTCTCAGGACCAGCAGATGGCATAAGGTTACTTCACTGGACTCCACGTAGTCAATCATAGTTTGAGTCCTAGACTCAGCAGCTTAAATTTCATGCCAGGCAGGTATGCATATGTGCCCAAGATGCCAGGAGGAAAATGGAGGAAAAGGGATTGTGGCATGGCCATCCCCCCATCCCAGGGGGTGATTTCTTGCTTTCTGTCTTTTGTTTCTCTCTCAGGCAAGTGGATGTGCCCCATAGCAAAAATCTCTCAAGAAAAAGAATTGCAGGAGCCAGCAGTTAGCGTAATGGCTATGTCGCTGGACTCCCACATAGTCAACCGCGGTTCGCGTCCCGGACCTGGTGGCTTAAAACTCAAGTCGGGTGCATGTGCGTGCGCGTGCGTGCCCAGGATCCCGAGGGGAGAGTGGAGGAGGGGGGATTGTGGCATGACCATCTCCCCTTGGGGGTGATTTCTCGCTTTCTGTCTCTATGTCTCTCTCTGTCTGTCTGGCGAACACAGGCGCCCTATAGCAAAAAACCTCTCCAAAAAAAAAAGAAAAAGAATGACTTCTCTTCCATTTTAGCCTATACAGGGGGTCTTCATAGAGTTCATAGAAAATTCACATTATGAAAAAAATGCATGGATTTAAAATTATTTTTTCAGAATAAACTCATATTTTAATTCCATATTTCTACAAACCGAAGTCCCCTCTTATGTATTAATTGATCGGTTAACTAGTGTGTTCTTCTGGCTTCATAGTTTGGTTCAGGTTGTAATAGAAAATCCTACTGTATGCACGTTGTCTTAAAGTAATGGACTGTTACTGCAGAGGCAGTAAATGGCACGCACTGGCATCTTTGGCATTCTCTTTAGCTCTTTTGTACTGTTTGTCTTGTGATTCAATGACAGTAGTAAAGATCAAATTATAAAAGTTAAAGAGCAACAGATATGTAGTTATTGTTTTGTACAAACTATGCTTAAGTGATGATTCCTTTCTCTTCCTTCCTTAAAGCTCAAGCTATAAAAGCCAAAGGTCCAGTGACGATCCCATACCCCCTTTTCCAGTCTCATGTGGAAGATCTCTATGTAGAAGGACTTCCTGAAGGAATTCCTTTTAGAAGGCCATCCACTTACGGAATTCCTCGCCTCGAGAGGATACTACTTGCAAAGGAAAGGATCCGATTTGTGATTAAGAAGTAAGACTCTTAAACTCTTCCTGGACTTCTGTGAGGTTCTCTTCTTTATTCTGATTAGTGCATCTTTTTTACTGTTGGCAAATATTCATTAACCAGTAGAGCCATATTTAAACTATAATTAGAGTTTGCATTGTACATACTTGTATATATATATTTATATACTTATACATTTTTAAGAATTATTTTATTAAACAGTATTTATTTTAATAGTTCTAGAGAGAGACACACACACACACACACACACACACACACACAGAGAAAGAGGGAGGGCAAGTGAGAAAGCAAGTCTCCAGGTCCGGCACTCAAACCACAATTGGCCATGTGGGAGTCCAGCACCCTTAACTACCATACCACCTGTCAGCCCCCATACTTATATTTCTTACTTGTTAATTTATCTGTGTGCTATCAGTTGGCTTTTAGAACATGAACACCTGCCTAAACCTAACTGGCAGTCAGCTGCCTTTTTTCTTCACAATTTTATACTAAGTTTGCTGAAGAAAACCATACAGTATCATCTTGTTTTTAGGTTTGTAAATTTTAAAGTATGCGTGTGGATATGTGATAGAAAACAGTATAGTATCATCTTGATTTTTTGATTTTTTTATTTTTTTATTTTTTTAATTTGACCAGAGAGAAAGAAAGGGAAAGCTAGAAAGCAAGCTGCCAGGTTGGAACTTGAACCAGGGTTGGCCATGTGGGAATCCAGTGCCCATATCCACCGTGCTACCTGCCAGCCCCAGCATCATCTTGTTTTTAAGTTTGTAATATTAAAGCTTATCTGGGAATAGGTGATTTTTAAAAATAAATTGTGGAAGAAAGAATAGAAAGAAAAGCTAAATGGAATGCTCTAGATTGCTTGGCATTGATTTTTTTTTTTTTTAATTTTTTGAGAGATTTTTGCTATTGGGTCTGTGTGCTCGCCAGAGAGACAGAGACAGAAAGCGAGAAATCACTCCCCAGGAGGGTTGGCCATGTTGCAGTCCCTCTTCCAGTCTCCTTTCAGGATTTTTGGCATTCATATGCACACACCTGGTGTGAGTTTCAAGCCACTGGTCCAGAACTCAAATTGCAGTCGACCACTTTGGAGTTCACCTTAACCACTACACCACCTGCTGGCCCCAGCATTGACTTTGAAAGTGTCCAAGGAGGGGCTCTCTTTTTTCTTTTCTTTTCTTTTTTTTTTTTTTTTTAGTTTTGCTAGAGAGTATATGCACTTGCCTGAAAGAGAGTGAGGGAAAGTGAGAAAGCTCCCTCCATGAGGATGGCCATGCCACAACCCCTTCTCCATTTCTCCTTTTAGAATTTTGGGCATGCCAGGACCAGCAGTTAGCATAATAGCTATGTCGCTGGACT
>NW_006159934.1:1547358-1597923 GCF_000334495.1 Tupaia belangeri chinensis
ATAAGGAAAATCCCCCCCAAAAAAAAAAAAAATTGGGGGCATGTGTACCTAGTGTGTTTTTTCAGGCCAGTGAGTCCAGGATTCAAAGCACACAGTCAGCCATGTGGGATCCAGCCACCTTAACCACCATACCACCAGCCCTGTTTTTGTTTTATAAAATTGATATTTTTGTTTTCGAGAGTTAAGAAACATACACACATGGGCACCCTCAACATGGTTCTACCATGCCATGACCCTCTTCACCCGTTCTCTTAGCCAGCCCGTGTCATGAGTGCACACGGGTGTGCCTGGCCTATTCAGGGAGACTCAGGATCAGAACCTGGGCCTCAGGCCAAGCAGATGGCGTAATGGTTACGTTGCTGGACTCAAATGTAGTCAACAGTGGTTCGAGTCCTAGACCCAGCAGCTTAACCTGGGCACATGTGTGTGCGTGCCCAAGATCCTGAAAAAAGAGTGAAGGAGAAGGGATTGTGTTGTGGCCCTCCCCTCTGGGGGTGATTTCTCACTTTCTGTCTCTTTATCTCTGTCTCTCCAGGGGGTACATGCACCCTCTAGCAAAATTGTGTCTCTCAACAACAAAAAAGGAAGGAGCCTGGGGTCTCCTATCTGGCTCCAGCAGCAAGCAGCACTGCCCTGCTGCCTGTACTGCTACAGCTGAGCGTGTGCGTGTTTACTTTAAGGAAATGCTGCCATTAGAGTTGGACTTAAAAATGTTTCCATGTTGGGGACCAGTAGGTGATGTGGTGGTTAAGGCGCTGGACACTCCCACGTGGCTGACCATGGTTTGAGTCCTGGACCTTTCTTTCTCACTTTATCTCTTTCTTTCTCTCTTTCTCTCTCTCTCTCTGGTAAATTAAACTAAAATGATTGAATAAATAAAATTAAAATAGATAATTATTTAAAAAAAAAACGTTTCCATATCAAAATAGCAACCACAGCATGCATTGTCATAGTTTTTCTAAAACTGTGTTAATTTTTTTTTTTTAAAAAGTTAAAAATACTAGGAAGACATTTATCAGCAGATTTCAACAAGTGTACATATTGGCTAACTTATTAGAGCCATAAAACAAGTACTAGGTATGTTTATAAAAGGTAATAATTTGATCATGGTTACCTAGGAAATTAGAAAATACGTTTACCAAACTAAATTCTTTAATGAAAGGCAAGAAGATTATCAGTCAAGTGGATTTAATCATTATTTTTCAGTTCTGAAAAGAAGACTTATCCTTTGACTGTGCTGCTCTAAATGAGAGGAAAGGAGAGACACACCTAGTCACACTTTGTACCCGGAACGTGAAGGGAAAAATAATTATGTTTTAGACGAATGTATCATTAGGCTCCAGGTCATCCATAAAGAGCAGAAATCACACTGATGATACCTCTCTTTGAGTAATAGCAGGTGGTGAATACTCTTCATCTGTTTCTTTCCAAGTTGTAAACGATAATTATTTAAATCTCAGATTCTGTACCCAAACTTGGTAATCATGTGTAAAAGCAAACAGAGATGTTTTCTGACCTGGAATTGGGTGGGTAGCAGTTGAAATGTCTCCAGCCCTGAACAGATACTTACTCAGATCGGCCCCTTGCTGGCCTGGACTTAGACAGCAGGACATCGGAGAGGACCTGCTGATAACTGGTGCCTGGGGCTCTGCTTCTGCTCTCTCCAGGTTCTTCCACCCCTCTGCTGATTGCTCCCTTACACTGGTGGCGAACTGGATGCAGCCGTCCCAAGCCTCACTGGAAGCGACCTATCTATCTCAGAGCAGGGAAAACCTTAGTGTAGTCACACTTCTCTTTAATTAAGAATCACATTGCGAGCTTACTCCTAAATCAAGTCCCAGCAAGGGAAAAGTACCAGCGTGGTAGGTTTAGACCAAACAGAATTCATCCCCAGGGAGTGGAAATGAATTCATTTCTGAAATACATTTTTTAAGTCCCTCTACAATGACCAAGTCTTTTCTTGAATCATGTGCATAGTATGTCAGATTTTTTTAAAGTTTACTGACGTTATCCTTGAGGTAATAAACAGTGAACTGAGTAGTAGGATAATATTCTTTTTACTTTCAAAAGTGTTTAACTTCACTCCATTAACACACTGGTATCATTGAGGAAATGGAAAAATTAACGGCATCTTGACAAGTGTTAGAACCAAGCCAATATGCCTTTGTCAATATTAAATAAAAGCATGTCAGAAGTGTTTAACTAAAAATGAAAAGAGCCATGACATACCTCATTATAATAGATAAGCTGTCTCCCAGAACAAGTTGTTGCTAACATGTTTTTCTTACACATTGTTTAAAGACTAAGAGAAAATTGAACAGTAAGCAAAAAAGTGTATTATTTTAAGAACCAGGGGCTTAGTGGTTAAGGTAGCTGGATCACACATGGCCAACTACAGAGTTCAAATCCTGGTTCCAGTGGCCTGAAAAACACTGGGCGTGTGTGCATGTGTACCCAAAATTTCAAAAGGAGGGGAGAAATGGAGAAGGGATTCCAGTGTGATTATTCCTCATAGGAGTGCTTTCTCACTCACTCTGGCAACCAAACATGCCCTCTGGCAAAACATTAAAAAAGGTTTTATACTGTCATTAAATTGTATATTTTAAAATTTGTTTTAAAACATTCATTTATTTATTTAATGCCAGAGAGAGTGTATATATTTACAGCAGAGAGAGAAAGTGCCCCCAGTGGGGCCTAGTCATGCCGCAGTCCTTTTTCCTTCCATTCTTCATTCTGTCCGGATCCTGGGCATGTTTGTGACATGCACCCTGCATGTTTTTCAAGCTGTGGAGACCAGAACTCCAAACCACCTACTTTGGCTTCTGCACAGTGCTGAACCACTGTACTATAAGGCTGACCCTCGAATTTATTTTATTTATTTTAGGGTTCATGTGCTTGCCAGAGAGAGAGAAATCACCCCCCAGGGGGAATAGCCGCACCACAGTCCCTTCTCCGCCATTCTTCTCTCAGGATTTTGGGCACCCACGCACATGTGCCCAGTGTGAGTTTCAAGTTGCTGGGTCCAGGACTTAAACTGCGGTTGGCCATGTGGGAGTCCAGTGACATAACCATTACGCCATCTGCTGACCCCCAGGTAACACTCTTACAGACACTCTTAGACATCCTTTAATTCAGTTCAGCTTACTGAGAGATCGCCCACAGGACTCGGTCTCATGGCAGTCTCCTGTGAAAGTTGGAATATTACAGGAGAAGAGAATGATATGAGATACATAAGCTGGGTTATGAAAAATTCTGTGATTTATTAATTATGTTTTATGGACTGTTTGGTCATTATGAAAAATAAAACATCTTGTCTTACAAATAATATTTCTATAATTTTTTGTTTGTTTGTTTTGGAGAGGTTTTTGCTATAGGTCACACGCGCTCGCCAGAAAGACAGAGAGACAGAAAACGAGAAATCACCCCCCAGGGGTGATGGCCATGCTGCAATCCTTTCTCTTCCATTCTCCTCTAGGAATCTTGGGCACGCACGTACATGCGCCCGGCCTGTGTTTAAGCCACCGGGACTCATGGGAGTACAGCGACATAGCCATTACTCCAACTGCTGGTCCCAATATTTCTATAATTTTTACATCAGTTGCTAGATACGTAGAGGAAGGTCCTCTTGAATGTAATTTTAAGGAGTCCATTTAAAATTTCTGTAAGACACTTAAATTACTAGGAAGTTGCCGTTACCTCTTACTGTGAGGACATGTGCTTTATGAAGTACTGTATAAGATCATCTGCAATTATTTTGGAGGCCAGAAGGTAGTTGACAATGGCCAGTTGTGCAGTTTGAGTCCCAGACCTGGAGGCTTAAAAGTCACCCTGGGCCTGTGTATGAACATGCCCAAAATGCCAAGAGGAGAATAGAGGAAAAGGGACTGCTGTGTGGCCATCCCCCTGGGGAGTGACTTCTCACTTTCTCTCCTTCTCTCTCTTACTCTTTCTGGCAAGCACATGCACCCTATAGCAAAACTAAAAAAAATAAAATGATTTTGTCACATTACTCTGCAGAAACCTTAAGAAATTAAGATTTCTTGTGCTCAAGTATTCACATTGTTCTTTTTCCCCCCTAGGTTTTTTGCCTTAGAGTGTGTGCACTTGCTGCAGAGAGACAGGGAGAGACAGAGAGAGGGAAAGTGAGAAATCACTCCCTGGGGAGATGGCCATGCCACAGCCCCTTCTCCATTCTCTTCTTGGGATCTTGTGCACGCATGCACACGTCTGGTGTGATTTTCAAACCACTTGGGTCCAGGACTTGAACCACTGATGGCCTGTGGGAGTCAAGAACCTTAACCACTACACCACTCACTAGCCCTGTCTTTCCTTTTTAAAATAGACCTTGGTGACTGAATATTATGTATGTTCTAGCAGTTACTACTTTGCTAAATATTACCTAGTGAATACTTAGTACTTATTCTTACCTTTTAGACATGAACTTTTAAATTCAACTCGTGAAGATTTACAGCTTGATAAGCCAGCTTCAGGAGGTGGGTCTCCCTTCTTGTGTCAAACGAGAACATTATGTGTACAGTATTTATTTTCCATTTAATGGGACATTGATTTGTTTGTGTTACCTTCCATAGGAAATTCAATGTATATCTTTATTACATGCCATTATAGGAAATTCATTGTTTGAATTCTAATATTCCATACAAAAATTATTCATATTAATTATTAATAATATTATATTGATTAATATATATTACTACAAATATATTTTATGTGTGCATATGTGCAGACAGGACTAAACAACCATGCCTGTTCTATTTTAAAGATGCAGGTCTCGTTCTTTGGCATCTTGCAGTGAAGAGTTTATTATCTAAATCCACGTTAGTCAATTGAATGATCATCTATCAAATGTACATTACACTCAGGACAAAGAGATTTACTTCTTAGAGTATGCAGTCATAGCAATCACCATCATTTGCTTGTTAGTTGTGCATTGAAGGAAATATAAACATAATTATTTTCTTGCTCGCTTTTTCTCTGGAGTGGAGTGGAGCAAGCAAACAACAAAGTGTAAGCCACAGCATTTAAATATGGTACAATGGAAAGTTTGCCAGAACTATCATAGTCCTGAATGCAGCATAAAAATCTGGTAACTGTTCTTGAGTAAACTGAGTTCTGCTATTTTTTAGCTTTAGTTAACTTTGTTTGCCTTGTACTCTTATAGTTCAGTGTTGACAGTGTTTTAGTAATACATTCTTTAACCTTAGAAAAATTTTAGACTCATAAAAGGAAAAATCCTGCTAATTTTATACTAATAATATTTAATAACCTAAGTTGCTAAGGCCATCAAATTGAGAAATCTGTACATTTGTTATTCTTACAGTAAAGGAAGAATGGTATGCCAGGATCACTAAATTAAGAAAGATGGTAGATCAGCTTTTCTGCAAAAAGTTTGGTAAGTAGTTCCCCACTCCTCCAACTAAGGTATATTATAGAATAATGTGGGTTTTTTTAGTTTCGTTTTGTTTTTTAACATTTATTTGTCTATTTGTTGTGATTTTCAAGCCACCGGGTCTGGAACATGAACTGCAGTTAGCTATGTGGGAATCCAGCACCTTACCCACCATGCTACTACTTGCTGGCCCCCAGAATAATGTTTTTTAAATTATCATTTTGTTTGAGGAAAGAAAATGTGATATATATCACCTTCAGTGTTCCTTTTTTTTTTTTTTTGAGAGTTTTTTACTATAGGGCGCGTGTGCTCGCCAGACAGACAGAGAGAGACAGAGAGACAGAAAGCGATAAATCACCCCCCAGGGGGGATGGCCATGCCACAATCCCTTCTCCTTCATTCTCCTCTCGGGATCCTGGGCACGCACGCACACGTGCCCGGCGTGAGTTAAAGCCACAAGGTCTGGGATTCGAACCGCAGTCGACTACGTGGGAGTCCAGAGACATAGCCATTACACTAACTGCTGGTCCCTTCAGTGTTCCATTTTTAAATAAATATTTATTATTAAAAGTTTAGTGTAACTTTTTTATGTTTTCGACTTTTCTTAGATTTTTGCTGTAGGGTACATGTGCCCTCCAGAAAGACAGAGAAACAGAAAGCAAGTATTCACCCCCGAGGGGGATGGCCACACCGCAGTCCTTCTTCTCCATTCTCTTCTCGGAATTTTGGGCACACACATACATGCACCCAATGTGCATGTCAAGCCGCTGGGTCCAGCACTCGAACCACAGTCAGCCACTTGGGAGTCCAGCAGCTTAACCACTATGCCACCTGCTGTCCCCAGTATAGCTCATTTCATTAGTGTTCACAGATTTAGGTGGGTCTAGAAATGTTGCTGCTTTAGAGAACTAGTAGCCAGCAGTATTACTGATTTTTTTTTAAGGTTCTGTTAGGGGAAAAAAGGAAACTTAGATTCTCTGTAGCTATTAACCACTCCAAGTATTGAGAAAGAACTCACTAATTCCGAGTGCACAATTCTTTTTTTAAAAAATATTTTATTTAGCTTTGTTTACTTACTTTAATTTGATCAGAGAGGAGCAGAGTAAGAGAGAGAGAGAGGGAAAATAAGAAAGCAAGCCACTGAGTCTGAGACTCAAACCATGCTTGGCCATGTGTGAGTCCAATGTCCTTAACTACCCCATCATCTGCCAGCCCCTGCACAATCTTTTTCTGTTTTTTAGGATTGTTTTTTTCTTTTACTGTAGGGCGCATGCACTCACCAAAGAGAAAAAGTGAAAACTCACCTCCAAGCGATGGCCTTGCCTCAACCCCCACTCCACCATTCTCTCAGAAGTTTGGTTACCTACATACACGAACCCAGCTTGATTTTCAAGTTCCTGGGTCTGGAACTCAAACTACCTAGTTGGCCGTGTGTGATCCGGCTGCCTTAACCTCCACACCACTTGCCAATTTACTGGCACCTGTGAACTCCTTCCACCTCAGGGTGAGAGGCAGAAACAGCCAGAGCAGTCCCCTGCCCCTGCCCCTGTTCATTCTGGAGCATTTGTTCAAGTCGTAGATAAGCAGGGAACACTTAATGTTAGTATAAGAAAGGGGTAAGGGGTCTGGGGAAGAATTAGGGAGAATGAGGGGAATAAGGTGGCAGGGATTGTTATTGGGAAGGCCTCTTTGATAATATGGAAAACACGTCCTGCAGTTGGCCTTTGCCTTTTGCTACAGCTTCTGCTCTTCCCATCCCAACTCTAGTGATAGGTTCTTTTTTATTTTATAGAACATTTGTTAGAATTAGGTTTATGTATTTTTCATTCTATTTAAAAATGCACAATAATAATAGTTAATAACACTCCCAGATGTGATTCTCAAACCCTCTAACCCTTAACTGTTATGTTTATTGGCATGTTTCTTTTCTGATCTTTATCAAATCACTCCCCAGGGGGGATGGCCACACCGCCGTCCTTTCTCCTCCATTCTCCTCCTGGGATCTTGGGCACGCACACATACATACGCACCTGGTGTGAGTTTAAGCCACTGAGTCTGGGACTTGGACTGCAGTTGACTCCACGGGAGTCCAGCAACATAGCCATTACGCCAGTTGCTGGTCCCACTGTATTGAGTCTTTAAGAGTGTGTTTCCAGAGGATTTTCTTTTTTTTTTTTTTTTAGCCAAAACATTTGGGGTTTTTTCTTTTCTTTTTTTTTTTAGCCAAAGCATATGTGTTTTTGCCAGAGAGAAAGGAACCACGAGAGAAAGCATCCCCGAGTGGAGCCTAGTCACACACTTCTCCACGTCTCTGTCCTGTTGGGATTCTGGCCCCACTTGCACATGTGCCCTGTGTGTTTTCTAAGGCAGTAGGAGCAAGATTTGAACTGTGTGCTTGGTCATCTAGAATCTGGTTCCCCTAATCACTAGATCATGGGACCTGCCCTCTGTTCTGTTTTGTTTTTTAAATTGGCATGTGCCTTGCTTTGGATTGTACTAAAATAGGATTATAAACCCAAAGTCTCCTGAATGTTCTGATTTTCGTTGTTCAGCGGAAGCCTTAGGGAGCACTGAAGCCAAGGCCGTACCATACCAAAAATTTGAAGCACATCCTAATGATCTCTACGTGGAAGGACTACCAGAAAACATTCCTTTTAGAAGTCCCTCGTGGTATGGCATCCCAAGGCTGGAAAAAATCATTCAAGTGGGCAATCGGATTAAGTTTGTTATTAAAAGGTAAGATCAGAAACTGCAGAAGCAAATTTAATGTGTTCCTGAGAACAGATGAACTGGGTAAAGCTAGACTTTTGTTTCCTTCTTGGTAGGACTTCCTCTCCATATTTAAGACTAAGACCTCACATTTATGCTCATTTATTGAGCAAATATTTATTTTATACAAGCATCAGATGTACGAAATTGAACCTAATAGGAGCCCTGTCCTTGAACAACTTAATACAGAGATAAATGTAGTAAGATGTTATTAGCATTTCCAGGGGAGAGGCAGTGGTAGCACAGCCCTGCTGGTCAATGGTGCATGCAGAGGAGAGGAGAGGTATTTCCAGTGAAGGGAAGAATACTGGAGGGAGGGAGGACGGTGTCAGGAGTGTTCACAGACTCCTAAGTAACCCATCCATATGGGGAGAGCGATGCCTTGTGGGCAGCATGACTTTAAGAAGGATAGGTAGACTTGGAGACAAAGCAGAGGAAGGCTTTGATCCTCTAAAAGTAGTGGCAGTTATTAAAAGCTTTTAAGTCAAAGGTACCTTGAAACCATTTAAATCTGCATTTTAGAAAGATTATTCTACCTGGATCTTGAAGGAGACTTGGGTGTGGAAAGGAGGAGAAGGCCTACCATTTACACTGACAGAGGAATGTTGAGCCCTAAGTAGACCCTTGCTTACTGAATGAGGGTTTGTGTATTCATTGGGCCCACAAGTTAAGGAAGGGACAGGAAACATTTGCACCAGCAGAGCGGTTAGGTAGTCAGAAAAGTCATGAAGTATTTTTTATATTTTTCTGTGGAACAGTGGGTCACAATTTCCCTGACAACCCAATGTTTCTAGCTGCAAGTGATATAGTTCATCTAAGATTTCAAGACAAGCTGAGCTTGTTTGGGGAAAAAGTGATTGTTTTTACACACTTGACAATAAAATTCCTTTGAACACATCCAGGTGGTCCCATCTTAATGTGTGAAAATGGCTTTCTTCAAAATAAACTAGTCACCAAAGTGATTTTTTTCCCACTGCCGAAGAAGACAGAATGGACCATATTTTAGAAATAATTGGCTGTATGCACTATTTGGGAAGGGCTTTAAGTTATTCCTAAATATTCTGTTACTAATATCAACCATCTTTTTATAGACCAGAACTTCTAACTCACAGTACAACTGAAGTTACTCAGCCAAGGACGAATACACCAGGTAAGACAGTTGTGAAATCCTTTCAAAAGGCTTAAATCAATGGTTTTTACACTTAGTGTTATTCTTTTTAATCTTTTAAACCCACAAAACTCCTCCTTCTTCCCCTCCCCTTCCCAAAAAAAATCTTTTGAGGGAGATTAGTATAGGCAGTTCTTAGTTTATCAGTGTAAATATACACAGGGTTTTGTTTGTTATGTTTTAGAGAGATTTTTGTTATAGGGCCCATGTGTTTGCTAAGCAGAGAGAGACAGAAAGCAAAAAAATCGCCTCCCTCCCCACCCCCAGGAGTAATGGCCATACCACAAACCCTTCTCTTCTGTTCTCCTCCTAGGATCTTGGGTAGGATCTCGGGCACGCTTGTACATGTGCCCTGCATGAGTTTGAAGCCACTGGTCCAGGACTCGAACTGCGGTCAGCTCTGTGGGAGTCTGGCGATGTAACTGCTGTGCCATCTGCTGGCCCCCATACACAGTTCTTTAGCTTTGATTTAGACTGGTACTATCCAGTTGATGTATAGTATGCCCCATAAATGCAAGTTCGTTTTCTAGTAGCCAAACTTGTGTGTTAGAACTTAAAATTTTTAAAAGCAAACTTCACGTTTTTATTCTTTATTTAGTGGCCCAGTGTGCATCTTACACTACGGCACATCTCAGTGCCGACGAAATTGAACCTAATAGGAGCCCTGTCCTTGAACAACTTAATACAGAGATAAATGTAGTAAGATGTTATTAGCATTTCCAGGGGAGAGGCAGTGGTAGCACAGCCCTGCTGGTCAATGGTGCATGCAGAGGAGAGGAGAGGTATTTCCAGTGAAGGGAAGAATACTGGAGGGAGGGAGGGAGGACGGTGTCAGGAGTGTTCACAGACTCCTAAGTAACCCATCCATATGGGGAGAGCGATGCCTTGTGGGCAGCATGACTTTAAGAAGGATAGGTAGACTTGGAGACAAAGCAGAGGAAGGCTTTGATCCTCTAAAAGTAGTGGCAGTTATTAAAAGCTTTTAAGTCAAAGGTACCTTGAAACCATTTAAATCTGCATTTTAGAAAGATTATTCTACCTGGATCTTGAAGGAGACTTGGGTGTGGAAAGGAGGAGAAGGCCTACCATTTACACTGACAGAGGAATGTTGAGCCCTAAGTAGACCCTTGCTTACTGAATGAGGGTTTGTGTATTCATTGGGCCCACAAGTTAAGGAAGGGACAGGAAACATTTGCACCAGCAGAGCGGTTAGGTAGTCAGAAAAGTCATGAAGTATTTTTTATATTTTTCTGTGGAACAGTGGGTCACAATTTCCCTGACAACCCAATGTTTCTAGCTGCAAGTGATATAGTTCATCTAAGATTTCAAGACAAGCTGAGCTTGTTTGGGGAAAAAGTGATTGTTTTTACACACTTGACAATAAAATTCCTTTGAACACATCCAGGTGGTCCCATCTTAATGTGTGAAAATGGCTTTCTTCAAAATAAACTAGTCACCAAAGTGATTTTTTTCCCACTGCCGAAGAAGACAGAATGGACCGTATTTTAGAAATAATTGGCTGTATGCACTATTTGGGAAGGGCTCTAAGTTATTCCTAAATATTCTGTTACTAATATCAACCATCTTTTTATAGACCAGAACTTCTAACTCACAGTACAACTGAAGTTACTCAGCCAAGGACGAATACACCAGGTAAGACAGTTGTGAAATCCTTTCAAAAGGCTTAAATCAATGGTTTTTACACTTAGTGTTATTCTTTTTAATCTTTTAAACCCACAAAACTCCTCCTTCTTCCCCTCCCCTTCCCAAAAAAAATCTTTTGAGGGAGATTAGTATAGGCAGTTCTTAGTTTATCAGTGTAAATATACACAGGGTTTTGTTTGTTATGTTTTAGAGAGATTTTTGTTATAGGGCCCATGTGTTTGCTAAGCAGAGAGAGACAGAAAGCAAAAAAATCGCCTCCCTCCCCACCTCCAGGAGTAATGGCCATACCACAAACCCTTCTCTTCTGTTCTCCTCCTAGGATCTTGGGTAGGATCTCGGGCACGCTTGTACATGTGCCCTGCATGAGTTTGAAGCCACTGGTCCAGGACTCGAACTGCGGTCAGCTCTGTGGGAGTCTGGCGATGTAACTGCTGTGCCATCTGCTGGCCCCCATACACAGTTCTTTAGCTTTGATTTAGACTGGTACTATCCAGTTGATGTATAGTATGCCCCATAAATGCAAGTTCGTTTTCTAGTAGCCAAACTTGTGTGTTAGAACTTAAAATTTTTAAAAGCAAACTTCACGTTTTTATTCTTTATTTAGTGGCCCAGTGTGCATCTTACACTACGGCACATCTCAGTGCCGGTTAGCCACATTTCAGCCGTTCAGGGCTAGTGGCTACCATGTGCGACTGTACACATTTAGAGTTTAACTTTATTCATGTGGAATTTATTCTGAAAAAGAATCAATTGTATGAATGATTTTCGTTTTCTTCATATGAACTCTATGTCAGCCTTTCTTTCCCGTCATTTTGTTTGCCATTGTATGTCAGAAAAGTGACCACAATTTGTACATCTTCTCACACTTCAGATACTTTTATTGGGAAAACTAGTAAATGGCCATGCCCTGTAATGTGAAGTCGGCTGTTGCCAGGAAATTAGTGTGTGTGTTTTTTTTTTCTTTTAAGTAGTTTTTCATGAAAACGAGCACATAAATGTTTCAGTAAAACCTAGCCACAATAGATGTACTTAATACAGAAACTGACACTGTGAACTCTGGTACTGTGCGCAGTTTGCAGCATACTCTGCCCATACAGATTAACATCAAGCATTTTGGGTATTATCCACAGTTAGTTTCTTCCACTTAAATGTTGGCGTTTTTCTTGTACCTGGTCTGGAAGCCCCGAAGCCGTCTGCAGCTACTGCTCCTCTCTCCCAGCGTGCCCTGGGGAGGAGCATGTGAACCCCACGTGTTTTAAGCCCTCTTTCAGATGAACAGTTCTGCTTTTCTTACACCGTAAACTTAACTTTAAATTCTGTCTTCCTGCAGTTCTTCTGATATTTGACAAGTAGAGGAAATCATCCTTTTCTTTAAGATCTAAAGTGTGTATTTTTTTTTTTAATCAAAACTGAACTAAGCATGACTAGAAAGGAGGATATCTACATTCTGGTCCCTAAATGCAGCCTGATTTGTGTTAGCACCAGTCACTAAAATTATTAACTAGATTTATTTTCCTTTTCCAGTCAAAGAAGATTGGAATGTCCGCATTACCAAGCTACGGAAACAAGTGGAAGAGATTTTTAATTTGAAATTTGGTAAGTAAAATGCATTGCTTATGTTTTAATTTTAAAACATAAATGAAAAGCCACATTCTAAATGAATGATAGAAGTTCAGGATGTAAAGAAGAAAGGCCCCTGAAGTGGGTTTTAGTTTATTTCTACCACTAAACTTCTTACTAAACCAAGCGAATTACTTTATTTCTCTTGGATTCAGTTTTCTCATATGTCAAAAACGGGAGAGGAAGGGAGGAGTTGGGATAAATCTCAGTTCCACTGTCTGTGCTTCTAATCTGGCTAACACCGGTATGGCAAATAGGTTTCATCATTTGTTTCAACTTAGATTTGTTGACAGCGGTTTCCTGGAGCGCTGTCTTGAGAAGGATTCTGAGGAGGCTCAGCAAGAGTGTTTCAGTTGATTGGGTGTATCTGTCATGGAAAAGGAAGTAAGGAGTGGGGAGTGATAGCAGTATGCCCGGGGCGTTTCTATCCATTATTGTAATACCTGGTATTGGCATTTTGTGTCCTATGTCAGGAGTCTGACTTTCCTGTCTCTGATCACTCTAACGTACTGAGTTCTACTTAGACACATAATATGCAACTCCTGTCTTTAAGTAGCAAACTTGCACCTAGATGACGACACAAGGGCTGGGTAGGTCCCATTGCTGCGTTTAATGGCCTTAGTTCATTTCTGCCCAGACAACAGAGATCATTTTGACTAACAACGTAACTTTTGTTTTTTTTACTGAAAGTGTTCAAATGTTCCTTTAAAAATACTTATTTTTTAGGCTTGTTCTTACACAAGGGCTGGGTAGGTCCCATTGCTGCGTTTAATGGCCTTAGTTCATTTCTGCCCAGACAACAGAGATCATTTTGACTAACAACGTAACTTTTGTTTTTTTACTGAAAGTGTTCAAATGTTCCTTTTAAAAATACTTATTTTTTAGGCTTGTTCTTCAGATTTGCACAATATACTAAGCAGAATGCCTTCAGTATTAAGTGAACATTATTAGATAATAGGGAACTTTATGTAACTTATCTAAGAATGCAGACACAAAAACAATATCTACGTAAAATTTATCTTCCACAAGTTGTGTTCTGTTACACTTTCAGCTCAAGCTCTTGGACTCACGGAGGCGGTGAAAGTACCATATCCTGTGTTCGAATCAAATCCTGAGTTCCTTTATGTAGAAGGCTTGCCAGAAGGAATTCCTTTCCGAAGCCCCACGTGGTTTGGAATTCCACGACTTGAAAGGATTGTCCGTGGAAGTAATAAGATCAAGTTTGTTGTTAAAAAGTAAGTCCTGTTTGTGCCTATAGTCATTTTTAGAATTAAAATAATAAAATTATAGTTCTTTTTTGTTTGTCTGCTATAAGGCATGTGAGCTCAACACAGAAAGAGAGGGAAAGTGAGAACTCGCCCTCCAGGGGGCATGGCCACACCTCAGTCCTTTCTCTTCATGCTCCTCTCAGCATTCTGGGCACACACGCACACATGCGCAGTGTGATTCTCAAGCTGCCAGGTCTGAACTCAAACCTCACAGTCATGTGGAATCTAGCCACCTTAACCTCCACACCACTGGCTGACTCATAAAATTATGTTTTTATTTAAATTATTTGTCCAGTTAAAGATGGCTGGTCTGGCCTGCTGTCAGCTACTATTGTGGGATTGCCTTTGATCTCTGCCATCCCCCATCCCCACAAGTTTGTTTTATTTATTTCTTCCATGAGCCAGAGAGAGACAGTTACCCCCAGCAGGATCTTGACACCATGATGCACCTCCAGCTTTAACCAGCACCGCATTGTGGGGACGCATGGCCTGGTGGCTCAGGGAAGTCTCTGGATACAAACTCAGAACCTTTCTGTATGGATCAGCCTCAGAGAGTGATCACATAATACACAACCACTGAGCCAGCATCTGCAGCTGCCTCTTAGTAGGGTTAGCGATGTCGTGATGCCTCTTAATATTCCTGAATACTTGAACTGGTCATTGAATTGACAATGCTGATTTTTTTTAGGGCCAGCCCTGTGGCCTGATGGTTGGGAGAGCTGTGGACTAGTGGTTCAAATCACAGACCCAGTGGTTCGAATCATCAATCCTTAAAGGATGATGAAATGGAGGAGAAGGGATTGTAGCATGACCACACCTTGGAGTATGTTTTCTCTTCCTCCCTCCCTCTGACGAGCAAGCACATTTGCCCTCTGGCAATTTTTTTTTTTTTTTTAAATACTGACTTTTATCCGCTCTGTTTTTCCTGGTCAATCTTGTGAGTAAATAAATACCCGTGTTTGAGTTTCTTATTTACATTTTTGCAAAATTTTAATGCTTCCTTGAAAGAATTATTCTATTCAACTTTATTCATTTATTTTAATGCAACAAGAGAGGAACAGAGTAGGGGGTGGTGAGAAAGCAAAGCCACCAGGTCCCGGACTCAAACCACGGTTGGCCATATGGGAGTCCAGCACCCTTAGCCACCATGCCACCTGCTGGCCCCCAGAATTTCAGTCATTTAAGAAACAAGTTTTAATTTTGTTTTCCATGAAAGAGGTTATTTCTTTTTCATAAAATTAATTACCAGGTAATCGTGGGATGGAAACATCAGCAGTTTTTGTCTGTGATGTGAGAAATAACTTTTGCATTACAGGACGATTCTTCGAACACCTTTGTAAAAAGTAGTGGTGATGATCATTTTTATAAGCTGTGAAGACCAACATTAAACTGGCTACTGTAACGTTTCTTGATTTTCTTTGTAGACCTGAACTAGTTGTTTCTTACTTACCTCCTGGAATGGCTAGTAAAATAAACACTAAAGGTAAGAGATCGTGTATGGTCTTTCTTTCATTTCAGCGCGTTAAGACATTCCTTATCAACGTTAATGCAAACCATACTGAATGATTGGCCAATGTCTTTGTGGGGCTTTTGGTTTGCTTCTTTGCTTCTGAAGGTATTTTATTTAATGGACCTCTTTTTTCTTTTTCTTTTTTCTTTTTTTTTTTTAAAAACATTTCATTGACAGTTTCATGTTTGCAATCCTCCTTCATTCATGTTTCCACAGCTTTGTTGAGACTCATGTGGAGGATTACACTACCAGTTTAATTCTTCAGGTTTCTTTGAAAAGAGCCAAACTGTATGAATTTTAATACTCTGCTTTTATAAAGCATCCCCTTCTGTATTTTCTTTTTTACAATGTACAAAGTTGTGGTGTGCTTGCTTTACAGCATTGCAGTCCCCGAAAAGACCACGAAGCCCTGGAAGTAATTCCAAGGTTCCTGAGATTGAGGTCACTGTGGAAGGTAAGTCATGTTTCTGTTAATTATCTGTTTACTAGTTTAGATCAGTTCATAAAACTGGCTTTGGCTATGACCAGCTAACTGAGATTAAGCTACATTTCTGAACATTCCTAGCTGGAATTTTGAAGATGGCTAATATAACGTTCATGAGTCATGTTATATCGTAAATAGATAATTACTGCTGTTCAGCAAAGAAAGTTTAGGGATGGTTTGAAGCGCAATACTTTGGATTAAAGTGAGTCCACTGCATGTTTACTTCCCTTCCTCCCACTGGATCTGCGGGGTTCCCGTCACTTCAGGTTCACCCAGGTATTCAAATACTTCAGCCAGTACCATTGACTGTCCTCAACCAAGTGCCACACATGGGTATTTCCCCTCATCTCTTCATCAGTGCAGAGGAAAATAGCTATGTTAGGATCATTTGTTTGTTTTACATTTCATGGGAAGAGTTTTCAGTACTGATAGTAAAAGGAATATTTGTTCGCATTTATTTATCTTTTAAACTCACATAGAACCCGTTTTTGCACATTAAAGGCAGTGGTCATCCTTGTGCAGTTTATAGCACCATACGTACCACTGGGGGTGTATGTACATAACAGCTATCGCATGTGTCTGAGTTAAAATGTATTCAGTCCTTCCTTGGGTAAGATCTGAGGAGAGTTGCCATCCTTTCCTGAAGAAACTCATGACTCTTTGTAAAGTGCATGTGGTGTTCCTATTAGTAAAAAGACATACTAGGAACTAGACAAATGTGGGCCTGAATCCATAAAAATGTATACATTGTGAACAGTGATACTGCATAAAATGTAGCTTAATTCTGAGGCAGCGGAGCTTCATGGAGAAGTTTAAATTTGACTTCATTGGAAAAGTAGAATTTTGCTAGGCAGAGATACAAGAAAGCCATGAGCAAAAGTGCTGACTAAATAAAGTGCACAGTCTGAGTGGTGACAAGTACTGTCACGTTCCAGGAACGTGGTATCGCTTCATATCTGGGTCTTTTTTTGGGGGAGGCGGGGGGAGGTTTTTGCTATAGGGCGCGTGCGCGCTCACCAGACAGACACAGAGACAGAAAGCGAGAAATCACTCCCCAGGGGGAATGGCCACGCCGCAATCCCTTCCAATCCCTTCTCCTCCAGTCGCCTCTTGGGATCTTGGGCACACACGCACATGCGCCTGGTGTGAGTTTTAAGCCACCGGGTCTGAGACTCGAACCGCAATCGACTACATGGGAGTCCAGCAACATAGCCATTATGCTAACTGCTGGTCCCTGTATCTGGGTCTTTTTTTTTTTTTGGCTAGGTTTTTGCTATGGAGCGCATGCACTTGCCAGACAGAGAGAAATAGAGAGACAGAAAGCCAGAAATCACCCCCCGGTGGGGGGGTGGTCACGCCACAATCCCCTCTCCATTCTCCTCTCGGGATCTTGGGCACGCACGCATACACGCCTGGCGTGAGTTTTAAGCCACTGGTTCCGGGACGTGAACTGCAGTCGACTACATGGGAGTCCAGCGACATAACTATTACACCAACTGCTGGTCCCCCTCTATGTTTAATTTTTTGAGTGTGCCATTTTCCTCAGCAACTGCACCATTTTGTATTCCTTGCCAGCAATACACAAGGGTTCCAGTTCCTCAGCATTCTTACCACATTTGTTATTTTTGCAGAGAAACAGACAAAAAGCCAGAAATTACTTCCCAGAGAGGATGGCCACACCGCAATCCCTTCTCTTCCATTCTCCTCTCAGGATTTTGGGCATGCATGCACACACACCCGACATGAGTATTAAGCCACCGGGTCCAGGCCTCAAACCACAGTTGACTACATGGGAGTGAGTACAGCAGCACAACCACTATGCTATCTGCTGGTTGCACTATAGCCATCTTGATGATGGATGTCAAGTCGCTTTTTATTGTTGAGTAATATTGCATTGTGGGAATACACAATACTTTATCTATTTATCGTTCAATGGTTATTTGGTCTTTTCTACCTTTTGGCTATTAAGAATAATGCTGGGACCAGCAGGTGGCAGAATGGTTAATGAAGAACAGTTTGACTCGCCTTCATAGTAGCGGCTTTGCGTGGCCAAGCCCATGCCGTGAATGGGGGACTTTGTCCTATAACAGACAAAGCTTTATGATCCTTGATTGGTGCAATAGGTCGACTTTTAATTTAATTCATATTAGTTAAAATACCATAAAAGACTGCTAATAAAATTTTCAGTAGCCAAGAGTTTAGTCTATGCCCAGAATTTTACTGCAAGTGTTAAGCAATAGGATGAATGCATCTTGATTATACTTTAGATTTGCCTGAGGGCACACATGCTCACCAGAGGGTGACTGAGCCCACATGTGCACATACCACCACCACCATCACCCTCCTTGAGTGGAGTGTGGTTACACCACAGTCCCTTTTCTCCCTTTCTCCGTTTCCTCAGGATTTAGAGCACATACATACACAGCATGTTTTTCAAGCTTCCAGGGCTGGGATTAGAACTGTAGTCAGCCGTATGGAAGCCGACTCTCTATACACTTAACCACTGCATTCCAGGGCCAGTCCTAAAGTACACACACTATAAGAATATGTATAATTGAGTTTTGGGAAGTGTCTGTGCCCTGCACCACCACTTTAGTCATCAGTCCTAAAGTACACGCACTATAAGAATATGTATAATTGAGTTTTGGAAAGCGTCTGTGCCCTGCACCACCACTTTAGTCATCACACAAAACCATCACCCCAGGACCCTCCCACACTTCTTTTCAGTCAGTCCCACCAACCCCAGCCCACATGCACATGTTGCTCTGTTGGCCTTTCTAGAATTTCACATAAAGGAATCATGGTGCACGTACACCTTTTATGATTGGCTTCTTTTACCCAGTGTGATTCGTTTAGATAGATTGTTGTTGCATATTTCATTACTTCCTTTTTGCTGTTGAGTGTTCTTCCATTGTCACCCCATTTTGTTGACACGTTTAATCCCGTTATCTAAATACCAGTTTCCTGCCTTTGCCCACTCGTTGTTAAAGTGTTGCTCATGAGTTTGGATTATAAGCAAGGACAGTAATTGCTAACCTTAGTGGCCTGCTCTGTAAAACTGTGGTTGTGGAGTGCATGGTTTCCTCTGTGTGGATATTCCTGCCAGGTAGACCAGGCCCCTGGAGCCAGCTGGTCCAGAAATACTTGTGTTTTCATTATTGTGCTGTCTTAGGAAACTATGGTTTTTATTCAGGTATTTTGAAATAATTAAAAACTAAAATGTTGAGTCTTGACATTTTACAGGGAATGGCATGCTGAGTTTTTGCCATTTCTTGTTCAGATCTGTGAAATAACTCATGAAATTCTTGTCCGCAAGTGTGTCAGATAGTGTACTGAGGAGACAGATGCTGAAGGTTGGTGTCTCAGCTCCCCGTTTACCTGCTGTGTCAGCCATTGTTGCACAGCCCCTGTGACAGCTTTTCTGCGGGTGAAGTAGAGGTGATGATGCCTGTGAAGAGTAAGTTAGTTAACACGTGCAATGCGCTTGGTACAGTGACCTCTGTGCCCAGTTAGCATTACAGCATTTCTGCAAAAATTTCCCTCAAGCAGAAGTCTTTTATGTGCAGGTAGGCATAGGACATATCAGTAGATAGCTCAGCAGAAAGGTAGTTGAGGTGGAAGCCCAGACCCCTGCAAACATTCTACGTATTGGGAAGTTGAGGTTTCAGATGTGTCCTAAGAATATTGATTATATTCCAAAGATGAAATTTAACTTTACTGTTTTGGTCATTTGACTCTTGTTTATATGTTTAAAAATAACTCATTTTCAAAAACCATAACCTGGGACAAGCAGATGGTGTAATGGTTACGTTTCTGGACTCCCATGTAGTCGACCACGGTTCGAGTCACAGACCCAGCGGCTTAAACTCATGCCAGACACATGTACATGCATGTCCAAAATCCCGAGAGGAAAATGGAGGAAAAGGAATTGCAGTGTGACCATCCCTTCTAGGAGGTGGTTTCTTGCTTTCTGCCTCTGTCTCTGCCTTTCTAGCAAGTGTGCATGCCCTATAGCAAAAATCTCTATATTAAAAAAAAAAAAGAAAAGAAAAACCAAGCACATATGCCAATGTGCCTAAAATCCTGAGAGGAGAAGGGATTACAGCATGCGCATCCCTCCCTGGGGTGGTTTCTCCCTGTTCCTCTTTATTTCTGGGAAGCACATAGAGCTAAAAAGAAAAAAAAAGTTTTTAGTACAGTGAAAAATGATGAGGTCGGCAGTAGCATAGTGGTTAAGGGCGCTGTACTCCTACAGTTTGAGTCCTGAGAGGAGAATGGAGAAGGGATTGCAACATGGCCATCCCCTGGGTGGTGATTTCTTGCTTTCTGTCTTCCTGTCTCCTTGTTTCTCTGTCTTTCTGGCAAGCAAATGAACACTATAGCAAAAATCTCTTTTAAAAAAGTTGGGAATTTATATGAGTAACTGGAATTAACTTTCCTTTTTCTTTTTTTTTTTCCAGTTTGCTATAGGGTGTCTCTGCTCACTGGAGAGAAACAAAGAGAAAGAGAGAGAAATCACTCCCCAGGGGGGATTGGCCACATCACAGTCCCTTCTCCTTCATTCTTCTCTTAAGATTTTGGGCACACGCACACACACGTGGTGTGATTTTTACACTGCCAGGTACGGGACTCAAACTGCCTAGTCAGCTATGTGGGATCTAACCGCCTTAAGCTCCACATCATCTGCAGGCCCAACTCATTTTTCTTCAATAGAAAACAACTGATAGGGACAAGCAGGTGGCGTAGTGGTTAGGGCCGTTGGACTCCTTCGTGGCTGACCACAGTTCAAGTCCCAGACCTGACAGCTTGCTTTTGCACTTTCTCTCTCTTTCTTTCTCTCTTTGCCCCTCTCTCATTAAATTAAAAAATAAGTAAATAAATAAATAAAGTTAAATAAAATAAAAATTTTTAAGAGGTTTTTGCTACAGGGCGCGTGTGCTCACTAGACAGAGAGACAGAAAGCGAGAAATCACCCCCCAGGGAGGATGGCCACGCTGCAATCTCTTCTCCTCCATTCTCCTCTCGGGATCTTGGGAACGCACACACACGCACCCGGCGTGAGTTTTAAGCTACCGGGTCTGGGATTCAAACCACGGTCGACTACGTGGGAGTCCATTGGAGTCCAGCGACATAGCCATTACGCTAACTGCTGGTCCCCCAATAAATAATTCTTTTAAAATAAAAAAAAGAAATAATCAATAAACTGTAACATTATTTCTTAGTTGTTCTAAGAATTCAAAGAAAGGATACTTCAGATCACCCGTTACAGGTTCTCAAGGAAAGCTTCAAAGTGGAGCTAGTGATACCTAATTTGTGTTTAAATTGAAGAGCTTAAAGAAAAACATAGAAGCAAACTTTGGTAACCCAAAAATTAGAAGGCTCCAAAAAGATGAGATGAAACACCGACTGAGTTAAAGTTTCTCAGGTCAGTCACAGAGCTGGTCGTCTTCCGGGGAAAGGCTGGCCGTTTAGGGATGGAAGTACAGAAGTGGACAGAGGTCTGTGGAGCTCACTCTCCTTCAAACAGTTCCCATTCTCCTTCGAACCTCGCTTCCCAGCATGTGCAGAACTCGGAGCTGTGCCCAGCAATGCCACAAGCAGCACGTAAGCATTATTGAATATATGTTGGTTGTAATTTGTTTTTAATTCTATTTTAGGCCCTAATAACAACAATCCTCAAACCTCAGCTGTTCGGACTCCTACTCAGACTAACGGTTCTAATGTTCCTTTCAAGCCTCGAGGGAGAGAGTTTTCCTTTGGTAAATATGCATATTATTTTCTTTGATTTTGTCATTTTGTTTGTTTTGTTACTGTTTTTTTAATTTGACCAAAGAAAGACAGAAAGAGAAAGTGAGAAAGCAAGCCACCACATCCAGGACTCAAACCACGGTCAGCCATGTAGGAGTCCAGTCCCTTAACCACCATGCCACCTGCTGGCCCTAATTTGATCATGTTAAATAAAAAGAATCAATAATACTTTATTTCCCCCAGGTAAATTGTTTATATTTGGTCAGTCAGTATATGTTAAGGATTAAAGGCAAAGTGTAGCGTATTATTTTCTTTGATTTTGTCATTTTGTTTGTTTTGTTACTGTTTTTTTAATTTGACCAAAGAAAGACAGAAAGAGAAAGTGAGAAAGCAAGCCACCACATCCAGGACTCAAACCACGGTCAGCCATGTAGGAGTCCAGTCCCTTAACCACCATGCTACCTGCTGGCCCTAATTTGATCATGTTAAATAAAAAGAATCAATAATACTTTATTTCCCCCAGGTAAATTGTTTATATTTGGTCAGTCAGTATATGTTAAGGATTAAAGGCAAAGTGTAGAGCCAGACTGGCTAAGGTCAGATCTGATGGAACGACTTTTTAACTCTAGGAGCTTGCATGGGGTAATTCTCAGTGCCTCAGTTTCTTTATCCGTAAAGTGGGGATAGTAATACTTTGTGCTTCATAGGACTAATCTATGAGGATTAGGTACCTTAAGCCACTTAATACTTAGAACCATTTCTGGCACATAACAAATGTAATTTGGGGACAGTCCCTAAATTTTTGTTCATTTCAACATGTATCATTTCTTTTGTAACCCTTAATAATATATTAAACTGGTTCAGGCCATCCAGTTGCTTGGTGGTTAAGGTGGCTGGATCCCATATGGCCAACTGTGCTAAGTCCTGGACCAGGTGTGTGTGCATGCATACCCAAAATCCCAAAAGGAGAAATATCTGAGAAGAGGGGGTTGTGGTATTACTATCCCCCAGGGGAGACGCTTTCTCATCCCACCACCCCCCCAACCCTCACCCGACCCCTACTCTTTGTCTCTGGTGAGTGCATGTGCCCACCAGCAACCTAAAACAAACCCCCAAAAAACAATTCAGTAGTATATCAGGGTTGGCATACTTTCCAAGACATGACAGTGTTAAGAGCTTATCCGTTTTAAATTAGTACTTCCTAAGGATGCACAATAAAAGGAGATTAAAAAATTCTTACCTATGAATGTGTATTGGTAAAGATTACAAACAAGTTGACTCTTCTATTTTATATGCAGAGGCCTGGAATGCCAAAATCACAGACCTAAAACAGAAAGTTGAAAATCTTTTCAATGAGAAATGTGGTAAGTTTATTCTGAAACGTAATTATTAGAAAGAAAGGTGGTTTTTGTAAGTAGAAGAATGAGCACAGAGTGAAATATTTAATATGTAAATGTTACTGCTATTGGAACTGTGTGCATTTTCAGGCTTGAATTTCCTAATTTCTTCCATTTTGTGAGCACCAAGAAATTAAAGGAAATTTTTAAAATTAAAATGAATATTATTTTTTAAATGAGTAAGATTTTAGTAACTGCCAAATGTAGTTTTAAATTGGTTTTTCAAAACGTACAGTTTAAGTTATAAACGTGAGGAATGAGCAAGCTCTGTATGTGTGTGTGTGTCTTACAGGGGAAGCTCTGGGCCTTAAACAAGCTGTGAAGGTGCCATTTGCATTATTTGAGTCTTTCCCAGAAGACTTTTACGTGGAAGGCTTACCCGAGGGTGTGCCATTCCGAAGACCATCTACTTTTGGCATTCCAAGGCTGGAGAAGATACTTAGAAACAAAGCCAAAATTAAGTTCATCATTAAAAAGTGAGAAACTAGATGACCCATACTGGCCCTGGGTTGGTCCTGCTTGACACTGGGCAATGGGATGTGGGTTCATGCTTGTGGCAGGGCTAAATTAGCTCTAGAGCCAGAACTCTTTAAACCGTGTTTCCATGTGCACATGGTTTTCCTTCAAAGCCCAGGAAATGGGAAGGAGCACGCTGGCACGTCAGAGAGCTCCCAGCCTGACCTTGCTACGTCTAGATCTCCCCGGGGCGTGTTTACCCTGGTCGGTGCTGCTAGAACCCAAGCAGTATCTACGTTTCTAAAGCCTTTTCTTCCTCCAGTGTACAGAATAGTCTTAATTGCTCCTGTATTTGCTCGAAGACCTAAAAAGTGGGCTGCCAATGGAAATATATGGGAATAATTGGAATTAAGAACTATATATTGCTCAAGACTTATTTTAAATTAATTGAAATGGATTTTAGGTTTCATTTACTTGATGTGAGGCTTCCCTTTGAGACACCCAGGGGTGCTGTCACATAATCATTGTCCGGGGCTGAGTTTCGCGGCCCCCTTTGGTGCTGTGTGCCAAACTGTAGAGATTTGGCAGCGAAGGCCCTGCCTCTGCTCCCGAGGGGGACACAGTGCTCTTCGTTCTCACGGCTGGTCTTACACTGCCAGGCAGTGTTCCCGGGGCATTCCATTGGCTCTTTCCGTTCTCAGGTCTGACACCGAGTCTCGGTAGGGAATGGTATAGCCCAGGGAACAAGCTGATGATAGAACTGCTGTGAGCAAGGGAAGTGGTGTCAGAGAGGAGGACAGGAAGATGTTACTAAGGACTAAGGATTCTCCTTTTTAGTTGTTCTTACACACCTGTAATTTCTGTTCTTCCAGTGCTAAGAATTGAGTATATATTTAGTTACTGGTTTTTTAATCTTTTACTTGTTTAGTTTTTAATCTTGGACTTTTACTATGGGATTAGCATACATTTTTCTCTTCTATTGTTTGTAGGCCTGAAATGTTTGAGACGGCAATTAAGGAGAGCACCTCCTCTAAAAGCCCTCCAAGTAAGTGAGTGCCCTTGCTATAGAAAGCATGGTGTTAAAAATGTATTTTGCGGGACCAGCAGTTAGCGTAATGGCTATGTTGCTGGACTCCTATGTAGTTGACCACGGTTCAAGTCCCGGACCCGGTGGCTTAAACTCATGCTGGGCGCGTGTGCGTGCATGCCCAAGATCCCGAGAGGAGAATGGAGGAGAAGGGATTGCGGCATGGCCATCCCCCACTGGGGGGTGACTTCTCGCTTTCTATCTCTCTGTCTCTCTCTGTCTCTCTGGCGAGTGCATGCACCCTATAGCAAAAACCTCTCAAAAAAAAAAAATTTATTTTGCAGCTGTATCTTGAGAAGATTGTTTAAGGAATAGCTGTTAAAATAAAACCAGGAAATCTCATTCAAAATTGGGATTTTGACCATTTAATTTTTAAAAATAAATTGTATGTATTATAACATTTATTTATTTTTAAGAGTAAGGGTGTTTTGTTGTTTTTTTGGTTTTGGTTTTGGTTTTGTTTTGATTTTTGCTATAGGATGTGTGTGCCAGCTGGAGAGACACAGAGACAGAAAGCGAGAGATCACTCCCTGGGGAGTGGCCACGCTGCAATCCCTTCTCCTCTTGAGATTTTGGACATGCACCCATACACTCCCGGTATGAGTTTCAAGCTGTCAAGTCTAGGACTTAAACTGCGGTTGACCATGTGGTAGTCCAGCAACATAACCATTATGCCATCTGCTGGTCCCTATTTATTGTTGTTTTTTAAATTGCCAGAGTGTGTAGACTCTCCAGGGAGTAAGAGCACCGTCCAGTAGGACATGGTCAGGCTGCAGTCCCTTTTCTGTTCTTTATACTGTTGAAATTTGGGGCATGTACTCACGCATGCCCAGTGTGCTTTTCAAGCCACTGGAGCTTGGACTCAAACTTTAGTCAGCCATTTGGGATCCAGCTTTCCTTAACCATTAGGCAACAAGGCCAGCTATAAGTTTTTCTGTTTTTTGTTTTTTGTTTTTTGGGTTTTTTTTTAGTTTATTTTATTTACTTTTTTCATGAAAAAGACAGACAAGCTGCTTTTGACTGGCTTTCACCTCACTATGATCCTTTCCTTCCTACAGTCAGGTAGGATCAGAGGTGCGCGTGGGTACACCCAGCATGTTCAAGATAACCTGAGGTCCAAACCAGGGCCCCCAGTACAGGTCCAGCAACACACAGTGGTGCCTTAACACCTGTGCTACCTTGACTGGGGCCATTTTTAAAGTGTATTTATTTATTTATTTTAATTGCCATAGGGCGTATGTGCTCACCAGGAAGAGACAGAGGGAGAGGGAGAAATCATCCCCAATGGGGTACAGTCATACCTCAGCTCCCTCTCCTTCTCCATCCTATTGAGATTTGGAACATGTACACACAGGTGCTGGTGTGTCTTTCAAGCCCCTGGGCCCAGGATTTAAACCCTGTCAGCCATGTGGAATCTGACTTTCTTAATGACTAAGCCATGGGCAGGCTCAATTTTTAGTTATTTGATAATTGAGTACCTCTTTGCATGTGCTACTCTGCTAACGCCACCAGGAAGGAAGAAATAGTGAAAATTACAGTCATTTGGGAAGCTTGCTATCTTACTAGAATGATAAAACATACTATCCAAATAAACAACTCCGAATAAAGTTATGTTAAAATTATGTCTTGTGGGCCAGCACGTGGCATAGTGGTTAAAGCGTTGTATTCCCATGTGGCCAACTGTGGTTGGAGTCCCAGGCCTGGCAGCTTAAAAATCACACTGGTCGCATGTGTATGCAAGCCCAAATCCCAGAAGGAGAATGGAGGGGAAGGGATTGTGGTGTGGCCATCCCCTCTGGGGACTGATTTCTCACTTTTCCTCTCACTGTCTCTCTATAGTGAACTCGTGTGCCCTGTGGCCAAAACACAGAAACATACATACATACATATATAGTATCTTGTGTAGCCTTAATTATAAGTACCTCACTTCCTGCTTATTAGCAAAGATTTTTAACCACTGTTTTCCATAAACTCTAATTGTAACTTTCTCTTTTAAGGAAAAATAAATTCATCGCCCAATGTTAATACTACTGCATCAGGTGTTGAAGACCTTAACATCATTCAGGTGACAATTCCAGGTACGCTTTCTCTGCCTTCTTCCTAGTTTGTATCTTTAGTTTTTTTAACTTTCCCAACATGGCTTGCTAGGATTTGTTCCAGCCATTCAGGGACAAATGTGCTGCTGTTGCCATGTATGCCTCCCTGCCCCTGCGGAAATCATTTACCAGATCCATCACAGTTTACCTGTAAGCAGCTCTAACAGCTACTGCACTGTGCATGAGCCAAAACCTGTTAGCCACCAAAATGTCTAATCTATCCTTTAAAAAAATCTGTATAAGGACCCTCAAGTGGGAGAAATGATAATTAAGGCATAGGACTCCCACGTGGCCGATCACGATTTGAGTCCCAGACCAGATATCTTGCTTTCTTACTTTCCTTCTCTCTCTCTCTCTCTCATGAGGTTAAAAAATAAAATAATAATAAAATTAAATAATTTTTTTTTTAAATGTTGTATGAGAGCAGCAGGTAAAAATCTTTATAACAAAGGCCAGCAGGTGGTATGGTAGTTAAGGCACTAGATTCCTGTATGGCTGATGCCATGGTTCAAGTCCCAAACCCAGGTACTTGAAAAACACACGACGTGCATGTGCATGCATGTCCAAAATCCCAGGAGAATGAATGAGAAGGGATTGCAGCGTGGCCATCCCCATTGGGGGGTGATTTCTCACTTTCTATGTTTCTCTCTTGTGAGCCTTTGCACCCTATGGGGGGGGAATCTTTATAACAGGAATAAGGTGGTAGCATTTTCAAGTTGGTATTATCATTTTAAACAGTTTCAAAGTAAACTAGTTCAAAATGCTTACTCAAAAAAAATTAGAACAGCTAAAAAGTGATTTAGAAATAAGTGTGCATTATTAAGTTTTCCTAAATATTGATTTAGAAATAAGTGTGCATTATTAAGTTTGGGGTTTTCTCTCAACTGTTTCAGATGATGATAATGAAAGACTGTCAAAAGTGGAAAAAGCTAGACAGCTAAGAGAACAAGTGAATGACCTGTTCAGTCGAAAATTTGGTAAGTTTTGTATCTGCAAAGTACAGTTTGGAGTAAGCAAGGATATCTTGTTTTAATAAAGGCAGTTAGAGAATTGTAATCTTCCTGTAAACAGAGGACTAAAATATTAAAAAATAAGTATTTTGTTTTTGCTGAATCTGTTATATGAGAAACATTAATTATGTTGCAGATTAAAGAATAGTATCTAAATTAATAATAAATTTCATGTTTAAGTTTGTTTGAAGTATACAAAGACTTTAGTTAATGACAGAGTTTTTAAAATAAATGTTGGTCATGTGTCTTTGAATCTTGTTAAAGTGATAAATTAATCTGTACTTTTTTGCTATTTGTCTTCTAACAGGTGAAGCTATTGGTATGGGTTTTCCAGTGAAAGTTCCCTATAGGAAAATCACAATCAATCCTGGCTGCGTGGTGGTGGATGGCATGCCCCCTGGTGTATCATTCAAAGCCCCCAGTTACCTGGAAATCAGCTCCATGAGAAGGATCCTAGATTCTGCCGAGTTCATCAAATTCACGGTCATCAGGTGGGTAAGAGCCCTGCCACGTCAGGACACATCTGGGGTCTAGGGGCTAAGTCATCTTCCAGAATGCAGCTGTGTAAGGGTCTGCACAAAGTCGTAGAAAGCGCACAGTACGAAGTAACCACGCAAGGTTATTGCACAATTTTTGCACCAAAATAAACTCATACTTTAATTTGATTAAAACAGTTCTATTCAGTTATTCAGATATCATCTATCTGTGGCTGCATTCACTTCACATTGGCGATGTTGAGTAGCTGGGACAGAGACAACCTGACCTGCAAAGGCTAAACTATTTATTGTCTGGCAGTTTTCAGAAAAATTTTGCCAACTTTTGTCTTACGGTATCTTTCTCAGCTCGGGCTTCAGTTTAGAGGGATCTCGTCCCAAGTCAGCCACATGTTAATCAGATTGATTCTGTTTTCTCATCTGTAAAATGATGACCATTTTTTTCTTGGACATGGTCTGCTTCTGAGCTATCCAGAGGACGAACAAGGATTATACCTACCCCCTTGCAGCAGGAGAACTATGCTCTATTATTAATATGTGCTTAGCACCATAAGCAACATCTGCCTAAGCAAAAACCCCAAGTTACCTTCACTCTCTCCTTCCAACCCCTGAAATCCGAGCTGTTACCAGATCCTACCCAGTTAGCTCACCGTTAAGTTCCCACTAGCCCAGTACAAACCCCTTAGGACTGGCACCTCACCGTCTTTAATATATTACCCTTTAGAGGCTTTTTCTCGTCCATTCCTCTTTTCCCAACTCTCATCCCCTAAAAACAATTCCATGTTTTGTCTCACATTACCAATGGCTATTGTCTATATTCCCGGGGTTGGGCAAAAAGCTTCTTCCAGCAGACCATTTAAATAGAATTATTGTATTCCCTTTTCTGTGTTCATATTTTTTGTCTTTTCTTCATCTTTTGTGTAACATTCTCTAATAATGTTCCATATTAGTTTCTCATATATGTATCTGTCTGTTCCAAAAGGTTATAAAGTAGTGGTTAAATATTTCTCATGGTAGCACCTAAGTGACATGGATTGAATATTAATTTAATAAACTGAATAGACATACAAGTTCTTGTAGAGTAGAAATAAACAGTTATACAATTTGTTTCTCTCATTAGACCATTTCCAGGACTTGTGATTAATAACCGTGAGTATTTCACGAAGTCTTTTTGTTCCATTGTGTTTTTCTGGGGTATTGAGGGTGTGTGTGTGTGCATGTGCGCGTGTGTACATGTGCTTATGTATGCGTCTTAATACACAGGGTATCATACGTTACTTCACGTATGTCAGTAGCCATGTAAGGTCATTGTTATTTTAGCCTGTAGTATAAAGCACCAGGCCCTCCCTAGATGTAAAATTGAGCCAGTTTCTTATCTTTTCTCATCGTTGGTTTACTCAATCATAAAATGGAAGCAACAGTATCCATTGTTGGGGGTTACAGAGCATTTTAAATGCTGTAAAGCAGCAAAATCTGAGGTCAGTAGGTTTTTGCCTGTGTCTGTGGATGGAGTTTTATTGAAATAGCACTGTGTTTATTTGTTTATGGCAGAACTGGGAAATTGCACCAGAGTTCGTGGCCTGCAGACCTTAAAATATTTACTAACTGGCTCTGTAAGAAAAGGTTTGCAGGGACCAGCAGTTAGCGTAATGGCTATGTCACTGGGCTCCCATTTAATCGACCACAGTTCGAGTCCCGGACCTGGTGGCTTAAACTCAACACCGGGCATGTGTGCGTGCGTGCCCAAGACCCCGAGAGGAGAATGGAGGAGAAGGGATTGCGTCGTGACCATCCCCCCTGGGGGGTGATTTCTCGATTTCTGTCTCTCTGTCTCTCTCAGTCTTTCCAACGAGTACACGTGCCCTATAGCAAAAACCTCTCAAAAAAAAAAGGAAAAGGTTTGTAGACTTGTAACCTAAAACAACGTCTGGTCTATAGTATGTGCTTAGCAAATGCAATCTATATTATTTATGCTGTTACTTCTGTTGTGATGTAATTATGCTAGAGTCTGATGACAGCACATTACTAAATGTCATTTAGCTTGTTTCTGTTAATATTTAAGCATGATATTTGGCAAACTCTGGCAAACCTGGCCTCTCAAATGTTGCTGAGTAAACAAATGTATCTCTTGAATTCCCTAATGTTCATGTCATTTTTGAGGTTTTGTTTTTTGTTTTAAGATTTTTGTTACAGGGCACATACACTCGGCAGAGAGAGAGAGAGAGAGAACAAGAAATCACCCCCAGTGGGGATGGCTACACCACAATCCCTTCTCCTCCATTCCTCTTTCAGGGTTTTGGGTGCGCATGCGCGCACACACATATACACACACACACACACACACACACACACACCCCTGGCATAAGCCACCAAGTCCAGGTACTCAAACCATGGTCGACTTCATGGGAGTCCAGTGACGTACCATTGTGCCATCTGCTGGTCCCCCATTTTTTAGTATCTGAGTTACCAACAGCGCTAACAGTGCTGGTGTGTGTTGTGTCATTCTCTTCACCTTACTCAACATTTACAAAAGTGACACCCATCTTTAAATAATATCTTTTTCATTTTCATCTTTCTATTTTTAATTATCATTCTGATGTTTATAATTCGTCTTCACTGGCTGTTGTGTAGTTATTCATTGGGAAAGTAACCCCTTTCATCGTCACAGTCAGACTTTCCCGTGACTGTGTTCAGCAGAGCTGAGTCCTTGGCTCACCCTTGACCTGGAACCTTGTGCTATGACACCTGCTCTCTGCTCCTGCTTTTTGCTGGTGCCATTGACCCTGTTCTTTGGCTTTCACCCTTTGGTGTCATGGATTTAGTGGTTTCTCTCTGCCTCCAAGTTTTGAGTTTCATTTTATCATCAAATTTATTCATTTATTGGGACCACAAATCCTGAGTTCGTTTTTTAATATTGTTTTTAGCTTATCTCCTATCTCGGCACGTGTATTAGTATCCAGGTTGTCAGTGGAGACAGAGAAGGTATACTTTGCTTCATAGAGTGTGACCTTCAGCCTTTTGTTCCTTTTAATTACCGGAGGGTGTGTGCTTTGCCAGAGACAGACAGGGGAGGGAGAAAGCATTCCCTGTGGGGCATGGCCATGCTGCAGTCCCTTCTCCATTTCTCCATCCCGCCAGAATATTCTGGGCATGCATGCAGGCCTGGTGTGTTTTTCTAGCTGCTGTGGCAAGGCTGCAAACCGCCAGTCGGCCATGTGGGATCCAGCTCCCTCCACCAGTCAGCAAACGTGCAGTTTAAATTGCCGTAAGAGAACTTGGTCACTTAAGGGCAACCTTATGACAGTTGTTTGGGTTTTTTTTTGTGTTTTTTAAATCTTTTAAAATTAATCCCCATTCATATACTATATATAACTTTTTAAAAGAATTATATTATTTAACTTTATTTATTGATTTGTTTATTTTAATTTGACCAGAGAGGGACAGAGAGAGGGAAAGTGAGAAAGCAAACCACCAGGTCTGGACTTGAACCGTGGTTGGCCCTGTGAGAGTCCAACGCCCTTAACCACCAGGCCACACCACCATGTGCTGGCCCCTCTACTATATAATGCTTAATGTCTAAACATATTTTTAGCCTACTTGTCCCTTACGTTTTTGTGTAAAATGTTCAGTTTTGTTCTCATCCTTGTGCAGTAGTCTATGATAGTTTTGTGGTGATTACTATGAATTAGGGATTTTGACAAGACATAGCAGAACTTTTAATTATTTGTTTAATTTAAATGCCAGAGGGTACAAGAGAGGGGGAGAGGGAGAAAACACCCTCGTCAGCACCTGGTTCCGCTCTGGTCTCTTTTCTCCAGTCCTCCATCCCTGTGGGATCTTGGGCACATGCACCCCCGGCATGTTTTCCGAGCCCCAGGGCTGGGACTCAAACCCTCCTCGGCTGTTGAGGATCCGGCTTCCTCTGCGTAGCAGTTAACCTGCTGCACTGCGAGGTTGGCCTGGTTATCCCTTTCTGTTGTCACGAGGGAAGTCGTGCCCATAGTGGCAGAGTTGGAGCATCAGAATAGCAAATGTATGTGGAAGTGATAGCTCAGCTCTCATGTGGTTTTCATTTAAACAAATCTCTTTACTTTCAGAGTTGGTTGATCAGAGTGAGTCAGAAGGCCCAGTGATACAAGGTATGTGAAGCAGGCAAACAGAAATGTCCCTACTTGCACAGTAGGACCAATCACAGGTAGTCGTGTGGGCTCCCTGGCTGCTTCTCTCCTGCCTTTAAGGCACGCACGCACTCTTAGTCTTCGTTTCTTTGAATCCCTGTGTTGGGGAGCGTGTATTAACACACCCTTGAACTGTAGGTCCCGAGTGAGAGCTGCAGGTCACAGACCACGTGACCCACTATGTCAGGCCAGGTATAGCTTCAGGGAACCCTGGACTGAGTGTAGGATGAAATAAATAAGAAGGTCATGTTTTTAGATTTTTGCCTTAGGGCACATGTACTCGTCAAAGAGAGAGGGAAAGTGAGAGATCACCCTCCATCCCCCAGTGGAGATGGCCATTTTGCAATCCCTTCTTCGTTCTCCTCTCAGGATTGTGGATATGCACGCACACACGTCCAGCATGTTTTTTGGTTTGTTTGTTTTAAATATTTATTTAATTTTATTCATTTATTTAATTTGACCAGAGATAGACACACATACAGAGAGGGTGGGAGGAAGTGAAGAAGCAAGCTGCCCGGTCTGGGACTTGAACCATTGTCAGCCCTGTGGGCGTGTCCAGCACCTTAACCACCACGCCACCCGCTGGTCCCATGTTTGTTTGTTTGTTGAGAGAGGTTTTGCTATAGGGTGTGTGCGTTGCCAGACACCCCTGAGGGGCAGTGTCCACACTGCAATACCTTCTCCATTCTCCTCCCAGGATCTTGGGCATGCGCGCACACACACACCCAGCATGAATTTCAAGCCACCAGGTCCAGGACTCAAACCACAGTTGACTACATGGGAATCCAGCAACATAATCATTATGCCATCTACTGGTTCCTATGCCCAGCATGTTTTATAAGCCACTGAGTCTGAGATTCAAACTGCAGTCAGCCATGTGGAATCCAGTGCTTTAAAAGTACTATGCCACCTGCTGATCTGTAAGTTATCTCTTTTTTTTTAAAATAATTTAATATTTTTATTTGATTCTGAACTCTTTTATTTATTTATTTATTTTAATTTGACCAGAAAGAGAGAGAGAGCACAAGCTGCCAGGTCCAGGACTTGAACCATGGTTGGCCATGTGGGAGTCCTGTGCCCTTAACCACCACACCACCTGCTGGCCCCCATCTTTTTATATTTACTCTTTATACTGTCAGTTTCTTCTTCTTTTTTATTTTCTTTTAATTTGCCACGGGGCACATGTAGTCACTGGAGCAAGACAGAAAAAGAAGATGAGAAAGAATCTCCACCCCTTGGAAATGGTCATGACATTCTCTCTTCTCCATTTTCCTCTTGAGATTTTAGACATGCATGCACATATACCCAGCATGTTTCTCAAACTGCCAGGTCCAGGACTCAAATCACACAGTTGGCCAAAGTGAGATCCAGCCACCTTAACCCCCATGCCACCAGCTTGCTGGCTATAAGGTAGTAAAAAAAAAAAAAAATTTGAGTGTAAATGTATATATTACATTTTAAAAATTTTCTTAGAAAGTAAGGAGGCATAGCTAGGTGGTTAAGGTGCTTGGATCCCACATGGCCAACTGTGTGGTTAGAGTTCCAGACCTACCAGCTTGAGAAACACTGCTGGTGTATGCGCCCAAAATCCTAAAGGGAGAGAAAAGTAGAGATGGAATTGCAGTGTGACTATATCCCATGGGAGGTGCTTTCTTACTTTCCCCCATCTCTGCTTCTGTCTCTCTGGCAAAATTTTTAAAATAAATAAAAGTGTAGCCCATAGAAGAATAGAAAAAATAGTCATAATGGTAGAGCTATGCAAGATTACTATTTAAGATTTCAGTTGTGTGGGACCAGCAGATGACATATTGGTTACGTTGCTTGACCCAGCAGCTTAAAAAGATAACCCACGCTGAGCGCATGTGTGTGTACCCAGAATCCAAAGGGGAGACTGGAGGAGAAGGAATTGAGCCATGGCCATCCTCCCTGGGGGGTGAATTCTTGCTTTCTGTCTCTTTGGCAAGCACACATGCCCTATAGCAAAAATCTCTCACTAAAAAAACAAACAAACAAACAAAACACAGATTTCAGCTGTATATGTTAACAGCATATTTCAGAAGAGTGGTATTTTAGAAGTAAAGCTGAATAATTGTGTCGAATCTCAAGAATCTGCTATTGGCTAACCTTAAACTTGTCTTTTGTGTTCAAAGTTGGGAGAGCTTCTCCCTCTGTTCCTTCCTCTAGGCTCTTCCTCACTCCAGGTTCTTTAAATAACTTAAAGTAACTTCTGCTTACTGTTAAAATAAATCTTCTTTTTTATTTTTTTAAAAAGTATTTTTGCTACAGAAAGCAAGAAATCATCCCCCCAGGAGGGATGACCATGCTACAGTCCCTTCTCCTCCAATCTCCTCTCGGGATTTTGGACACTCACCAAGCATGAGTTTCAAGCTCCGGGGTCCAGGACTCGAATTGTGATCGGCCATGTGGGAGTTGATTGATGTAACTATTGTGCCATCTGCTGATCCCTAAAATAAATGTTCATGTGTTTCTCTTTAGAATCGGCTGAGCCAAGCCAGGTGGAAGCTCCAGCAACAGAAGGTAAAAGTGCACTCCAGTTGTGAAAATCCGAAGTTCTTTAAGACAGTCAGGACGAGGATTAGCTGTGTTTTTTGAACTGTTTAACTGGAAGTGTGCTGACGTCTTGTTTCTGGGGGTGGATTTGTAGTTTATGCAGAGAAATGAAGTGTTCAGAGATGATTCATGGCCTTTTTGCTCCGTTTTCTCCAGATGACTCTTGATGAATTCTAAAACAGTTGAATGGCCACTCTATAACCTAAGTAGTGTGTATCCTTTATGTACGTAGGAGCAATCAAATGTTTGTTACTTTGACAACGTAAGAAAAAGAATTTAGAATCTGTGGCCAGAGAAACGTCTCTCCAAAAGCAAATATAATTCTTCATAAATTATACCTTAGTGGATAGTTTGGTGTGAATGGATTTGTAATTGATAGTTTTGGATTAATCAGTTAATCAGTATCCTCTTTCTCTTGATAGAAGTAAAGGAGACTGATGGAAACTCTCAGATCAAGCAAGAACCAGATCCCACGTGGTAGACCTCTTCCCTCCGAGGGTAAATCGCTTCTGTGTCCAAGATGCCCCGTAGTGCCCACCTGAACCACCTGCACGTTCATAAGTTAATGCGTTTGCCCTGCCTCCAAGGGATGTGGACTCCAGGTGTCAGCCTTACTGAGAAACCGCTTAGAGCTAGGAGGAAGCAGAGGTTTTCTTTGAATCGATATATGTCTGTCAGTCCAAGATATAGAAAGCACTTTTCCTTAAAAGGAAAGTGTCTTGTTTCTAGTCTATATATAGGGTAAACCGTGTTTTCACCATGGGAATTCACCATGAGTCAGTATCATCAGACTGTTTTTCCTTAATAATAGTATTAGCAATCTGACTGAGCCGCAGATCCATTGTAGGTCTCAAATAATTAATACATCCGATCCTGTTACTTCCGACGTCTTAAACACGGCATGGCTTTTAGTAGGAGCAGTGGTGTTAGATCAAGAGTAGAAAAACATAATTCTTATTTCCCGTTGAATCTCCCAAGCTTCTGCCGTTGATGCTTCGTTATAGTTAATGACATTAGTTGGGTCTGATCTGAATCTTGACAGGGTCTTTGTTTTGTTTTGTGTTTATTGCTAGACGGTACATATGTTTCCAGGAGAGGGAGAGAGAAAGCACTCCCTAGTGGCGCACACTCACGCCATAATCCTTCTTCTCCCATTTCTCCTTCCCATCAGCATTTGGGCCATGTGCACCCACGTGCCCAGTGTGTTTTTCAAGCTGCTGGATCTGGCTCCCACTGCACAGGGCTTAACGACAAACCCAACAATGGGTTATTTTTTGTTTATTTTTGTTTCTAAGGAGTTATTTTATTTAGCTTTATTTACTTATTTTATTTTGACCAGAGAGGGACTGAGAGAGTGAGAGAAAGTGGGAAAGCAAGCTGCCAGGTCCAGGACTCGATCTGCTGTCAGCCATATGGGAGTCCAGTGCCCTTAACCACCATACCACTGCCGACCCATTTGTTCATTTTTTAAGAGAGATTTTTGCTATAGGGCACATCTGCTCACCAGAGAGAGAGAGAGACAGAAAGCAATGGAGGGTGGCCCTGCTGCAATCCCTTCTCTTCCATTCTCCTCTCTGGATTTTTGGGCACACACATACATGTGCCCAGCATGATTTTTTTTAGTAATTATTTATTCTATTTTTATTTATTCATTCATTTATTTTTTAATTTGACGTGAGAAAGACAGGATGAGAGAGAGAGGAAGTGAGAAAGCAAGCCACCAAATTCAGGACTCGAACCCTGGTCGGCCATATGGGAGTGTCCAGCGCCTTAGCCACCATGCCACCTGCTGGTCCCCCCTCCCCCCCAGCATGATTTTAAGCCACCAGCTAAGGAACTCAAACCACAGTTGACTGCATGGGGGTCCAACAACTTACGCCATCTGCTGGTCCCAGCAGTGGGTTTTTTTAATCCAGAGACTTTTGTTGTAAGGAAATTTGCCTTATGCAGTCAATTCCTGTACTTCAGGTTTCCTGTCATTTCATGAGGACATTTTAATCAAAGTAATTATTATGCCAGCTGGTAGCGTGTTGGTTAGGGCGACTAGATCCCACATGGCCGACTGCATGGTTTGAGTCCTGGACCCAGGGATGTGAAAAGCAGGCACGGCACGTGCATCCGCGGGTCGTACATCCCGAAAGGAGGGAGGAATGAAGGGCAGGGATCACAGTGTGACCGTTCCCCCTTGGGGGTTGCCGTCTCACTTTCTGTCTCTGAGGTCACGTACCCTCTGGCAAAGTGGGGAGAAAAAGAGAAGTAATACCAAAATCTGTAAATAAAGTTGTGGTATTTGGTGAGTTTTTAATTCCTGTAATCAGATTAACCTATTTGCTTGTTTGTTTGTTTTCTCTCCTATTCTAGCTTAAAGTATCAGTGGTTGAGAAGAGCTTTTCGGACCTGTTACTGCCCCAAGCTGTGTAATATACTTGTATAACAGAAAAACCTTCTATACAAACCTTTTTTTCTACTTTTAGATAGAAATGTCTACTTTTTCAGCAGTTCTGTGAATTGAATTAAAGAGCAGAGTGACTGTAGATTTGGAATGGCTGGTTTACTTTGGAATGTATTATAAGGATTTTACAGCAATGCTGGAAAAATGACAGGGAAAATGACAGGGATGAATCTCATCAGATTTTTTACATATTCAGCAGAGCCTTCAGCTATGGTGTTTATTTTCCAATCAAGTGAAGATATCTCCTACTGGAACATTTCAGCTTCTGCAGTGAAGAAAATTCCTGTGTAGTTCAGTTCTTTAGTTTTTCTATTTGAAAAATCATTTAAATGATCCTTTGTTCACAGTTCTCCTTAATGACTGAGTGAACAATTAGTATCTGTATATTTGACTAAACCTTTTCCTAAGCTATCTATCATGGTTCATATGTTTTTTATCATAATTAAAAGAAAAACCGTCTGGATCACCTAACGGTCAACAAGAGGTCAGTATCTCAGCGTGTGGATTATAGACGAAACACAGAGAACCTCTTCCACTTTTGCTTTTTTGTCCAAATAAAATGCATGGTATACCAGAAGTCGAAGAGCAGGTATGAGTATTTGGGCAAGCTAGATGACACTAAAGCCTCCGATCATGTTCACTTGTTGTGGCGTGGAATTCTTTGGAACACCGTTCCAGCTGGGATCAGGCTCAAGGGGTTGTCGTTGCCTTCGTCGTCTTCTGATTCTACTTGTTCCATTGAGGCACCCGTGTGGGGAGCTGGAGGGGTCAGTGAGCTGAGGACGCCCTCTGGTGGTCTGCGCCAGCTGTAGGAGAATCTGCCTTGTGTTGAGATTTCAGACAGTAAGAGTTGTAAAATACCAGCTATATGAAAAGCTAGAGTATGTGATGGCATAGAGTTTTCATTAGCTTTATCACAATATTCACAATAGAGAATTATATTACATGGTAGCAGAAATAGGCATTTTTATGTGTTGCTTATATTTTACCTCAAATTAAATTGTAGATATAGGGTAATAAATAAAATCCATCCATGCCTTTCACACACTAATTCATTTCTTTCTAAGGTGTTTTCATGAGTATGTCCGGGGAACTTGTGGGTGGTTGGTGGCAGGTGGAATTGCAGGACAGAGATTAGCCGGGACTCAACAAATCATGCAGCGCCTCACGAGGGCACCGTCCTGCCTGTCGTCAGTCCAGTCTGAGCCGGGCAGCCCCCGCCTTTTTTTCTGTGCCTTGCCATCTGTAGGGATGAAGAGTAACTGAATTATGATTTTGAGACCAAAACCCCCTCCCCAGATAGAGTGCATGCACGAGCACCCCCCACCTGCAGGCTGCACACTGGCTCTGGGTTCCCTCTGCCTTTTCCGCCCCGCTCGGGGAAAGCCAAACTCATCTGTCCTGACCCGGGAGAGACAGCTGCTCCAGGGGAATCTCGTGGTGGCTTCGGCCCTTAAAACACGCACTCCCAGGCCACCCTCAGCCACACCCTGGAGGAGCAGAGCACCCCACAGCTGCTCTTAAAGGCGTTTAGTTTATGTCGTGGTCTTTGTTCTGCTCTTGTTTTTACAGACACACTGTGAGCCCACAGCCTCACACGAGGGATCTGCCTTCCTACCCAGTGTACAGATTCTGTAGGTGTAAACATGTGTACATACACTGTAAGATTTTACGCACACACACAAGACATTTCCGATGTCCTCTCTATGCCAAGTCGATCATGCCTTTACTCTGGAAAACACGGACTCAGTATGCTGCATCCTCCTCGCGGAAACCTCTGAGAGGTCTAAGGAATGCCCTGTCCTAACCTGCATCTCTCAGCTAAACGGGCCCAGCTGACTCCAGACATGCTGAAGTTAGGAAGGAAAAAACACCGAAGCTCCGGCATGGTTGCTGCTGTTGCCTCCATTTCTGGAAGAGCGCCGACATGGAATTAGGCATTTTCTTTAACTCCCTGAAGCTTGAACACGGTTAACATGTGCCCTGGCTCTGATGGGGGTGTCTCAGGAAAGCATTCCTTAGAACAGCATTGTTTCTTGTCAGGGTGACTGCCGTACCAGATCACCACCTACCCAGCAGTGGTAGTTAGTCCTGGGACAGGGCTGTGGGCCTCTTTAAAAATGGGCAGTGACCACCCTGGTTGTCAAATCTGAACCCACTAATGTGTAAGAAGAGGCCTTAACTACCTGCCTTAAGGAACATTCATAAAGTGCAGTTGATAAACTGCATGATCCTTCAGGAGATGATAAAGGGAACTAAAATCATTATTATTTAAAGTCTCCATTGAAAAAACAGTTCAGGGGAACCAGCAGTTAGCGTAAAGGCTATGTCACTGGACTCCCACGTAGTCGACCGCGGTTCACGTCCCGGACGCGGTGGCTTAAAACTCACGCCGGGCGCATGTGCGTGTGTGCCCAAGATCCCGAGAGGAGAATGGAGGAGAAGGGATTGCGGTGTGACCATCCCCCCCCAGGGGGTGATTTCTCGCTTTCTGTCTCGTATGTCTGCCTCTGGCTGTCTGGGGAGCGCATGCACCCTATAGCAAAAACCTCTCCAAAAAAAAAAAGGAAAAAACAGTTCAGGGTCAGCTGGTGGTGTGGTGGTTAAGGTGGTTGAATCCCACATGGCTGACTTCACAGTTTGAGTCCTGGACTCAGCAGCTTGAAAAACATACCAGGCTCGTGGGTATGGGTGCCCAAAATCCCAAGAGGAGATGGAGGAGAAAGGATTACAGTGTGACCATCCCCACTGGGGGATGTTTTCTCATCCTCCCATAGCAAAAACAAAGGAAAAAGCAGAGTTCTTAGAGCCAACAGGTGACATGTTGTATAAGGTGCTGGATTCCCATGTGGCTGGCCACAGTTCAAGTCCCGGACCTGGCAGCTTGCTTTCTCAAACACACACATTCTCTCTCATCAAATTTAAAAATAATAAAATAATCCTTAAGAAAAAGCACAGTTCAAATAGGTCTCTAGTAAATCTAATGTTTTTACTTCTGAAATAACTTCCTGGTTCCATACTAATTCAAGGTCAAACAGTTATTTTACCAACCAGGTAATAAGGTGAATAAGAATGAATACCTTATGATCAGACTGAACTTCTAGAAAATACGATCTTGAATAAAAGGTACTATTTTTCCATCAGAAAAATAGAGCAAAGAAGTGTCTACATCCCAGGACTGTAAAGTTCAATTCTGTCCAGTGAGTTGTACTAAATGCTAGCTTGCATTCCAGGCTTGGGGTCAATGTGATGAGAGGACCGAAGCTTGGACCCTAGAGTGGCTTCTGCCTTTGGATCTCAAGAGGGTGCAAGGCCTGAAAGCTGGGCTAGTGACGCGTCCACTCTCAAGACAGGCGCTCCAGAAATCTGCGTCTGCCCGTCCTGCCTAGACTGTTGAGTGCTCACCACCCATTTCGGGCATTTAGTACATTGAAGATACTGTTCGTTTTTAATTGCGTTAATTCATCTGTGGTATATAAGAGTCTTGGAAGATTTGCTTTGGAACGTTATACATTAGGAAATACTGAGTTGTTGGGGAAGTCATGAGGCATTTTTGCACTAAAAAAAAAAAAGTTGTCATGACTTTCTCGACAACCTAATAGTTGTCCCAGTCTTTATTTTTTTTAAAGAATTATTATTATCATTGTTATTTTCCAGTTTGATCAGAGAGAGAGAGAGAGGAAGTGAGAAAGCAAGCCACCAGGTCTGAGACTTGAACCGTGGTTGGCTATATGGGAGTCCAGCGCCCTTAATCACCATGCCACTTGCTGGCCCCAGTCTTTATTATTTTTTTTAGAATTACTTAATTTTTTTAAAATTTGCTATAAGGCATGTGCACTCACCAGATGGGGGAGTGGGGGGATTAGGTAGCAAGCCACTAGGTCCAGGACATGAGCCGCAGTTGAGCCATGTGGGCCCAGCTCCTGAACAGGTGTCCACGACACCTGCTGGTCCTGGTTTCCTCAGTCTTCCTCAGACGGGGGATGGAGCTGGGTCTGTCGTCCTTGATGTCGTAGGACAGTGGCCCTGTGTGAACAGCCGCCAGTGCTCTTGTGAGGTAGCTTAACTAATTCTGAGCATCCTTCCAGCCCGTCTCTGCCCTTTCTTCCTCCGCTACTTCCATTCTTTCCTTTTTTTTCCTTTCCAGAGACTTTGAAAGGTCTTTGGGAGACGAAGATCGAGTGGCCAAACTTTTCCGTTTTCCACATACTACCCCAAGCCCTGGTCTAAAATTTGGGGGACTCGGTTAGCATCACATGATGGGCAGGTATTTGTCAGATAAGACACAGACATCCGGAAGGTCACTGTCCTGTATTCATCCTAAGGGAGAGCCCCAGTTTCTAGACTTGTACATGTTTGACAATGTGATGGGCCAGCAGATGGCATAATGGTGACGTTGGACTCCCACATAGTCAACCACAGTTTGAGTCCTGGACCCAGCAGCTTAAAACTCACGCCGGATGTGTGTGTGCAGGCATGCGTGCGTGCCCAAGCTCCCGAGAGGAGACTGGAAGAGAAGGGATTGTGGTATGGCCGTCCCCCCGAAAGGGTGATTTCTTACTTTCTGCCTCTTTGGCATGTGCATGGATCCTATAGAAAAAAATATTTAAAAAAAAAAAGATGTTCTCCCAAGGATTCCTGTTTCCCCATGATGAGGAAGAAAACCTGAAGGCCACTTGCTTTAGTGTCAGAACTCTTCCCTGTTCTTCTCAGACCCGGGAGTTCATGGCGATCACAAATGGGTGTTCACTCTTAGGCCTCCTCCAAGCATTGCTTTTGTCCTGTCCCTGCCATCCTGGTTCATTTACCTCTGCGTGAGGGGTGCTCTCTGAACTTTCTGCGTGGCTTCCAGTCTTGGCTCCAAGGGCAGATGTGGAGGCAGTTGGCTGGGGGCCGTAGGACTCAGATTGCAAGAGCTGGTGGCCTGCTATAAGCTGTTTGCTGACCAAGCCTGGCTGTCCTGGGCGCCCTCCACACCCAGAAAACTAAAAACAAACATGGGTTGATCAGGGCCTGGTTTTCCCCAGCCACAGTATGAATGATAGTGAGCCTCCACCATATGAAATCTTGTGGTTTTATTTCGAGGAAGTGTCAGGGAAGTTTAGCACTGAAAGCAAGCTGTGATACAACACCCATTTGTAAAGACGTTTCCTGCCTGTTGCCCTCCGAAGCAAGAGCCCAGCATTTTGTGGCACCAGTTTCTTGCTTGGGCTGGAGACTGCTCCTTTAGAGCTGCCAGTGTTTGTGCACGATCAAGCAGCTGTGACCACATCAAAGACCATGCCCTTGGCAGTGCCTTCAAGGACCTGGTGAGGGTGGGAAGACTTCGGAAGCCCCAATGTGGGGCAGCGAAGGACACAAGGCCCACCTCCCCCAAGCATCAAGGCGAAGGTCACAGGCTATGAGGAGGTCTCAGTAAACCCTGAAAGGACTCATGGATTCATGCCGTGATTAGACTAAAGTTGTCCTTTGTTAGGGTGACCCAATCCACTAAGAAAAAGTTGATAAATGACAAGTGCAGGTGTAAGTAAAAGAGAGCTAGCAGGTGGTATAGTGATTAAGGCATTGGACTCTTACATGGTTGACCAAGGTTTGAGTCCTGGACCTGGCAACGTGAAAAAACTCTGGGAGCGTGTGAGCATGCCCAAAATTCCAGGGGGAGGATTGTGGTGTGGCCATTACCGCTGAGGGGTGCTTTCTCACTCTCCCTGTGTGTCTCTGACGGACACACGCATCCTACAGCAAAAAATTTTAAGAGAAAAAGACAAGGTCAGAGCAAGGGACCATCGGGTAGGGTCCCAAATCCATAGCAGATGTTGACATCACGAGCCTCAGTCCCAGAGGCAGTATGGCCGGCGCTGGTGCCTGCTGCTAGATGGGACACTGCAAAACAGCACGCCCTGACGTTAGCTACTCCACACCTGTGTGAAGCCCCACCTGCCTGAAGGGGACCTCTCCCCACTCCCACGCCAGACTCGGTGTCTCCACGCTGTCCAGGGTCTCCCCTGGAAGTGGTACCTGTCCCTGGGCGATCCCAGATAACTTACCACTGCCCACGCCCAGCAGCCCTGGTGACTGTTCCAGGGCGCGATGTCATCACTGGAACTGAAGGTTTCAAGTTCACATAAAGCCTCGCAGCCTGCGGCAGTAGCTGAGGCTGGATTTAGTCTTGACTGTCAGTTGATAATCAAGGGATGCACCTGGTCAGGCGCTGGGCCTGCTGAGCGAAGCCGGTGTCCGTGAGGCCGTGGGGCTGAGGCAGGCACGGCCAGGCCCTGGGCTCCTGGCACAAGGCGGGGCTGACGTGGAGAGTGCTCGTTCTCTGGCAAGGCCCATGTGGTGGCAAGAGCTGCAATAGAGTGGGGACACACCCAGCAGCCCACGGCCCAGCAGCGTCCTCAGCCTCATTTTGCCCCAGAGGGTCTCCAGCCCGCCCGCACAGCCCTGGCGGCAGCTGCACTGTGTTATCCCAGCCACTCTAGTGACTGCTGCGACAGCCCAGAGCTGGCTGGCAGTGTCAGCCCGGGACAGCCTGGCAACTTGGAAGGCCTGCCCTCTTGCGTGCAACCTCATTCTAAGAGAGCAAAGCCAACACCTGGCCCAGCATCATTCACCTCCCACACCCTGGTGCTGCATGGCACCTCGGAGACAGCCCTGTGCTCAGGTGACACCTAGCCAAGGCTGGCAGTCACTGAGCCTGGCATTGACTCCACTTATCCCTGACAACAGCCCAGGAAGTAGGTACAGTTAGTAGTGTCATTTCACAGGGGAAAAAGGGGAAAAAAAAAAAGCTCCAGGACCCTGAGTAAACTTGCCGTGGAGCACACGAGATTCCTGGGTGTGATTCAGAGGGATCCTGAGTGGGTCCCAAGTGCAGACACCTAGCTGGTCCCCCTCTGGTGTGGTCCCAAGGTGTATCTCCAGCCAGGAGGAGCCTGTCCGAAGTTGGTTTGCTAAGAAAGGAAGACTTGGGTCTCCGGGGAGGCGGAGAGCACGGGAGTGGCCTGCATTTCCGCATTAACCCCTGTCTGCCTTAGGTCCAGTGTCACCACGGCGCAACCCAGTCTGCCTGCTGGTCAGCAAAGGCTTGGGCCCCAGCCCACTGCCACAGGCAGCAGGGAGGGCAAAGGCTGGTCCTGTGGCAGCCCCAGAGGCCTGTCACTGCACACGGCCGACAAGGGGATCTCGGCTCTTACTCAAGCAGCAGCAGGAGGGGTTTAGCTTGGTCCTGGGGAAGACCTGTCCCATTGGAAGGCTGATGTATTCCAATCCTGGGAAACCCTAGAGTCCCTCTCCTAACAGAAGATCAGAGGGGCACTGCTGCCCTCATGCCCTGGCACCACGGCCCTTGGCATACACAGTCCCCATCAGCCCAGCTTTGGAGATTTCCTAGTTAAGGAAATGGCCAGGCCAGGCCACCTGGGGTTGGCCAAGTGGCCTGAGGGAGCAGAAGGTAACATCCAGATAAAGGCCAACATTCTCTTGAGCCAGACCAGGAAGCCCCGCCTCCCCTCAGGTCTGACCTGATGTGCAAACCTCCTTTAGGACATTCATGTGGGCTGGCCCCTCCCTTGTGAGCCCCACTGTCACGTTCTTAGCACGCCGTGCCTCTGCTCACCCAGCAGACACGCCGAGCGCCAAGTGCGCACACAGCAAGGTCTCGAAGCCACAGGAGAGTGGAAAGGTAGCAGCCAGGAAGCTCAGGGGCTGCTGGGCTGTGGCCTGGTGGCTGCGGGGACAGGGCGGCCTATAGGGCAGTTATGCAAGAGTGGAAAGACTGCTGAAGGAAGGGAAGGAAGTGCCCCGGGTCAGAAGGGGACTCTGCCTGCCGCAAGCCCTGCAGGGGCCTTCCTCCGCAGCTGCCCCTCACAGGTGACCAACCTTGTGGGTCTGACCTCCGTGCTGGGGCCTTCAAGGCCACACCATCTGTGTCTGTGACAGGGGAGACCAAAGATGAGCTGAGTGTCCATCAGGAGGGACAGTGAGCAGACAGCTGAAAGGCTAGCAAGTGAGCCAAGGGCCGCCCTCCTGACGAAGGGCAAGAGAGACGGTCGCTGGGTGACCATGCACAGAAGGCCATGCACAAATCTGACAGTTTGCAGAAAGTGACCCCTCCCCTTTCGACTAACAGCCTTCTAAAAACGGACCTATCGCCTGCCACCTTCTGTACCCCCTCCTCCCCTCCTGTCACCACCGTCTCCCACGCCCGGCCTGCCCCAGAGACTACTCTGGCCTCCCACACCACAGACCGCTTGGTGGTTTCTAAGATCCATGAATGGCATCCTCAGACGGTGCTTTGTGTCTGCCTGCCCCGCCCCGCCCCCCCCCACGTTGTCCTGCGGGGCAGTCCCTGTCACTGCTGAGGACAGTCCCATGGAATCTGGTTTCCTCCTTGGACCCAACTTGCCTTCTGTGGGAGGCTCCCAGATACATAAATGGAAATGACTGGAGGAAGGACATGCAAGGTCACACCCAGCCCTGGTCACACCCTGGGCTGGTGACCTCCGGATGGGGGTTGGGGACAGCACTGACCAGCAGGGAGCAGGAGGTGGCTGTGATGCCCTTACCCGATGTGGTAAAGCACCTTGGGAGTGTGTCATTCAGAGCAGGGCTGGGCCCTGCACTTCTTAGATAACAGACCCAGGGCCGACAGCGGCCTTGACCCGTGGGGGTATAAAACAGCATGCCTTGGTCCCCCTCCACCAGGCCCCAAGCCCCGCCCCCAACAGTGTGCAGGGCAGGGGCTGTCCCTGGCTCAGAGTGCTCTCCAGCTGAGCCGGCTGCCTTTTCACGTCCTCCCGCCCTAGAATCTCTGGATTTGAGTCACAAGATGGCCCCGCCCTCTTCTCCTGGGTCCCAGCCAGGGCCAGGAGGGCAGCCCTAGGAGGCAGGAGCCACTGCCGGACTGCAGGGAGGGACACCAGTCAGCCGCTGGCCTTGGACGCGCTCTGATGATCTGTTCCACTGGGTGTGGGTTCACTGGTGAAGATTTAAACACAGGTCTCGCTCAAAGGTTGTGCTGTCCTGGCTGCCACTGGCCCTTAGCCACGCTCGCACACCCAGGGGCATGCACCTGAGGTGTCACATGCCCAGGGGCATGCACCTAAGTTGTGCACGCACACTCCATGGAGGTGTTCATTCATGCTCTCAGCGAACGAGGGCCCACCGGTGCAAGGCAGCGAGCATCAGGTCCGGGCGAGAGTCCTCGCCAAACAGACCAAGACCTTGTTATGTCCTCACACTCTACAAAGGAGAGACACTGTGAAAAAAAAAAAAGATTGGCTAGTAGCCAGTGGCATGATAGTTAATGCAGCTGGATCCCACATGGCTGGGTATGTGGTTCAAGTCCAGACCCAGCAATGTGAAAAACAAGCTAGGCATGCGTGTGCTCAAAATCTCTAGAGAATGGGGACCAGCAGATGGCATAATGGTTATGTTATGTTGCTGGCCTCCCACATAGTCAACCGAGGCTCATGCTGGGCGTGTGTGCATGGGTACCCAAGACAAGAATGGGTGCCTGAGAGAAGAATGCAGAAGGGATTGCAGCGTGGACAGGTCTCCCAGGGGGTGATTTCTCACTTTCTGTCTCTCTGGCTCTCTCTGACTCTCCAGTGAGCACATGCTCTATAGCAAAAAATCTCTCTTAAAAAAATAAATCCCAGGACCAGCAGTTAGCGTAATGGCTATGTTGCTGGACTCCCACATAGTCGACTGCAGTTCGTATCCTGGACCTGGTGGCTTAAAACCCACGCCGGGAGCGTGTGCGTGCGTGCCCAAGATCCTGAGAGGAGAATGGAGGAGAAGGGATTGCGGCATGGCCATCCGCTCTGGGGGGTGATTTCTCGCTTTCTCTCTCTCTGTCTCTGTCTGGCGAGTACACGTGCCCTATAGCAAAAAAAAACTTCTCCCCCCCAAAAAATCCCTAGAGAATGAAGGAGAAGGGATTGCAGCGGGTCATCCCCTGGGGAGTTGGGGGGAGGGGTGTGTTTCTCTCTCTCTCTCCAGTGAGCGCATGCACCCTGGAGCAATTTTTTTTAAAACATGAAATAGTAATAATAATAAAAATAACAAATTGGGAACCAGCAGTTAGCGTAATGGCTATGTCGCTGGACTCCCACGTAGTCGACCGCGGTTCGTTTCCTGGTCCCGGTGGCTTAAAACTCATGCCGGGTGCGTGTGCGTGCGTGCCCAAGATCCCGAGAGGAGAATGGAGGAGAAGGGATTGCGGCGTGACCATCCCCCCTGGGGGGTGATTTCTCGCTTTCTGTCTCTATGTCTCTCTCTGTCTGTCTGGCGAGCGCATGCGCCCTACAGTGAAAAATCTCTCCAAAAAAAAAAAAAAATTAAAAAAAATAACAAATTGAAGGCATCGGTGATGTTAAGTGCTCTGACTAAAGCGGGAAAGATTGGGCAGGCATGAAGTTTGTTCATCCAGAAGATATCAGGAAGGCCTTGATGGAGGAGGTGCGGATCACAGGTGGGGAGGATGGGGCCCAGCAAAGGCCCTGAAGTGGGAGCAGCTGGGTGTGTCCCAGGGCTGCAGAGAGGCCAGTGGGGCTGGACTCGCCAACCAGGAGGAGAGAGGGATGGGAAATGCCCCCCAACCCCTTGGGGCCTTGTAGGTCACAGGACAAGGGCAGCTGTCCCTGTGCACCTGTGTGTGCCTGACCGCCCACGTCCACACCACAGGGCCTAAGAAATCCCCAGAAACAGAAAGAAGAAGCGAAGCTCTGTCTGTGCCCTCCCTGTTGCCTCCTGCTCCTGACCCTGCCTCTAGACCGCGACAGAAGCGACTTCCTCTTTCCAGCGCATTTAAGGCCCACCCCGGGGGAGCGAGAGCGCTGGGGACAAGTCGAAGCCGCGCTGCCGCTCAGCCATGGGGGACGCCTTCATCCGCCACATCGCCCTCCTGGGCTTCGAGAAGCGCTTCCTTCCCAGCCAGCACTACGTGAGTAGCCCGACAGCGCGGTCGGGTGGCCCCAGGTGGCTGGCCCTGGGCACAGGGCTCCGTGTCTGCGGCTCGGTCCACCCGCCCGGCCCCCAGTTGTGCCCAACCTCACAACTTGCGTGCGCTGGCTCCCAGATCCCGCGCTGGGAAGACAGCCCCGGCCCTGCCCAGCTCGCGTCCCTCACCAGCCCGCCTCACCCATGGCTCCTGGCAGCAGCCCGGTGTGCCCTCTCCTACCACGGCCGGCAGCCCAGTGCTCAGGTCCAGGGCCGGCTCCTCTGCGGAGCCCCCTCCCTGAGCGCTCAGAGCCTTCCCGGGATGGGCAGCTGGAGACTGGCGCACTCTGTCCCCCAGCCGTCCATGGTGCCCCTTACGTTAGAATTTTATCTCCCGCCCCTTTCCACCCAGTAGGAGGATGCCACTGTAGGAGCGGAAAAATTGTCCCCCCTCCCTGGAGGCCTGGAGAAGTGCCTGCCCAGACAAGGCCAACTTGTCACTGGGTCCCCAAATCCAGAGAAAGACCAGGGAGGAACTCTGGCCCACTGTGTAGCACTTGTGTGGAATTTTTAGTTCTGAGACTTTTCTTTTTTATAACTTTAAATTTTGAAATAATTTCAAATTTACGAAAAGGTTGCCCCCCAAAGTACCAATAACCCCAGTATACCTTCACCGAGATTCTCCCTCCTCCTCCTCTCTCTCTTTTTCTCTGAATGTAAATTTTTGAGTCACTGGACAATAAATTAGAGAAATTGTGTTTCTTTACCCTAAATAGCAGGCAGTATGAATTTCTTTTTATTTTCATTATTTTATTTGTTTATTCTTTTCTTTTAATTTGACCAGAGAGAGAGACAGAAAGAGAAAGGGAAAGTGAAAAAGCAAGCCACCAGGTCTGGGACTCAAACTGTGGTCAGCCATGTGGGAGTTTCCAGCTCCTTAACCACCCCACCACCTGCTGGCCCCTGTATTTCTTAAAGTCAAGGATATTCTCTTACATAACCACAATGTGCATGTCGAAACGGGGAAATTAACATAGCTAGAACACTGTTGTCCAACCCCCGGACTTTATTCTTATGTCCCCAGTTATCCTACTTGTCCCCTCTAGCAAAAACTTTCCTCAGGTCCAGGATCCAACCCAGGACCAATCGGCCATTGTATCTTTTCACTTTCTTTAAGCTGGGTCAACCTTCATCAGTGCTTCTTTGTCGTTTTCAGCTTGCACGTTTTGAAGAGAATAGGGTCTGTGACTTTGTAGAAAGTCCCTTGATTTGGGCTTATCTGAAACTTCTTCCTTAGATTCAGGTTACACACTCAGGGCAGCGATATCCGATATCCATCTCCGAGGAGGAGAAGCCACGCCCGGCTCTCACTGGTCCTATCAGTGGCACTGGTTCTGCCTCCCAGCATTGGAGAAGGTAGTTTTGCTGCCTAGATGAGGGCCTGTGTTCTGTGTCAGCCGTATGGGACCACGCTGCCCCCCCCCGGCTACCCCCTCCCCCCCCAGTCTTTTTTTTTTTTCTTAACTTCCTTGAGGACATGTACACTCAACCAGAGAGAGACAGAGAGACAGAGAAAGAAAGCCACCAGGTCCAGGATTCGAACCACAGTTGGCCATGCGGGAGTTCAGTACCTCAACCACACACCACCTGCTGGCCCCCGCCACTAGTATTTTTTTTTAAAGAATTATTTATTCAATTCTATTTATTATCGTTATTCTTAATTTGACCAGAGAGAGAGAAAGCAAAAGCGAGAAAGTAAGCCACCAGGTCCAGTCCAGGACTCAAACCACAGTTGACCATGTGGGAGTCCAGCGCCCTTAACCACCACGCCACCTGCCAGCCCCCACCTCCCTTAACTGGCCCTGGTCCCAGACAGGCATGTGCCCCTGGCATGCACAGGGAAGTCCAGGATCCAAACCCAGAATCTTCCATATGGCTGCTGGCCTTACCACTGCAGCAGCTGGCCCTGTCGTTAGGTTTGCTATTCTGTTTCATTGCTTTTTTTTATTTATGCAGCAGTACCACAGTTTTCTTTTTTTATTGTTGTAGCAATATGCGTAACACAAATGTACCATTTTAACTTTTTTTTTTTATTATTGCCAGAGGGTATGAGTGCCCATAAAAGAGAGAAAGAGAACCTTCCAATGGGACGTGGTCATGCTGCAATAGTTTTTTCTCCATCTTTTCATCCTGTAAGATTCAGGGCACACGTACACACATGCCTGGTGTGTTTTTCAAGCC
>NW_006159934.1:1598026-1602942 GCF_000334495.1 Tupaia belangeri chinensis
CGGGGAGGGGATGGCCACGCTGCAATCCCTTCTCCTCCATTCTCCTCTCGGGATCTTGGGCACGCACGCACACATGCCCGGTGTGAGTTTAAGCCACCAGGTCCGGGACTCAAACCGTGGTCAACTACATGGGAGTCCAGCGACATAACCATTATGCTAACTGCTGGTTCCTTGTTTTTATTTTATTTTTTTAAGAATTTTTTTTTTCTTTAACTTTATTTATTGATTTGCTCATTTTTTAAAAATTTGACCAGAGAGGGACAGAGTGAGAGTGAAAGAGAGAGAGAGAGAAAGCCAGCCGCCAGGTCCAAGACTCAAACCGCAGTCGGCCTTGTGAGAATCCAACACCCTTAACCACCGTGCCACTTGCTGGCCCCTCCGCTGTTTTGTTTTTTTTTTTTTTAAATCACACCTACCCCCAGAAGAAACCCTATACCCATTAACAGTCCCTCCTCATCACGCCCAGCCCCTGGCAGCTACCCTCCAGTTTCTGTCCAGGTTTGTCTGTTCTGAATATCTGGAATGAACGGATTGTACAGTATCTTACTAAATTCTTCCGTTCTTGTAACCCAGTCCTTTCTGTATTGTTCTTTGTATCCTGCAACTTGACCGAACTCACTTATTCATTCTAAGAGCGGTCTGGCGGATTAGAGGGTTTTCTCCATATGTGATCTCGTCGTCTACAAAGGCGGACAGTCGAACTCCCTCCTCTCCAAGCTGGGTGCCCGTCAGTTCTTTCTCATGCCTCCTGTAGCTAGGACTTCCAGCGCCGAGTTGAGCAGGAGTGGAGCAAGTAGGCATCCTTGTCTTCTCCCAGTTCTTAGAGGAAACGCTTTCGTCTTCCTACCTTTCCTTCTGTTCCAAAGTGGGAGTGTGGCAGCTCCTGGGCTTGTGAAGTCTGATCTCTCTCTGCAGCCCAAGCTGCCCCGAAGATCTCCCTCTCTGCACTACTACAGTGGCGGGGGTGGTGGTGGTGGTGGCCCAGGTGCACGTCAAGGCCCCCTTGGAAGCTGAACACGGTCTCCCACCCTGACCTCTCCCCAAGGTGTACATGTTCCTGGTGAAGTGGCAGGACCTGTCGGAGAAGGTGGTGTACCGGCGGTTCACCGAGATCTACGAGTTCCATGTGAGTGTGGGGACACCCTCCTAGCTCAGCCACTCTCTGCTCTTGGGGGGGGGGGTCTGAGGAACCTGGAATCCCCCCAGTGGCTGGGGAGCTGGGAGGAACTATGGAATCTGGGATCCTTCCAGTCTGTGGTTAAGAGGGCACTTTCAAAAAAAATTGTTATTTTATAATGTCTTATTTACACTTAATTGCACATTTTTCTGGGGTACAATATGGCTTTTCAAAGCATGCATGCAGTGTGCGAGAATCAAATTACACTGTCTTCAGCAAAGGACCACCTGTGTCGTGCATGCTCGATTTTCACCAATTGATGTGTGTGTATGTAAGACTGGCACTGCCCGTTCTTTCCCTGCGGGACTGTCCCATCTCATAACCGATTTGTCTTGTTTGCATACACTCTCATGCCTGTTAATCATTTTTTCCTGAGCTCCCCAACCCCAAAAAGTATGACTTTGGGAGATAAAATATTCATAACATGACGTTTACCATGTAAGCCATTCTTTTAACCATTACTTATTTTAGTTTTACTTATTTATTTTTGAAATGTGCTATAGGGCATGTTTGCTCACTAGAGAGAGGGGGAAAGGGAGAAAGCAAGGTACCAGGTCCAGGACTCGAACTGTGAGCAGCCATGTGAGAGTCGAGTGCCTTTATCCACCACACACCTGCTGGCCCCACTTAGGTCATTCTTGGGCGTACAGTTAAAGGGGCAGTAAGTACACTCGCAGTGCCATGAGGCCATCATGAATACGTGAGCCACGGAGAGAAATAAAGCAGGGGACGGGGGTGGAGAGGGCTGGGCGAGCGGAGCAGTTGTTAATGCTGTGTTCAAGGGAGGCCTCACTGAGGGGCCACATCTAAACAAAGACTTGAAGGGAAGAGACAAAAAGAGCGAGAGAGAGAGCTGCTCATATGTGTGAGGAAAGAGCAGGCACAACAGGTGCAAAGGACCTGGGGCAGGAGCAGGCCCGGAGTCTTCCTGGTGGCTGCAGCAGAGTAAAGAGGCGGAGAATGGTGAGTAGGCAGGAGAGGTCGGGCCATACGGGCCAGGGCCTCGGAGACCAACAGGAGACCTTTGACCTCCACTGCAAGAGAGCTGAGAGCCAGAAAGGGTTCTGGGCACGGCAGGAATAGGGTCTAACTCGGTGGTTGTTGTTTTTTGTAATTATCTATTTATTTTCAATAGTATTATTATGTATTTTTCCACTTGGATTTTAATAGGCTCCCTCTAGCTGCTGGGTTGAGAACAGACAAGGCTGGAAGTGGGGAGAGATGTTGGCGGTGGTTGTAATAACCCAGGCCTGGCAGGGGCTCTGAGCAGGATGGTGGCACTGGTACGGAGCTGCGAAGGGGTCCGACTCTAGGGAGACTGTGAATAACCTGAAAGGATATGCCGGTGACTCGTATCCAGGGTGGGAGAGGAGCTCCTGGCTGGAGGAGTTAGAGAAGTGTCTGAGTTGTCTCCAGCTTAGTGTTGATAGCATTGCGAGGACGAGCGCGATCGACCCTCTGTATCCACAGGTTCCACGTCCCCGATTCGACCAATGACACATTGAAGACACTGGAAAAGTCACTGAGCTGCATCTGTGTTAAACGTGTACAAAGTTTCCCTTGTCATTATTGCCTAAACACTAAAGATAACCATGCCTTACACAGTATTTACATCACAGTGAGGGTTGTCAGTGAGCCGAGGATGATTTAGAGCGTAGGGAGGACCTGTGAAGGCTGCAAATATGCCCTCGTTTCATAGAAGGGACTTGAGCACCTGTGGGTTTCAGTATTGCAGGGGTTCCTGGAACCAGTCCCCCACGTATGCTGAAAGATGACTGTATTCCATCACACCTTTTTAATTTTTTTCTTTTTATGTCTAGAAAGCCTTAAAAGAAATGTTTCCTATCGAGGCAGGAGAAATCAACCCAGAGAACAGGATCATCCCCCACCTCCCAGGTGAGCAGTGGAGCTGAGTCACCAGATCTGGGTCCATTCACCCGCCCTCTCCACTCCCACGCCGTCTTGGACTTGACCTCGTGAATGTGCTCACTGGTCTCTGGTCCCCCTCCCTGGCCCGGCCAGCTCCCAGGTGGTTTGATGGGCAGCGAGCCGCCGAGAGCCGCCAGGGCACACTCACCGAGTACTGCAGCGCGCTCATGGGGCTGCCCGCCAAGATTTCCCGCTGCCCCCACCTCCTGGACTTCTTCAAAGTGCGCCCTGATGACCTCAAGCTCCCCGCGGACAGCCAGTGAGTAGCCTCCCCCTCTTTCCAGGCAAGAGAGGGGAGGTGGACAGCGAGGGGGACGGAACGATTCCCATTTTACAGATGAAGAAACTGATGCTCAGAGATGGGAAGCAACTTGCCCAAAGTCACAGAAAGAGAAGCTGGAAAGAGAAGGAGACAGGATTCCTTCTCTAGCCCCTGTGATCTGGCCCCTCAACCCAGCCAAGTGTCTGGACTCCTCTGAGCCGCTTGGTGCACGTGGCAGCACTTCTGGGTTGGGGTCAGAAGTCCTGGGTCTTCATCTTGTCCCTACAACTGCCTGGCTGTGGGACCTGGGGCTGTCACTGTGGTCTCTGAACGCAGGTCCCTGTCTGAGGATGAGATGCAGGAGTGGATGTCATAGGGGGTCCCCGGAGGATGTAGGGGCTATTGCCTCTCATAATTGCTGAGCAGTTCTCTGGCCCTTGCCCCTGGTCTCCTGTACTCAGGGCCTTGTGTGGAAGGCATCTGGGAGGCCAGGTGAGCCCCAGGCAGGCTGGGGAGGTCCCTTGGTCACTGAAGCTCAGGGAGAGGATTAGAGAACAGGTCTACCCTTGCTCTGATGCCCAGGCTGCCAGGACAGAGAAGGGCCGTATTGCTCCAGCCAGCGCCTTTTGGCCTTGAACGTGACCCTAGTCCTCAGGAAGGCAGCTCTCATCGTCCTGGCCCAGAAGGGATGGGGTCAGTGGCTCCCGTTGCCTCTTCTCTTGACCTTCCAGCAGAAGGGGAGTGACCCAAGAGCTCCAAGAGCCGTTCCCAGGCCTGGGGCCCCCCTTTATCAGCTGGAGGAGGGGAAGACCTCTGCCATTTCCTCCAGATTATGCACCTCTTCAGGGTCTGCAGGTAGCTGGGCTATGTCCTCCTCGTGCCGCTGTCTTGGGCTGGCTGCATGGAGGCTGCAACCATCCCCCACAGTCCCCTTGCTGGTCCAGTCGCCACCTTCTCTGCAGTGCCTCATTTCCCTGTTCCTTTTCCTCTTGGGAAGTTCTGTAGGTCTGCCTGGAGCCTCCTCTTCCCCAGTGGGAAGCCACGTGTCTGACCTAGGCTGTGTTCTCTCCTCAGGGCAAAAAAGCCAGAGACATACCTGATGCCGAAGGATGGCAAGAGTAATGCAGCAGGTGAGAGGGCCAGGGGCAGCCAGGGCAGGGGCACTGTGGACAGTCCCCAAGGCGACTGTGAACACTCAGCGAGCCAGAGTGTGGGTTGCGGGGGAAGAGAGCAGGAGCCCCCACAGAGCTGGGTCTTTGGGGTCACTGGAGAATGAAATGGCTCCTCACAGGTGGCCGTGCATCTTCTCCGGCACAGACCCTGGCTCCCAGCACTCTGGATGTTTGTGACTGAGGCTCGGGGGGTAGGGAAGGATGGGTTTTGGGGGTCAAGGAGGCCTTCAGGGGTGAATCGGGGAAAAGCAGTTTCTAATCTTTATTGCATAGTCATTGTTAATAACAATACCTAACATTTTTTAAAAAATAATTATTTATTTAATTAATTCATTTAAATTTGACCAGAGAGAGACAGAGTGAGAGAGAGAAAAAG
>NW_006159934.1:1603323-1606394 GCF_000334495.1 Tupaia belangeri chinensis
AGAGGGTCAGAGTGAGAGAGCGAGACGGAAGTGAAAAAGCAAGCCACGAGGTCCAGGACTCAAACCGCGGTCAGCCATGTGGGAGCCCAGCACACTTAACCAGCATGCCACCCGCCGGCCCCCATTTATTTATTTTTAAAAATACTTTTGTGGAGGGCCTGTTGGTGATGTGGTAGTTAAGGCAGCTGGATCCCACATGGCCGACTGCAGTTCAAGCCTCAGACTGGGTATCTTGAAAAACATGCTGAGCGTATGTGCATGTATACATGGCAAAATTCTGAGAGAGTAGAGGACAAGGGATTACAGAGTGACTGTCCCCACTGTAGGATCATTTCTCACTTTCTCCCTCAGTCTCTGTCTCCAGCAAGTACACACACGTTATAGCAAATTAAAAAAAGAAAAATCTTTTGTTTTTATATGAGACAGAAACAGAAAGAGAAAAAGAGGCACCCCTAAAGGGTCCCTGTGTCATGATTCACTCCCAGCCTCACCTGGCCAGGATCAAGGGCACACATGCATGCACCAGCATATACAAGGAGACCTTGGGATACGAACCTGGGACCTTCCCACATGGCTTCAGTGCGATGCCACTCTGCACCACCACTGCTGGCCAATACCTAACCTTTCTTGGCAGGCACTATTTTATTTATTAGGACTATTTATTTAACTTTATTTATTATTATTATTATTATTATTATTATTCAATTTGACTAGAGAGAGAGAAAGAGGGAGAGTGAGAAAGCAAGCCACAGTTGGCCAAGTCGGAGTCCAGCCAGTGCTCCACCTGTCAGCCCGGGCAGGCACTATTTTAAATATACTTACCATCTAATCCTCTCTAGAGCAATATGAAACGGTATTGCAGTGCTGTGTCCCCTTTTTACAGTCAGGCCTTTTGAGGCTCCATGTAAGCTGAGACCCTTGCCCAAAGTCACACAGCTACAAGTGGCAGCGCAGGATTTGAACTAGGTATGAGGCCCAGATTCTGGGCTCCCCTGTGGTCCTGAGGCCAGCAGTAACTAAGCAGCTGGGGCGGCCATAATGAAGTACCAGCCACTGGGTGACTTACACAGCAGAAATTCATTTCCTCACAGTTCTGGAGGCTGGAAGTCCAAGATCAAGGTGCTGGCACAGCCGGTTTCTTCCAAAGAAGGCCTCTTCTTAGCTTGGGGCCACCGCCTTCCTGCTGTGTCCTTGCTTGACTTTTTCTCCATGCATGTGCACCCCTAGTGTGTCTTCTTAGGACACCAGGCCTGTTGGATTAGGGCGCTTCTCTTACGAACTCATTCATTCTCTTCCTGGGATTTTGAGCAAGCGTGCACAAGTGCCTGGTGTGATTTTCCAGTTGCCCCATCAAGGACTTGAACTGTGGTCAGCCATATGGGAGTTCAGCGCCTTAACCACCATACCACCTACTGGCCACTAAACACAGTCACTTCTAAGGCACCGGAGATTAGGGCTTTAACATATGAATCTTGGATGGACACAGTTCGCTCATAGCAAGCAGCATTGCCTGAGGGCTGGTTAGAATGCAGGTCCCACTGCAAACCTACCCAAGAGAGATCCGCATCTTAGCAAGGCCCCGGGGACTTGTGTGCACATTCAGTGTGGGGAGGGCTGCTTGTCCGCTGGTAAACCATAACAAGTGAGAATGAGGACGTGTGTGAAGTGTGGGCCCTGGTCTAGGTAGCAAGGTGCTCAGCAGGTACAGAGCTACAAAGACCAGCTCGTCCTGGAGCTGGGCAAGGTGGGCTGCCATGCCTGACCTGGTGGCCTGCCATGCACTGCCCGCGCAGCACCCACTCACTCTGCCTTCCCTCTCCCCCAGACATCACAGGCCCCATCATCCTGCAGACCTACCGTGCCATCGCCGACTACGAGAAGAGCTCAGGCTCTGAGATGGCTCTGGCCGCGGGCGACGTGGTGGACGTCGTGGAGAAGAGCGAGAGCGGTCAGGCCCTCCTTCCCCTGCTACTCGGGAAGGGAAAGACCCTAGCCAGGGCTCAGGCAGCCTCAGGCCTCCTTCTGGCCTGGTCCACTAAGGAGAGGGAGATCAGCTCCCTCAGGGGCCCCAAATGTCCTCTCCACACTGTGACACCTTCTGTCTGTGCACCCAGGGTGGCTGTGGGTGTCCATGCATGCTCCATGCCTGAACTGTGTGCTTATGGGTGTCACATTAAGTGGCCCTGAGCTGCAGTTCTGTGTGCCTGTGTATGCGGTGTGTGATTCCCAGGGCCACTGTGATCGTGATGCTGTTGAATTGGGGCGTTGGAGGTCTGTGTGTCCCTGTCTCTTCCTCCCTACCATCCCAGGGTCCGAGGGAGGCTACCTAGTGCTGCCTCTCATGGCCCTCCCCGACCCTGCACAGGCTGGTGGTTCTGCCAGATGAAGACGAAGCGTGGCTGGGTCCCAGCATCCTTCCTGGAGCCCCTGGACAGTCCCGATGAGGCAGAGGAACCAGAGCCCAACTACGCAGGTGCCCCTTGCCCTCCAAGGTCTTGGGGGTATGGGAGGAAGGAACAGGAGAGCCTGGGGATACTGAGAAGGCAGAGTAACTGCTATGGGGTCTGGCCTGGCTGCTGGGTGGGCGGAGGGGCAGTCAGGGCTGAGATCCCACTGTGTCTGGTAGGTCAAGATGCCCTGAGTCAGGACAGGGAGCTGAGGGTGAGGGAGGAGGAGGAGGCCGGCCTGAGACATGTGGTGGCCGTGGGTGTGGGACCAGGCCCAGTGGAAAACTCGGGAAGAAGGGCTGCCAGGAGGTAGGGGTGTTTGCACTGACCAGAAGGGGAAAACTGGCAGCCAAAAGGCTGGATGGCGCCTTAGTGAATTTGAAAAATTAGAATTAGAATGAGTATAAAAATTAGAATTGGCTGTGCATATTTTAAAATGGAGAGATTTCACCCTTTACGTGGATTTATGGCTCCTCTTTAAAAACTGATTAAGGCCTGCAGCCATGTGCGATGTGGATGGGCATTCCACCACTCACTTTACAGCCAGCCACTTCTCACGATCACGCACCCGGCCAGGCCTCTGCAGCCATGCGAGCTGCCAGCCGCTGGTGCTGGTGGCAGGGG
>NW_006159934.1:1606532-1623580 GCF_000334495.1 Tupaia belangeri chinensis
CCCTGCCCAGCCAGCGGGCCTGCCAGCCGCTGGTGCTGGTGGCAGCGCAAGCTCACCTGGGTGTAAGGGCAGAGGGCAGCCATCCAGAGTGTACTAGGAATGGGTGGCCGGAGGATCCTGCAGGGGACACTGAGGAGCAGGACGGAGGAGGGAGTGGCAGAGGGGGAGTCAAGGGCTTTGGGTGGGTTTGGAGAAAGCCCAAGACCCAAAGAAGGGAGGAGCAACAAGCTCCACACTGGACAGACCTTCACACCATGCCCTGTACCCCACTGTGGACCAGGTGAGCCCTATGTCACCATCAAAGCCTATTCAGCCGTGGAGGAGGACGAGATGTCCCTGCTCGAGGGCGAAACCATTGAGGTCATTCATAAGCTCTTGGATGGCTGGTGGGTCGTCAGGTAGGAGAGCCCTTCCCCCACTCCACTGCGTCCAGCTGAGGGTCAGCCCCTGCCAGGACAGGGCCTATCTGGGCTCTGGGCTGATTTGGGTGTGTGACTCTGGGTAAGCCACTGCCCCCCTCTGGGCTGTTTCCATCTTGATAGCAGAAGAGTGATGGGCCTGCTCTGTCTGCTTTGTGGGGCTCAGTGTCCTTGTCCCAGTGGGTTCAACTTTCCCTTTGTGACTTAGGGCCCCTTCTTGACCACTCCATATGTTACTCTAAAAAATGTCAACACCGTGAGTGAGTATATCAGTCATTACACGTGAGAACTACTGAAGCAGACTATATCGTCCTTCTTTTGAAATGAATGTAGGAATACTAATTGTCGTTGTTATTCCTGGTTCTGGAGAAGACAAAATTCCAGGGTCTGGCCCAGCCATTTCCCTGGAGCCATGGGGCCCTCCAAGTCCTTGCCTGTGTTTTCTGAGCCCAAGGTTGCAGAGTCAGCCTGTGTCCTCAGCAAGCTGATCCTGAGGCTGTGCCTACCACACACAGCCTGGCCCTAAACTGGGGTTTTGAGGCAGCCCTTCTCGGCAGTTTAGACCCATACTCAGTTAACCTTCATTGTGCACCCTGAAGAATCCTGTGATTTCCTACCAGCCAAAAAGAATTAGAAATTTACCATGTGAAGCTTGTATTACATAAAGAGTAAAAGCTAAAACAAAGCAAAACTCTTACAGTATTTGAGGAAAAAATGGAAAACTTTTTTTTAACAAATGGTGGTGGGACAATTGGATATCTACAGTAAAAAAAAAAAAAAGAAAAAAAGAAGAAACAAACAGTAACCTTCCCCCAACCTTTCAATAGATTCCTACCTCACACTATACACAAAATTTATTTATTTATTTAAAATTATTTATTTAATTTCATTTATTCATTCATTTATTTTTAGTTTGACCAGAGAGAGACACAGAGAGAGAAAGAGGGAAAGTGAGAAAGTAAGCCGCCAGGTCCAGGACTTGAACCGTGGTCAGCTTTGTGAGAGTGTCCAGCACCTAAACCATCATGTCACCTGCTGGTCCCCACAAATACTTATTTTTATTTTTATTTAATTTTTTTTGGAGAGGTTTTTGCTATAGGGAGCATGCGCTCGCCACACAGAGAGAGACAGAGAGACAGAAGGCGAGAAATCACCCCCCAGGGGGGATGGCCATGCCACAATCCTTTCTCCTCCATTCTCCTACCGGGATCTTGGGCACACACACGTACGCGCCCGGTGTGAGTTTTAAGCCACCAGGTCCGGGACGTGAACCGTGGTCAACTACGTGGGAGTCCAGCGACATAGCCATTACACTAACTGCTGGTCCCACAAATACTTATTTTTGATGGATTGCTGGTTTCACCAAGCTTAAAACCTAAAACTAAAAAGCATTTGGAAGAAAGCATAAGAAAAGTACTTCATGATCTGAAGGTAGCCAGAGGTTCTTAGGACACAAACGCAATCAGCATAAAAGAAAAGAACTGACAAATACAATCTTGCAGATGTCATCTAGAAAACACTGGACACCTGAGGAGACCGTGATCTGCCAACTTCCTCCCCTACACTGACTTTGAAAGGAGTGCTGGGAGGGTTTGTGTTGTACAGATGAAAACCAGAGGCCTGCAGGGGCAGGGTCTGGTTGGTTGTAATCTCTCAGCTTGGTTTGACCCCCAAGTGTTCAGAGGGTGCCCTAAAAACCCCTTCCCCATTTCTGAGCACCCCTGCCCCCAACACACACACACACACACACACACACACACACACACACACAATTGCTTGAGCCTCAAGGGCTGTCTCTGTTCCAGGAAAGACGACGTCACAGGCTACTTCCCGTCCATGTACCTGCAAAAGTCAGGGCAGGACCTGACCCAGGCCCAACGCCAAATTAAGAGCCGAGGGGCGCCCCCCCGCAGGTGAGCCAGGGCCCCCAGGTGGGACTAAGGGGAGTGTTCCATGGGTTCCCTCTCAGGTCAGGCCCCGGATTGGCAGTGCAGGGGCAAGGGAGACAGGATAGGCTCCCAGCCTGCTGGAGAAAAGGCCTTCACTGGAAGGCGTGTCTCGACTCGCCCGCCGGCCGCGTGGAAGCTGACACATAAGGTGGAGGCGAAGGCGGGTGCCCAGGGTTCTTGGGACAATTGGTGAAGGCTGTGGCAGTCGGGGAGGTCATCCCGGGAAGAGGCACGCTGAAGGCCGGCGAGGGGCATGGGAAATAAGCATGGGCTCTGCGTCGGTGACAGGGGCAGACGCTCGGTCCCCCTCTTCCTCCGGCCAACCTACGGACTCCAGGGGCTCCCATCAGGTGGGTAGGGTAGTGCGTACGGCGGGGGAACCGGGATTCTGACGATGCCTCCATCCCTCTGGGCCAGGTCATCCATCCGTAACGCGCACAGCATCCACCAGCGGTCGCGGAAGCGCCTGAGCCAGGACACCTATCGCCGCAACAGCGTTCGTTACTTGCGGCAGCGTCGCGGCCCAGCACAACTCGGACCGCAGAGCCCTCCGAGCCCGCTGCGTGAGTGCTGGCGGGGACCAGCAGAGGGGGGGGCGAGCCTCCAGGGGGCGGAGTCACGGGGAGGCGTGGCCAGGGAGGAGCGAGTGTAAAGGGGCTGGCCCCGAAGGCGTGGCGTGGTAGAGGCGGGGCCGTGTGCGGGGCGGAGCCTCTGACCCGGTGGCTCGTTCACCCGCAGAGGAGGAGCCCGGAGCTAAGCCGCAGCCTGCGGTTCCCCCACGGCCCAGCGCGGATGTCATTCTGCATCGCTGCAGCGAGAGCACCAAGCGGAAGCTTGCGTCCGCCGTTGGAGGCCAGGGTGCCGCTTCCTAGTAGCGCCCCGGCCCCTCGGGCACCTCGTATCCCATCTCTGTATATACGTGTACGTAGTCTGGTGTCTGGACGCCTGAAGACAGCTCTGGGTCCCCGCCCCACGTGGCTCTCTACTACCTTCAATCAATAAATGTTGCTTGGTGCGGACAGAGGCTCTGAAGAGACCAGGGGCGGGCGGGGCTCGCTCTAGAGGTTACTTCTAGAATGTCAGAGGACTGTGAGCTCTGCTAGCGGAAAGTTGCAAGAGCCAGGTCTGGTTGCACATTGCCCTGCCTTGGCAAAGAATAGGTTTGCACAAGGCCAAGTGCAAGAGGAACTCCCGGTCATGGGCTGAGTTGTTTCTCTGGTCAGAAACCACCTGCTTGAACTCTGGCCTCACTGCAGAAAAGACCTGAAGATGGGTAGACAGTGCACTGGGCCAGTCACCTCCTGAGGAGAGAGGTTGCAGTCCAGAGTGAGGCAGGAGCTTATGGCTGCGGGGAGGGGGGATGTAATTTAAGAACGAGTGTGGTGTCTACGTAACTCACTGAGACTTGGTCTCAATTTGGAGGTTGTACCAGAAAGCAAATACTTCACTGATGAGCAGACTAATCCCTACTTTGCTGCCAGTTCATGGCCTCAGACTTTGCAGTGGGTCTTTCCAAAAGATATGGAGACCGGGCAGCAGGTGGCATGGTGGTTAAGGGCACTGGACTCCCACATGGCCAAATGCAGTTGAGCCCTGGACCTGGCAGCTTGCTTTCTCCCTTTCTCTCCCCTCTCTTTCTCTCTCTCTCATTCTGTCCCTCTCTGGTCGCATTAAAATAAATAAATAAGTAAAGTTTAATAAAATAATTCTTTATTAAAAAAAGATATTATGGCGCCAAGGTGGAGCTGCTAATCTCGTAGATGCATTTGTCTTGAAGGCCATGGAAGTGTGGAGGACTGCCCCTCACTGGAGAGTGGCTCTGTGAGGATGGGCAAGGCAAGTACCCTTAGCGATAAGAGAAAAATCAAGGGAACAGATGCTCCTCAGAATTTTCTGACCATCAAAGCATAGTGTAAGGCCTTGAGAAAACCACGGAAACCCTTAACAGTTTCACATTTTGCAGACCCTTTTGTTGGAGAAGTCCAGCGTCAAGAGCTATCACACAAAGCTGTAGAAAAATGAACCACTGGGACTGGCAGTTGGCGTAATGGCTATGTCGCTGGACTCCCATGTAGTCATCGCGGTTCAAGTCCCGGACCTGGTGGCTTAAACTCACGCCGGGCACGTGTGCGTGCGTGCCCAAGATCCCAAGAGGAGAATGGAGGAGAAGGGATTGTGGCGTGGCCATCCCCCCTGGGGGGTGATTTCTTGCTTTCTGTCTCTCCGTCTTTGTGGTGAACACACGTACCCTAAAGCAAAAACCTCTCCAAAAAAAAAAAAGGAGAGAAAAATGAACCACCAACCCCAGCTTATTATTTTCATAATTTTAGTTTCACTTTTTTCCAAGCAGAAGTCCTGTTCAAATGTTTCCCTTTTCTTTTTTTTCTTTCTATATTCTGGCCCCCTCGAGGCTGCCCTGTGCCAGCACAGTGTCATGTGCCAGATGGGAGAGCTGGAGGTGGAGGCAGCTGTGCCTGTGGTCAGGAAGGCCTGGCATCAGCAGGGAGAACAAGGGCAGCTCAGAGTTAGGGCCGAACTGTCGCCTCTCCAGTCAAGTGTTAAAACCAGACACAGTACTCAGCTCATCACGACGCCTCCAGTTCTGAGAAACAACCCTGTCAGGTATTTTATAAGCAAGGAAACCAAAGACCAGAAAGTGTAGTTTCTTAGTTTAAGAAGGGATTTGCTTAGGCCAATAGGGCACAAAGGTGGCGGAGCTGGGAGACACAGCCTGGCTTTTCTCACTGATTCCAAAGCCCAGCTGGATGGAGGACATTATTCTGCCCTGCAGAGCTCATGGTCTCTGGGGTGTGGTGGTATAGTGGGTGCTGTAGCTGGAGGATGCTCAGAGGAGAGTGTGTGAGAACACAGATGCATGCCAGGCTGTGTGTGAGGTAGGACTGGTCTCCAGGCCTCCCCACACACCCTTGACTCCTGAGTCAGTCAGAGGAGCAACCAGCTCTTTCCTCTGCCCATCCTGGGATGGGAAGCTAGGACCTTGGGACAAACGCAGAGCACCCCCACTCCTGGAAACTAACACACCCACCAAATCCAGCCTTCCGCTCCTGCGTAGGTCCTTCCCATGCTCCCCACAACACCATCTTTAATGCTCCCATCTGCACACACCCCATTTGCAAGTCTGCTAAAGCCATCTCCACTCATTCAGTTGTCCCCAGGTTCGACTCAGGCACATGAGTATCAGTGCTGGTCAATGGCCATAGTACCCCAGGCCATCCTAGTCCCAACATACATGCCAGGGTAAAGAAAGGGTAAAGAAGGAATGTGGGGGGCCGGCTGATGGGGTGGTGGTTGGGGCAGCCAGATCCCACCTGAATGACTGTGTGGTTTGAGTCTCAGATCTGGCTGCTTGAGAAACACAATTCTGTCTCCTGACAGGAGAATGGAGGAGAAGGAATAAAAATTAAAAAAAAAAAAAGAAGAAGAAGAAGAAGAAGAAGAAGAAAGAAAATACTCCCTAAAGAGGTCCTAGATGCATGTAACTTTTCCTAAAATGGTTAAAGTGCATATACATTTATACACACACTATGGACACCCATAGACATTTTACATACTTACAAAAACAATTACAAACACACAGATGTGGACTAGAGAGAAGGATGGAAAGAAAGTAAAAAAACAATACTATAGAATATGAATAGGTCTCCAAATGATGCTTCTTAAACTTGGAAGCATGTTAGACTTTGTGGGGTGCCATGCAAACATGGGGTGGGATGTTAACGTATATGCATACATCCCCCTGTGAATATACACATCTGTCTGCTACTGCTTCTCAGTTGATTGATTTGAACTTCAAGATGCCAACTGCAGGGGCCAGCAAGTGGCACGGTGGTTAAAGGCGCTGGACTTCCACATGGCCGACCATGGTTCAAGTGTTGGAACTGGTGGCTTGCTTTCTCATTTCCTCTCACTCTCTGTCTCTCTCTGATCAAACTGGAAAATAATGATGATAATAATAATAATAATAATAATAAAAAAAATTCTTAAGATGCCAACTGCAGTATCTACCAGGGGTCAAGGAGGTAACGTGAATGAGTGAAACAGGCCAGTCTTAAGAAAATGCAACCACGGGAACCAGCAGTTAGCGTAATGGCTATGTTGTTGGACTCCCATGTAGTCGACCGTGGTTCGCGTCCCGGACCCGGTGGCTTAAAACTCACGCCGGGCACGTGTGCATGCGTGCCCAAGATCCAGAGAGGAGAATGGAGGAGAAGGGATTGCGGCGTGACCATCCCCCCTGGGGGGGTGATTTCTCGCTTTCTGTCTCTCTCCGTCTGGCGAGCGCATGCGCCTTATAGCAAAAACCTCTCAAAAAAAATAAAAAAAAGTTACAGGCACATAGTCTGTAACAAAAGAAGAAAATGCAATCACTAGAAATACAATGTTTTTTACTGAACTACGATAAAGCATAAAATGTCATACAAACCAGTATAATACTGCAAACTGTATTTCCAACCCAAAGGGGGAAAAATGGGAAAACAGCAATATTTAGTGATTCATTTTTTTATGTCACTATGCCTTGGGCCTAGAAGATTCTAGTCCTACATACCTCGGGGGGCCCTACCAGGAGTATTCTTCATCACGAGGCGATGTGGAGTACGGAATCCCACTGGGACTCCTTTAACTGGGAGCAGTATTTCATTTTACTCAGCTTCATGATGGAAAAGAGCTGTTCACAAACGTAGGTGCTCCCAAACATGGAGAGGATCTTCGCGCAGTGCTGTCTGTATTTCGGGTAGCTGCTCCAGAGGTACTTGTAGAAGTCGGGGATGCCCACCTTGTCGTACTTGGCTTTTAGGACGGTGTTGCACTGCAGGTCAATGACCTCCATCTGCAGCTCCTCCTGCACACTGTCGATCTTCGTGGAGAACGGAGAGCTGAACAGGGTCAGTTCGCTCTCGCAGAGCTTGAAGTCAGACACCCTTTTCTGGAATTCAGTCTTTAGTTCCACAATTTTGGGAATGTAGTTCAGGCCGTCGCTTTCGTTTCTGGAAACCGATTTCAGTGTGGGGAAGTGGGCCAGATTATTCCTTGCCAAGTGAGTTTCCCACAGGCACAGTTTGGCTAGGAAGGCCCGAATCAGGTCGTACATCTGTGTCACGATCTGCGAATGGCCTTGCAGAGAGAGGTTCAGGGTATTCAGGTGCATCGTCATGTCAACCAAGAAGGCCAAGTCTCGGATCCAGTCTTCAGAGCTCAGCTGAGGCAGGGGTTTGCCTCGGGCTGACATGAAAGAATCGATTTCTTCCAATGATTCAAAAAACCTCTTCAGCACCAGCCCACGACTGAGCCACTTAATCTCTGTGTAGTACAGAAGGCTGCCGTACTGGCTGTCCAGCTCGTACAGCAGAGTTGTGAACTCGCTGTGGTTCAGTCCCCGGGAGCAGATCCAGTTGACGGAGTTCACCACCACGTTCATGACGTGGTCCATCTTTAGCTTTTGAGCGCACAGCGATTCGGGGTGGATAATGCAGCAGATGGATTTAAGTGCTGGGCCCTGGCACACCATTGCCACCTTGGCTTTCAGTTTTGTGACGAGTCCATTATGTGCATCCACCATGGCAGGGCTGCCTGTGGAGGCCACGCTTACTAATTTTGACCAGTCGATATTGAATTTTTTAAGACTTTTTTCGACACGCAAAAATATCTCATTTCCAGATTTTGTCCCTGTCATGGGCACCGTATCCAGAAGTTCTTCAGACACATCAAAATTCTCATCCACCCCACGGACGAATATGGCCAACTGAGTGGTATTATTGATATCCGTGATCTCATCGATCGCAATAGAATATGCCACAAACGATTTGATTTTTTCCCGTAGCTTCTGCCATAAGTTCCCGGCCACATCTTCCACAGGCTGCACGGTGGCTGGGTCAGCTGGACTCGTGTTTGCAAACACCTGTTTTTGCTCAGGACTCACGGTTTCTGATGACCCCAGGAGATACTTCCTCAGCCCCTTTTTGAGCTCATGAAGCTTCTCGTCACGCATCTTCTCAGTGTACTGGTCATAGTGCTTGCTGTGGTTGGTCTGGTAATGGCGCCTCAGGTTGTACTCTTTGGACACAGACATGCTCTGCTTGCATATTAAGCACGTGGGAATATTCTGCACTTCCACGAAGAAATACGCTCTCTCCCACTTTTCTTGAAACACACGGCCCTCTTGGTCTATCTTTCGTTTTCCCACTTTGGATAGAGACATGGAGACATGACACATTTCGCTTTTCTCTTAATTCAACTATTAGGAAAACAGTGTGAATACGTGGTAATAAGGTGGGGGATAAGGTGGCTGGGGTGGGCCAGGGGAGGTGGAGGTGGAGCGCAAACACCCTGAGGAAGGGATGACTGACACTCGGCCAGCAAACCACTGCGGGACAGGGAGACACAGCCCCACCAGGGCACATCCTTCAACTTCTAAATAAAACCTAGGGGAGGACATGTAGGGCTGCACTTAGCTTTTCAATGTTGGCTATTATTTCCTTTTTGTTTTTTTTTACTTTTGCCACAGGTTGTGTACGCTTACCAGAGAGAGACAGTGAGGGAGAAGGTGAGAAATCACCCCGTAAGGGGCATGCCCATGCTGCAATCTCTTTTCCTCCATTCTCCTGGGATTTTAGACATGCATACACATGAGCCCAGCATGCATTTTTTTAAAGAGATTTTTACTATAGGGCTCATGTGCTCACCAGAGAGAGAGAAAAAGACAGAGAGAGAGAAAGTGAGAAATCACCCCCCAGGAAGGATGGCCACGCTGTAATCCCTTCTCCTCCAATCTCCTTTTGGGATTTGGGCACATATGCACATGTGCCTGGTGTGAGTTTTAAGCCACTGAGTATGGGACCCAAACCACATTTGACTACAGGGGAGTCAAGCAATGTAACCATTACACCATCTGCTGTCCCCAACCCAGTATGATTTTTAAGCTGCCGGATCCAGGACACGAACCACAGTAGGCCATGGGGGAGTACAGTGCCTTAACCATCACACCACCTGCTGGCCCCTGTACTCCCATTTTTAAAAGGTCTATTAGCCAAAAGAGGACATCTGTGGTGATGTTCAGTGAGCAGCTGTGGTTGAAATATGAATGACTTGACAGTGTGTTTGCTTTTTTGTAAAAATTTATTCATTTCTTCTGAGAGAAAGAAAAGAGAGACCTATCCCCAACCAGGTCTTCATGCCAGCATCCACCCCTAGTCTCAGCTGGCTCAGATCGTGGCAATGCATGTGTGCACCCAACATGCTCAGGGAGGTCCTAAGATGTGAACCCAGGACCTTCCCCATGCGTTACCACTGCATCACCACCTGGCCCAGCTTTTTTTTTAGGTTATTTATTTATTCCATGAGCAAGAGAGATGGATGAGCTAGTGGCACAATGGTTAAGGCAGCTGAATCCCACATGGCCAACTATGCTGTTTGAGTCCCAGACCCAGTGGCAGGTGGAATCTTTTGTGGGGATGACAGAATGTTCAAATATTACATTGTGGTGATAGTTGTACAACTCTAAGTTTACTAGAAATCACTGAAGTGTACATTTAACACAAGTGAAATTTATGTATGTAAATGATGCTTCAATAAAGCTATTTAAAAATATAAAAAATTGGGTCAGCAGGTGGCACAGTGATTAAGAGTGCTGGACTCCCACATGGCAGACTGCAATTCAAATCCTGGACCTGGCGGCTTGCTTTCTTACTTTCTTCCTCTTTCTCTGTCCTTCTCTGATTAAATTAAAAAATAAATAAAGCTAAATAAACTAATTATATGTGTGTGTGCGTGTGTATAAATAAATAAATAAATAAATAAATAAGGGCTAGTGGATAATGTGAAGGGGTGGGTGGTGGCTGGATACCACATGGCCAACTCCATGGTTTGAGGCCTAGACCCAGCAGCTTGAAAATCATGCTGGGTGCCTATCTGTGTGTGCCCAGAATCCCAAGAGGAGAAGGGATTGTGGTGTGGCCATTTCCCTAGGGAGTGACTTTTCACTTTCTTTCTCTCTGTCTCTCTAGTGGGTTCATGTACCCCATGGCAAAAAAAAAAAAAAAGGTTGTTGGAAAAGTCATGATAATGATACATTTCTGTACAGAAAAACAGAAAAATACATTATTACTTTTCTGAAATCACATATATACATATGTATACACACACACACACACATTATTTAGCAACCAAATGAGTTTAAGAATGATAATAGGGCACTTTTTTTTTTTTTGCTATAGGGCATGTATACTTATAAGAGAGAGACAAAGAAAGAGAGGGGATGTGAGAAAACAACCCCAGGGGACACGACCACACTGCAATCCCTTTTCTTCCATTCTCCCCTCAGGATTCTGGACACGCACACACACGTGCCCTGTGTATTTTTTAAGCCATCGTGTACAGGACGGGAACCACACAGTTAGCTACGTGGGATCCAGCCTCCTTAAACACCATGTCACCAGCTGGCCCAACAACAGAATATTTTAAAAGAAACTTTAAGGGGCCAGGAGGTGGTTTAGCAGTAATGCAACTAAATCCACGTGGGAAACATCCAGGGTTCGTGTCCGGGGATTTCCCTGAGCATGCAGGGAACCTGAGTGCCTGTGATCCAGGATGGCAGAAAGACCCTGTCGGGGCACCTGTCTCTCAGTCTCTCTCATGGAAGAAATAATAAACTTTTAAAAAAATGATAAAAGAGATCAAAGAACACTTTAGTTTTGAAACTTTAAACTGGGAGGATCCCCAGTGACTCCAACTCTTGAGACGTCCCCATCTTCTGCTTTCCTCCCATTGGATAGGGCTCCAGGGGAGACATTACAAATGTTTCACATCCATCAGATGTCAATCTTAGCACTGGAGGTGCTTCTGAGAGCCCCTCTGCTATGCAAAGTGGTACCCCCTTTGCTTCAGAACTGTGGGGAGGTCAAACTGGTCCAGAGGGTGGTGCTAGAGGTGAGGCTGGGTGGCCAGGCAGGCACTTTTTGCAATATCGAGCAGCGCTGCATTATGATCTCAATGCAATGGGTAGGTAGGCACAGGGAGCCCCCACCACACAGGACTTTCAAATAAGAGTGTGACCCATGTCACACATTATGACCAACAGTCTGCTGTCACTCAAGCTGTACCCAAATGCTGAATGAGGAACAACTGCCTGATTAATAAAACTCAAGTGGGCCATCAGGTGGTACAGTGGTTAAGGTGCTGGACTCCCACATGGGCAACCACCGTTTGAGTCCCAGACCCAGCAACTTGAAATTCACGCTGGGTGCATGTGCATGGGTGCCCAGAATCCCAGGAAGATAGTAAAGGAAAAGAGACCATGGGAACCAGCAGTTAGAGTAATGACTATGTTGCTGGACTCCCACGTAGTCGACCGTGGTTCGCATCCTGGACCCGGTGGCTTAAAACTCATGCCGGGTGCGTGTGCATGCGTGCCCAAGATCCCGAGAGGAGAATGGGGGAGAAGGGATTGTGGCATGGCCATCCCCCCTGGGGGGTGATTTCTCGCTTTCTGTCTCTATGTCTCTCTCTGTCTGTCTGGCGCGCACACGTGCCCTATAGTGAAAAACCTCTCCAAAAAAAAAAAAAAAAGGAAAAGAGACCGTGGTGTAGCCATTGCCCTGGGGAGTGATTTCTTGCTTTCTGTCTGTCTCTCCAGTGAGTGTATATGCCCTACAGCAAAAATCTCTACCAAAATATTTTTGAAGATTGGGACCAGCAGATGGCATAAAGGTTATGTTGCTGGACTCCCACAGTCAATTGCAGTTTGAGTCCCAGACCTGGCGGCTTGAAATTCACCAGGTGTGTGTGTGTGCATGCCCAAGATCCTGAGAGGAGAAAGGAGAAGGGATTGCAGTGTGACCATCCCACCTGGGGGGTGATGTCTTGCTTTCTGTCTCTGTCTCTCTAGTGAGTGCACATGCCCTAAAGCAAAAAATTCTAAAAAAAATGTTTTTAATTAAAAAATAAAATAAAACTCAAGCAACAGTATTCCAGAACTTTATAACACACAGGGAGAAATAAAGTATATGTAAAGCTACATGTTTCACTCTGAGGCTTAAGGAGCAAGGTTCTATGGTAACTACCCACCAAGACCCTTCACACGGCAAAACAATCTGGAACATTCTTACCACACCGAATACTCACCATTACTAAGCTCAAGTCCAGGAAGGGGTCTGAAGAGAAAGAGACATTTGTGAATGCAGTGAAGCTCATTTTTCTCCCCTTGTCTCTTCGGTTTGACTTAACTGACTTCGCTGGGTGGCAACTCTATGCTTAGGCACAGTGGTGGCTAACTCAGAGACAGCTGCCCACTGTCACCAGAACAGGGACACACACTTTGCAGAAGGAGGTGATGGTAAATGAGTGTGACTGGCAACAAGGCCAGGTAGTTTACGGCAGGGACTCACCTCACGGGGCAAGCAGCCTGGCTGCCCTCACCCACATGGGCAAGCTACAACCTCCACAGCTGTTCTGATGGCCCGGCCGGGGCCTCTTGCTCACCTGATGACCGTGAATTTGATGAACTCTGCAGCATCCAGAATTCTTCTCATGGAGCTGATTTCCAGGTAACCGGGTGCTTTGAACACCACCCCCGGGGGCATGCCGTCAATCACCACACAGCCAGGGTTGAAGGTGATCTTCCTGTAGGGAACCTTCACGGGGAAGTCCACACCAATTGCCTCGCCTGTGACACAAGCAGCTTAAACTAGTTGAGTCTGTCGCTAACTTTTCCCAAACTACACTTTATTTTTCATGTCAAGGTTTTCAAATCATCGTCGTCAGGTGACAACATCAGTGATCGGCTACTACCACTTCCTTTTCAGTGGTAGTGCGGAGAGAGCGGCCAGGCGTGCCTTCATATGCCCATGATCCTGGCTAGCAGGGAGGCTGGAAGGAGACCACAGCATGGCAGGAACCCTGGTAAGAGGATCCCGGTCTTTCTCTTCCCCTCAAACCAGAAAGAAACTAACTTAAAAATATATACACACTAATGTTGTTGCTCTTTCATAGAAAGATCAATTTCTTAGAAGATAAGCCATTCTTTTAAAAAGAAGTATCTCAAGTATTAAAATTCTGGCTATGTAATGATATAAAAACTTACCAAATTTTCGGCTAAACAGGTCATTGACTTGTTCTCTTAGCTGTTTAATCTTTTCAATACTGGAGAGCCTCTCCTTCTCATTGTCTACAAACAATTACACAAACAAAAACCATAGTTATTAATGTATTTCCCCCCCAAGAAAGCTGTGGGAGGAAAGGCCTGTTAGTATGAGAAAGCCCTTTACCTGGCTTTTCATTCAGTGTGCTTTGAGCAATAATTAAACATTTGAGAAATGTGTAAGTGGAAGTCACGAGAGACAATAGAACATTTTCCAGATTATAACCCTATAGAAACATGCCACATACTATTTTTTTTTAAGAGAGACATTTTTGCTATAGGGTGTGTGCACTCACCAGAGAGACAGGAAGTGAGAAATCACACCCAGGGGGAATGGCCACACTGCAATCCTTTCTCCTTCTTTCTCCACTAGGAATTCGGGCATGCATGCACACACTCCGGCATGAGTTTTAAGTCACCAGATCTGGGACTCAAACTGTAGTCAACTACATGGGAGTCCTGGATCGTAACCATCATGCCATCTGCTGGTCCCATACATGCCACTTTTAGGGAATATTTTCATATCATGAAGGTAAGGATGTCCATTTTTATCACCACTCTCAGCATTACGGTATAAATCTTAGCCAGAGTAACATGACAAGTAAAAGGAATAAGACAGAGTGGGACTAGAAGAAAATATAACATTTTATTCTTTGGGGCTGGCAGGTGGCGCAGTGGTTAAGGCAGCTGGACTTTCACGTGGCTGACTGCGTTTTGAGTCCCGAACCTGGCAGCTTGCTTTCTCACTTTCCTTCTCTCTCTCTGGTTAATTTCAAGAAATAAAAAAATAATAACAATGAGTGCAATTAAAATAATTCTTAAAAAGTTTTATTCTTTAAAATTTTGAAGAACTAAAGCAACCATAAGGTTCAAAATTCAAGAGGTAAAAAACAGAAGGCAGAAATGTCTCTATCCCATCCCTATCTAACCTCTGCTTCCTTACCTAAAGGAACTGTGTTATTAGATATTTTTTGATTTTTCCAGACATATTTCACATACACATACAGAGAAAAGAAAAATATTTGATGGTGGGCAGCCAATAAATTTCACCTCTGTGACAAATTCCAGCTCAATAGTGTCTAGTGCTTCAAGCTGCCTGTCAAGAGGGGACTTTTCTAGGTAATGCCCAGACACGGCTGGGAGAAGGAAGGTATCTGACCGACAATGTCTGATCTAATCGGAGCAAGGCACTTGGGTGTGGCAATCTGCAGCATATTTTATATTCCTGAACTGTCATTCTTACTTGCCAGGGGAACTGAAAAACAAAAAGCCTCAAGAGACTGAGCCAGATCATAAAATGTTTAAGACAAAATAAAACATAATGTAAATTATGATAAAGTCACGTAAATGTTCCTACCTGGAACGGTCACCTGAACGATGTTAAGATCTTCAACACCTGCTGTGGAATTTATAACATTGGATAAATTTGTGTTCTTTAAAACAGAAGCCAAGTTTAAAGTTTACTAAAAAGAAGGCCAATTATGCACTAAAAAATGTTTCTTTGATCAGAAACTCAGACAACATTTTTAAAATGGAGAGAACATTTACCTGCAGGATAATGAGGTAGTTTGGCATTGATTAATATTTGCGTTCCTGTGGTTTTGGTTTTTGTTTTTTAAGATAAAAAAAAATTAAGAATTATTTTATTTATTTATTTATTTATTTATTTATTTATTTATTTTTGGCCATGTGGGAGTCCAGCACACTTAACCACATGCCACCTGCTGGCTCCTGTTTTTAAAGGTTTTTCTCATAGAGCCCATGAGCTTGCAGAGACAGAGCTAAAATCAGAAATCACCTCCCAGGAGGGATGGTCATGCCACAATCCCTTCTCCATTCTCCTGAGATTTGGGGCAAGCACATACACCCAGCCTGATTTTCAAGCGGCCAGGTCCAGGACTCAAACCATGGTCGGCTGTGTAACAGTTCAGCACCTTGACCACGACACCACCTGCTGGCCCAAGTCTCTGAAGTTTAATGGAGATGTCAAGGGAAAGGGGTGCATGAATTTCATCTTGTTCTTAGCTCCTAATAATTCAGCCAGTATAATTTTATTTAAAAGAAATAATATTACAGGCTGGTCCCATGGCCGAGTGATTAATGGAGCTGGATTCTACATGGCTGACTGTGGTTTGAATCCTGGCCCTGGTTGCTTAGAAAACATGCCAGGTGTGTGTGTGTGTGTGTGTGTGTGTGTGTGTACAAAATTCTGATGGGAGGGAGAAATGGAAGAGAGGAAATTGCAGCATGACTGCGCTCCGTGGGGGGGTGCTTTCTTCCTCCCCTCCTCTCTCTCTTCTTTTGGTGAGCACATGTGCCGTCTGCTTAAAAAACCGAAACATTCAAAATGATAGGGGCCAGGTGGTGGTGCAGAGATGAAACAAAGCTCTGCAAGGCTGACCTACACAGGAAATATCTAGGTTCACATTCCAAGGCCTCCGTGAGTACACGTGTGCCCATTATTCCATTTAGGGTGGATGAGGCTGGGCGTAGACAGTAATGTCAAGACCTTATTGGGGCTAGCCCAAGGCCTGGTAGTTAAGGTGGCTGGATCCCACATGACTGGCTGCACAGTTCAAGCCCTGGACCCAGTGGCTTAAGAAGCACACGAGGCACATGTATGTATTGTGCCCAAAACCCTGAGAGGAGGGAGAGATGAAGGAGAGGAAACGCGGCATGGCCACCCCCATGCGGGGCGGTGCTTTCCCGTTCCCTCACTCTGTCTCACACAGTTGCTACCTGGCAACATTGGGGATAAAAAGACCCTGTTGGAAGTGCTTTCCCCTCTAGCTCTGTTACTTGTGGAAGGAATAAACTTAAAAAATAAAAAAGAAATTAAGTCTATTTCTGGCCAGCCACAATGGTTCAGTAGTAACTCAACAGTACGAATTGAGGCCACGTGGGAAGGTCCATCACTACTGGGCAGTCCCATCAGTACCTTAAAATGAGAAAAATGTTTCAGGGCACCTAACATTGTTAAGCCTCAAAAAACAAAAACAAAAACAAAAACAAAACAAAAAAAAAACAAACCCTGACCCCATGAAACCATGAACAGACAGTGCCAGAGAATGAGGCACCATGTCCTGGTTTTTTTTCTTTAAGGTTTTTTGCTAAAGAGTATGTGCTCTCACAGGAGAGAGAGAGAGAGAGAGAGAATGAATGAGAAATCACCCACCAGGGGGATGACCACATGGGTCTGTGTCCCTACGTCTCCCTGTGCACACTGGGTTCATATGTGTGATCATGGGTGGCTGACAGCGGAGGAGGATCATGGCAGCAGGCCCCTGTCACGGGTGCCCCACCTTCCCTCTCTTTCTTGAAAGAAATAAACTTAAAAAAATATATATTCTGGGGGGAACCAGCAGTTAGCGTAACAGCTATGTCGCTGGACTCCCATGTAGTCGACCGTGGTTCGCGTCCCGGACCCGGTGGCTTAAAACTCACGCCGGGCGTGTGTGCGTGCGTGCCCAAGATCCCGAGAGGAGAATGGAGGAGAAGGGATTGCGGCGTGACCATCCCCCCTGGGGG